>NC_087166.1:13792500-13860000 GCF_035594125.1 Scylla paramamosain
AAAGACTGCCTGTGCAAGGGTCATGAAGGCACCTCTTTACCACACTCTGTTAAGTAACAACTGAAAGCAGCCAGTGAAAGGAGTGAGCTGTATGTGGAGTCAATGAGTTGCCTGTATCTAAGCCAGTTACAGTGAGTGTGTATCTGACTTTAACCTGCAATGTGTGATTCCTTGCTGGGGCAATATTGGATTTCCAGGGTGAGTGTAACCAACAAAAGACACCATATTCACCTCAGTTGCTAAGAGAAGTTAGTTTCATTATAGTGAAATTGCTGGACTATGATGATGTATCTTACTGTATGTTTATTGATGTTTTATAATGAAAATGTATACACTTTACAAAATCAAGGATCGTCACATATAAGAAAATTAACTTCACTGGTGGTAATTTTATACATCTCACTAGACATATCTTGCATAACAATTATATAATGAAGGCATTCAGAATATTCACTCAGCAAAAACTAAAGTGTCTTCAACCTTCCCACTAGAACAAGCCTGTGTCTTGAAAGGGATATTTTCCTTGATCTTGTAAAGCTCAGGGTTGAGAAGCCATAACTGTGCCCATACAACAAGATACATGAAAACTAGTCAGCAGTAAACAGACCACATGCTTCCTCTTTTATGTTGTTCAGTGTGTGGTTGAGTCATGTATGAATGTAGCACGACCAAGTGTTTCCAGATGTTGGCACTCACTACAGGGGTAAGGAGGGGAGATGGAGAGAGAGCTTGGAAAATTACTGTGAATGTTGTGGGATAGAGGAAGAAATGCAGGGAGGATTTGGATGATTGATGTGGTGTCAGTTACCTCAGCACTGAAGGTGAAAGATTGACAGACTTGCAATAACTTAATATTTTTCCCTGGCTACTGGACAGAGCTGTGTATTGAGAAAACACCTCAGTGGCAGTGACTATGTGTATCAAGGGAGAGATGGAAACAAGAACATTCCACTTCAATCATGTAGAGGAAATGGCTCTAAATTAAACATTTTTAGTAATTTAATGTGGAGGGTAAAGTGCTGCAACAAAATGAAGAAGCATGGGAAGAGGAGCCTATAAATTAAACCTGACAAAAGAAATAGCACATAATGCTGAGGCTTGGCAAGGTGCTGTGTGACTAAGCACAGCAGCTGTGAATGTGTCATCACCCTTTCAAAAAGTTTTCGTTGCTGTGACTAATGATGTTAATGATGGTGATATGAAATGTGGAAACAAAGAAATGCTACAGCAGAATGAGTGTTTTACCATTGAGGCAAACAATATATATATATATATATATATATATATATATATATATATATATATATATATATATATATATATATATATATATATATATATATATATATATATATATATATATATATATATATATATATATATATATATATATATATATATATATATATATATATATATATATATATATATATATATATACTAGTTGAGCTGAATGTAATTTCTAAAGCTGCAGCACAATTTCCAAAATGATAACTTTAAAATACAAGTGATTACAAGACAAACATTATCAAGTGGATGAATCTTCCCGAATGGCCTATTAATTATTACATACCTTGATTCAATATATAAGGAGTTCTTTTACCTTGCTAATTCCCTCTATGTGAATAAGTCACTCATTTACTGTCAAGAGTAGTTCTCTAATAAGATGCAGTAAAAGCACTACTGCGATTAGGAAGCTAAAACATTGTCAAGCAAATGCCAAGGACAACAACTCTTCCTGTACTGCCAATGATCAAATTACAAGAATTATTTTGTACTGCATTTTTTTTTTTTTTTTGGGTGTGTCTAAACTTTCCTAACCTATGGCATGTCAAGTTGATACATATATCCTCCACTATATAATGCTACTTCTGGCCATACCTTCTGTAATAATTCCTAGGATAGCTACACTAAAATCCAGGATGATGTTCTGCTTAGAGCTGAGACAGTGTATCTAAATATATACACTGGCAGGCACTTTTTCACGTTATCCTAGGTCTTTACAGAGGAAGTGTAAATCTTCACTTTGCCACACTGAACTTTTTAATGGTCACCCAAGCATCATGAAGACACTGCACATCTCATCCTACAGCAGCATCTTGGTAATCAATGCCAATTTTTTTACTTCAATAAAGACTAAATCACAACACTTCTATAATTCTCCTTGGAAACTTTATAATTATATAGAGTTATTTGGAAAGCAAGTCTAAAGTGTTAACATAGTGATAAAGTTAAGTTGCACCAACATAGCAAAAACAATTGAAAAATTCTGACAAGGATGAGTGCCAACTCCCATTACTGAACCAATACCGAATCAATGCATTGATCAAAACAGATTAACAACCAGCAGACATGCACTGAACACTAACCAATGACCAACTAGACCTATACAAAGCAGCAACCATCTCATCATCTTCAATTCATCAGCCTCTATATTTCACTGCAGGACAAAGACTGATCTAGGATTTGCAGAAATTATCTTAGCAATAAACCCACTTAGTCATGACCTCAAGAAAAATATCCTCAATAGATGCATGATGTGGTTCACACATAGGCCCCACAGTTTCCCCCCCCCCTAACAGTACGACCTGATGCCCGAATCTGGCCAACCACTTGATCAGTGATGTCACTTGATCAGTGATGTCAGTCTTGACCTTGCCTAAGGGGCGACCGGACACGGATGCACACTACCGCTCTATATCTGTACATCAGTTTTATTTAACATACAACACTCCATCTAAATTCGCGTTTCCTTTCATCATGGGAAAACATGGCCAACATATACCCATCTAATGTATACAGTTAGTCCTGAGTGCTTGGTAGGTTATATGACGGATTCTTTATCCATCCCTATCTGAGTATTTTTTGCTTCTTCCTGATATTAATTTTTCCTGCGTTTCAGAATCTGCTCTGTCACTCACTCACTTCTACTCCCTGAGCACTATAGTCTACATTCATATTCCTAAAAAGACAATCATGAAGTAAAGAGCTGCCAAGCTCTTTACTTCATGTGATAAGTATACCTTTGGTATACTTATCACAGACAAACTAACAGATGCAATACTGGTATTTTGGTTAACAAGAATAGGAGATGCACAATAATGAGTTTCTATTATCAAATATAGAAAAATGGGGTTAGTGTACACATGAAGGACTAAATACCAAGGACATTCTTTTCTTATTTTCCCACAACACTAAGGTTTTAGGGGTCAATGTTGATAGGAGATACAGAATTTCTATAATTTCAGTTAACAAAAAATAAGAGATGCAGTTATATAAAATCTCTCCTTCTCTGTTAACAAGATGTACATACCAAGTGAACAAATTTCTAGCACTACATGACGGAAAAAGTTGGGGTTACATCATACATAAAATACTACTGACTAGGACATTTTTCACCTACTCTCAGCCTCTTACCTTGGGACCACACCAGCCCAATTTGGAGGTAGAAAAGGCTCACTAACTGGACCTGAGATAACATAAAGCTAATTAACATGAGATTGTCTTGGCTTCACCTAACCTGACATTAAAACATCCTTGCTATGAAAAAAATCTTATTACTTATGGATAATATACCACACGATATTTTAACCAATACTAAGTGTTACTTTTCAATATATTTCTTGCCCAGATGAGTACACCCGGTAAGTATTCATAATTCTGAGTAAATCAGGTGAGTATATATCCACTAATTTTGCTGATTAGTTAATTCACAGGACCGGGTGAGTAAACCAGGTAAATATTCCTAATTTGGTCATTTTTCAGCACCAGGTGAGTGTTTCCTGACTGGGCTATTTCAGGGCGTCAGGTGAGTAAACCAGGTGAGCATTTCCTAATTTGGTAATTTTTCAGCACAGCATCACTTAAAAACAGGTTATCCTTCACTTACAAACTTATAATTAGGAGCAATGAAAAGAATGCAAATTTTTAGCATCAGTCTCATCTCAACGAAAAGCCCAAAATAAGAAGGGAATGAGATAAATGAATAAATTACATGAATAATGAGAATAAGAGCACATGATATATACTCAATGACCTTGAACTTTGCCTCTTTCGCGCTCAAATCACCACCTGCCTATAGAAGCACACCTGATCCTGCTACTACGAGCCCTATGGCAGCAAAACCACCACCAAAAAGCAACAGGAAGGCAGAAAAAAACACAGGAAAACATGAGTGAAGAGACGAGACTGCAGCACCTGAACGCATTTTACACCCCTTCTTTTATCTCCATTTCCCGACTTACCTATAACATTCCTGAACGCGATCTTGAGTTACAGGTCTTCCAAAATGCCTCGTACACCGGTATCCAGTCAGTAAGGTATGGAGTTTAGTCAGAAAGTCGGTGAAAATGGAGGGAGAAGTGGGAGGTGTGTGCCGGTCTGCTCAATATGGCCGTCGCGGGGCAGTGGCGGGCTGGGGCTCAATGTGGCCGTCCCTCTAAGGGCTATTGGAAGCTGCTCCACGCGGCCAACAGATGGCTCCACACGTCCTCCACAGCCCCTCCACACCTGGCCCACCACGCCACCACACCCGACACACCACGGAGACGATAGATGAAATGAGGAAAGACCTGTAGGAATGAGTTATAAAGAGTAAAATTGATATTTCTTAAACGCTCGGTCATGTGCAGGATCGCCACACGCATCTCTTTGCCTCTCTCCCGCCGCCACACCCGCCACTTTATAGAAAGGTTGCAGCACACTAAATGAACAGAAATTACTGGATATTTTACTTCCTACTGCAGGAATAGATAATAGTGATGTATTAGATAACCGCATCACGTCCATGTATACGGAACATACAGGTAAATTTCAAAATGCGTAATCTGTACCAGCGCTGGTGATGAAATATACATCTGTGCATCCGGGTTTGCGATTTCATAAACACCCGCTTCCGCATCCGCATCTTAATAACCCGCAGAGAAGATTAGGGTGAATATACAAACGAAGACGGAAAAATAAGTAGAAATACTGAGCTCAATGTAACTCCAGAAAGGTGTCACATAACGATAAGAATATATATATATATATATATATATATATATATATATATATATATATATATATATATATATATATATATATATATATATATATATATATTATACAAGGAAAAGTGGGTGCGGGGTAGATAAATGATTATGATAAATACCAAACACCCTGAAAATCCTCCTTCCGTACCTGCGAGATATCATAATCTGACATATGCATTCGCTTGTAAAAAGAAACTGGCACCTACAATCCGTAAAATAAGCAAGCATGATAGCTGCATACACACCATCAGTGGAGCTCTGACTTGCGAGTCCGACGTCCACCAGCTCCACCACACTCCACACGCGTCTGTCCACACGGCACCGCAGCCACACCAAACCCCCAAATAGCATTGCAATGATTAAAAAAAATAATCTGGTTTACGATATTTGAAGTTACCTCGTTATGAAATTAATTGTTATCACTTCCATCATTCCACACACCACTCTACTTAACTCCAGAGAGAGAGAGAGAGAGAGAGAGAGAGAGAGAGAGAGAGCGTTACTCAAATATGAATACGTACTGAATGTACTGCTCTTGCCTTTTTAAACTCTCACCTAATCGGCTAATCTGCCACAAGACGCCAAACCCCAACACAATTTTCAAGCTATGTTAGGAAGTTACGCGTTCTGTGATAACCCGTGATGTATTGGTGATTATGATAGGCTGCGGTGTACCTCCTTGCACCACTAATACCATACCTATTCACTTGCTTGGGAGCGAGTCGTGAAAAGTTACGATGAAATGTTACTTCAGCTAGTATAATCTTCATAATCTCTCACATTCAAGTGTTATCGCGAGCACACCTTGACCGATAAGAAAAACCTATTAGAGTAATATATGCCTTGTCTGTGTGTAGGAGAGAAGACTACAAAGAAGGGAATTCCCAGCCTCGCTCTATACCTTAGAGTCGCCTCTTATGACACGCAAGAAATATAGTGGCAGTATTTCTAGTCCCTGCCACTGGTGTAGTAAGGTTGTTCCTTTCCACCAGGGGTTGACATGTGAATGATGTGTGTATGAACGTGTGGTGCTTTGTCTGGGCCATCTTGTGCGGGATTGCCGACTTGATAGATGGAGTTAATACGTGGAAATTAGGGACAGATTATCATTATAGTTTTGTTTGTTACCTACATATGGTTACCTACATATGGTTATGAAGAACACCTTTTTTCATAAAAATAATACGTGGAAATTAGGGACAGATTATCATTATAGTTTTGTTTGTTACCTACATATCGTTACCTACATATGGTTATGAAGAACACCTTTTTTCATCAAAATAAATGTCACTGTGTGGTTGTAACATTTATTTATCATACATTTCTGAAGTTTTATATTATTTCTTATAAAATGTTGATAAACTTTAACTTACAATAAAATAATTTCCCACCCATCACATCTTACAAACATACATTATGGAAGAAGCTGAATGTGAAGTGTGAAACTTGAAACACAACAATGACAATATTACATAATAAATCTTACAATTATGTGAAATTCTATTTCCTCTGGTAGGAATGTATAAAGTTACTGAATAAATTAAACACACCCAATGAAGTGTCAGAGAGAGAGAGAGAGAGAGAGAGAGAGAGAGAGAGAGAGAGAGAGAGAGAGAGAGAGAGAGAGAGAGAGAGAGAGAGAGAGAGAGAGAGAGAGAGAGAGAGAGAGAGAGAGAGAGAGAGAGAGAGAGAGAGAGAGAGAGAGAGAGAGAGAGAGAGAGAGAGAGAGAGAGAGAGAGAGAGAGAGAGAGAGAGAGCGCCTTGATACACATGTCAAAGGCATGAAGAGAACTTTCAATTAATGGCATGACAAATATAATGACCATTCATAATTTAAGCACAGAGTGATGGTTGAGGAAGGCCAGGAAGTCGCACTACAACCCAGGAAGTTCTGCCTAAACTGCCCTGATGGAATTTGGGAAAGGATTCCTTCTGGTGTTGACTAGAGTACCAAGCCCCCACTGAGAGGGTGGAGAGGCTGTTGCTACTGCTCCACCTGCCATCATCTCCACTTCCACACTCACCTGGGAGAAGCCAGCCTCCTGCAGGATACCAGTCACCTGCAAGTATAACACAAGTGATCAAGTTCTAATCAATCCATAAACTTTCATGGAATGATAATAGACCTGATCTTTATGAATCCATGCTTCTATTTCCAAAACTTTTCACCAACTCACACTGTGGATGATGCGCTGCTCTGTTGCCTCACTCCTGCACTGCACTGTCACTGTGGCAACCAAGGAGTCCCCAGCATGGTGCCAGAAGCGGGGGTCTTTGCAGCTCTCCACATGTTCTATCTCCAATATCTGAAGGAGGAAGCATTTATGTTGTGTAACTCAGACGCATTATACAGTCAGACCCTTTCATGAACAGTCAATACAAACTTAATGAAATTATTCTTTCTTTTGTGTGTGTGTGTGTGTGTGTGTGTGTGTGTGTGTGTGTGTGTGTGTGTGTGTGTGTGTGTGTGTGTGTGTGTGTGTGTGTGTGTGAAACAATGCAAAAGAAAAGAAAAAAACTGAGTTTCTATAAAAACTCAACAAGAACAAGCAGTACTATACCTTATCAATACACTTTTTGGTAGTCTCCTCAGACCCAACTGGTATTCTGAGGATGAGAATGGAAGCTGATTCCTTGAGGAGAGGGAGCACCGAGGCCAGGATGAGGCTGGCCAACACCAGGGAGCAGATTGGGTCTGCCACAAGCCAGCCATACCAGTCAATAAGGAGAGATGACACAATGACAGCAACACTGCCCAAGGTGTCAGCCATAATGTGCAAAAACACACCTGGAAGAATACTTTTATTCATATACTTTACTTTTGATTATTAATTCCCTCTCTGAAATGTTTCAAAGGGGAGAGAACAATACAAAAATTTAGTTTCTGCAGCACAAATTGACCGTCATATTCCACAAGGGTTTCTCCACAGAATCTTTCCCAATCTAACCCTAATTACTTTTTCTTGCTTTACTTATCATATTAAGGAAATCTTTTCTTCTATTTCACAGGGAAAACACCAGAAACTGACTATTCTCACAAAATTGGCTAATGAGAGGCATTTCATTCAAGCCTCTGAAAGTCCCTACTTTATCCCTGCCACAGATTCATCACTTTAGATAATTTAGATCTGCACACAGAAAAGCTTCACTCACCTTGCATGTTAGCATTAACAGCATGGCTGTGGCCATGAGAGTTACTGTGATGACTGTGCTGTGATCCTGTCCGACAATGACTGTGACTCCCTTCATGTGAGTGGCTGAAGGAGTATGTGTGGCTGGAAAGTGGAGATTTCTTGTATTCATAATTTACAAAAATGATGATAAGCCCAGATTTCTCAACATTTCTGAGACACATTCTAATTCTTAAAGATGCTTGTCGGATTCTTACTTACCTAAAGGATGCCATTCCGAATACATTGATGATGAGACCACACACAGCTACAGCCAAGAGTCTCTCAGTGTGTACCTCAGGAGGCTCATAGAGGCGACCCACAGCCTCGTACAGCACCATCAGCCCAATCTGTGCCAGTATATAGTGTCTTCTAGATGTAGCTGCCTTCCACTGATTGTTTGTATTTTTCAATAAAATATTTCAAAGATTGTATTATGAATTTAGTCACTATAAGCAGTGACATCCATATATCTAGAAAGCCTTTGGAGACAAGAGGGATCTCCAAGCAGTAGCTTGTATCACAGCTCTACAAAATAAACAACATACATACCACAGTCAAGAATAGGCCGTTTACAAATCCTGAAAGCACCTCAATTCTTCCATACCTGTAAAGAGAGAGAGTAAGAGAAGATCTTCATAACCTATAAAGATGACACAATTATGGTACATGAGATGAATACATAATGATTTATTTCACAAATTCTTCAAATTCTTACCCAAATGGGAAAGTTTTTGTTGGTTTCCAGGTGGCCATGACGGAGGCCACCAGACCCATGACAAGTGCTGAACAGTCAAACAGCATGTGGAAGCCATCTGAGATGAGGCCCAGGCTGTTGGTCCACATGCCATATGCAAACTCCACAAAAGTGAAACCTGAAAAGAAATTTAACCATTTTATGAAGAGGACAAACAAGAGATGCATACAGACATATCTAAATCAAGTAAAAAATAACTTAACCTAAAAAACTATAAAAGGCTTCATATAGAGAATACATATGTCATGTATTTCATCACTCAATATTGGACATGCCTTTTAAGTGTGAAATAGCAAGAAAGAGGTTACAGGATATAACATGAGTTTCTGCAGATATTGCTAGAGGCAAAAGTACAGGTTATTTTAAATAGAAAATGTCCTATACATATATGCATTTTGAGGCCTTGTTTAACCATGGTACAAAATTTGAGTGTGGCTGGGCAAAAGATACAATGGCCAGTTCGGGTGGATATTTATGTCGTAGAAAACACCATGTCATATACTTCACCTAGATGTATCTACATGTATTCACTGTCATTGTCTTGACATGAAACTGCAAGGGGCTGGCTAGCAATCAGTTGATTTGCTGCTGGCCTCATTCCTTCCCCTTCCTTGCCCAGACAGGCATGGTGTCATGTGGCCTATTATTTTACTAGTCATTAATTACAGCCATGATATCACTGTAATGTTTATCTGTAAATCACCTGTCTGTTAATACCACTCACCTCATTACAGAATACTGTAATGCCCCAAAACTTGTAGAAATGATAACTGCATAACTCACAATTTCACCATAGGATGTCAGCGTTAATACATCTCACCAAGGTACCAGGCTGGCTATTGTTGCCTGGCCACATTTGAATTTCATACCATGGCTAAACAAGACCTCAAAATGCATATGTGTAAAGAACATTTTCCACTTAGAATAACCGGTACTTTTGCCTCTAGCAATATCTGCAGAAACTCATGTTACACCCCATATTTAAAGGCAAAAAATACTTGAAAATAATTCAAATAACATGAATACAGAAGCATAGGCCAAAAGAAAATACCACCTTTAGAATATGATAAACTAACTAACAAAGCAAGACAAACAACCACCTGCTCACATAGATTAACACAGAGGAAGTAAAATATAGTCCTGCTGTTCCTGTTAGCAAGGATGAGCTTGAGGTTGGAGGTGAACAGAGTGAAGAGAGACTGGGAGCGCTGCAGTGCCCCAGCCGGCAGGGTGTGCAGGGGCAGCATGTTGGCGCCACTTGATGTCTTGCTTGAGGTCAGCTGTAGAGTGGCTGTGGAAACAAAGGAAAGTGTAAGAACATAAGGAAAAATAAGGGAAGCTGCAAGAAGCTATCAAAGCTGAACATGGCAGTCCCTGTTTGAAATATACCTACCTATTTCCAACTATCATCCCCATTCATAAATTTGTCTAATCTTCTTTTAAAGCCCCCTAATTACTCAGCACTAACAACCTTATAACTGAGTCCATTCCATTCATCTATCACTCTCTTTGAGAACCAGTTCCTATCTTTTTTTTAGACCTAAGTTTTTTTAAGCTTCAACCCATCATTTCTTGTTTGAACCCATTATTCAAGCTTGAACCCACCCATTATTCTTGTTCTATTCTATACAAATTTCTATTTAACTATTTTATATAAATTGCTGTTTAACTATTCTATATAAATTGCTATCTAACTAAAGGATGTTGCAAGACAACAGTAAGGCTACATGTGACACTAACAATGAAATATATCAAATACATTTTTCCGTCAGAGTGATCCACACACTGATGGAATGAGGTTTATAACTGCAGATTCATAATAACAATTTGCAAAAGTATCTTGTCTAACAGTCTCTTACAAGTTACTCATCCATTCTTTAACCATCTTAATAACATAGGAATTCAAATCAAGTGAGCAAAAACATTAAGGAAGATTAACATACCAGCTGCCAACATGATGATGCTAAATACAACACCTCCAGAAAATGCATGTTCCAGTTGTTTCTTTGTGCCATCTTCTGTGTCCTCCTGCACATGCATAGCTGAGGGTCTCCACACAGCACTCACCAGGAGCGCTGAGCAGAACATTGCCAGAGTGCCCACCCGAGCTGTTCTTACCACATCCAGCCTGAGGAGTGAGGGAACTGTAAGTCACACACACACACATCTGCGAGAACTAAGAGTGCACTTATAGTTGTTTCATACATAGAATATATATCTTATAATTTTTTGTCAATGATTTCTCTTTGCTAAGCAGGGAATGTGTGAGGTTCTTGTGGTTATTCAAACAGCTTTAATTTCAATAAAAACAAGGAGCATGTTACCTTGCAGATACTCACAAATACATAACAAATCCACAGAAGTCTCTTACCTCTGATTACAAGCAGCATCAACATAGGAGTGCAGAACAAAGACAAAGAGAGCAACAACGAAGGCCTGAGGCAGAAACTGCAAGATTCCAGGGCCTGGTGTCTCCTGGATGCAGAACATCAAAATAAAAACAATAATCATTTTTGTAAACTTAACTAGGTAATAATAATCATCTCTATGACCTTCAAAAAAATAGTCATAGTGAGAAAGCAAAGCATTTTCTGAATACAGGTCTTTGTGTCAGCCAAGGTGAGTCTTGTTACCTGAGTCAGCCACACAACAAGGGCAAGGGGGATGAGGAACAAGGTAGAGGCAATGGCTGTGAGTGCCTGGAGGCGCCGAGAACCCACCACATCCACTGCCAGGCGCCGGCCCCCATTGTTGACATAGGCTTGAAGGCAAAGAGTGAGCAGCAGCACCACAATCCCTCCCTGCCATCAGTAAAGTAAGCTTCATAAGAACATAAGAACATAAGAACATAAGGGAAGCTGCAAGAAGCCATCAGGCATAAACATGACAGCAATCATATTTCATCTTGCTGATGAAGGCTTGGAGGCAGAGAGTGAGCAGCAGCAACACTACAATCCCTCCCTGCCATCAGTAAAGTATGAGTTAAATCCTCCTAAGAACATCAGTGAATAAAAGGAAGCTGTATAAATCTTCCCAATCTCTGTTTACTGTAGTGGTTTGAGGAATTGCACTTGTAATATAAAAGTTCTTGAAATAACATACATACAAACATATATACTATGGGTGTCTCCCTAAAAAAGGGCTTTGCTTAGGCAAAGCACACAACTTTCACATTCACACTTATCCCCACCACTCTCCTATTCCCTCACTTTACATGAATCAGCTGCACAGCTTGAAATTATTAAACTACAAAAAGCATAAGTGAATGAGTATCAAAATCATTCTTCCTCTCTTCAAACATGTCAGACAAAGACTGACTTCAACTATGCTTTGTACTTTCCCTCAATCTTAAATCCTCTGATCTCTTGACAATTCCTTTACAAAATGTGGAAATAATATTAGATTCTTAGGGAAAAATACTTAACACAGTGGAGGTGAATACAGTAGTTTTGGGGAGTGGCACAAATTCCAAGGGCATTTTTTCTTTTATGCTATTTTGTTGCCTTATGCCAGAGCTCCTCGAGTGGAGAGAGAGAGAGAGAGAGAGAGAGAGAGAGAGAGAGAGAGAGAGAGAGAGAGAGAGAGAGAGAGAGAGAGAGAGAGAGAGAGAGAGAGAGAGAGAGAGAGAGAGAGAGAGAGAGAGAGAGAGAGAGAGAGAGAGAGAGAGAGAGAGAGAGAGAGAGAGAGAGAGAGAGAGAGAGAGAGAGAGAGAGAGAGAGAGAGAGAGAGAGAGAGAGAGACAGAGAGAGAGACAGAGAGAGAGAGAGAGACAGAGAGAGAGAGAGAGACAGAGAGAGAGAGACAGAGAGAGAGAGAGAGAGAGAGAGAGAGAGAGAGAGAGAGAGAGAGAGAGAGAGAGAGAGAGAGAGAGAGAGAGAGAGAGAGAGAGAGAGAGAGAGAGAGAGAGAGAGAGAGAGAAATTACCCAGCTTCTGACTACAACTGTACCTCATGATCCGAGAGCCCTGTCCAGGCCAGGAGGTAGTAGAGGAGGTGCTTGATGCCGTGGTGCTGCTGTCCCTCAGGGTGCTCTGTGGTGTGGCCTGCATCATTATCGAACAGGACCAGGGACAGCACACCAAGCACAAACCAGAATGACCCACGTAGCTTCCCAGGTCCACCAATGCCTGTAGGGTTTGTGGTGGGTGTTATTACTGCCTTCATTGCTCTTTTTGTGTCAGAACATAAGAACATGAGAAAATAAGGGACTGCAAGAAGCCATCAAACCTACACATGGCAGACCCTGAGAACTTTGCAGAGAACATTTGCATGAAACTTTAGGTATATGGGCTTCTAAATTTGGTTTGTGTATGGATGATGTAGTATTGTTAGTCCAATAGGAGAAAGAAAAGAGACAGAAAGTAACAACTTGGTGTCATGAATTGTATACCAAATAGTTATAAACATGTAGTCATTATCTGTGAACTTAGTGTAAGAAAGAGAGAGCAACCACAGCATGAGCTGGAAAAAAATAATGAATAAAGAATAATAAAAACAAATGATTAGGTTAATAAAAATATATAAATAAAATTAAAACTAACCCTTCATCAAATAAACTATACAATCAACAAATCCTGGACACTTTCTTCACATGCATACATTCCTTTTTGTCACCCATGAAGTAACAAGAGAACAGTGACTTGCCTTTCAGCACCGCACCCCAGACTGCCAGCACCACTATATCTGCATGTTCACTCAGCACCACTGCTCTGAGGGGACCCACTTGGGACAGCCCATAGAGCCACAGCAGGTTGAGGCAGGTCTGCACAAAGGCATGACGGGCAATGTTTATCCACACAACCTGCTGTAGCTTCTTGTGGCTTGACAGAGGCCGCTGCACAAAGCCATACACCAGGGAACATCTGTCAAGAGTGAGGTGGGTTTTTGGAGATGAATCATGTCTACTGTGGTATCTTTGTCAAAGTAAGAGATATTTCTGCATAGTGTTTTAAATTTGTTTCTTTTACACAGCTGGTCCTTTCTCAAACATGTAGAGCCCTAAGTAAAACATAATATAGAAATTAAGCTTAGTGGAAGAGAAATTCTGATTCAATATGAAGTATGTCAATATGCATACATGTTAAAATTATCACTACCATCTGCAGTCATTACAACAGTTGTATCACAAGGAGGCAATAATTCTTTGTCTGTTGAAGATAATGGTATGGGAGAAAATAATGTGCTTTGAAATTCTGCATTTTTTCCCTCTCAAGAAGAAAGTATACATAAAAATCCATTCTTTTTGCTTTCTTCTTCCTATGGCTGTTATGTATTGCCTGTTTAACTCTGCTTAAAACAATTTTATACCAAAGTAGGAATAATAAAACACTATCAAATAGGCTGGGATTTAATCCAAACTTGAACACAATTTCACATACAAAATAATATAACAAGGGCCCCAAACAAGCTCTCAAATAATTATCCCCTCTCTCTCTCTCTCTCTGTCTCTCATTTCACCACTGCAGAAGCCCCATGACAGATGTACTTACAGTATGAAACAAATATGTACAATAAAGGGATAGAGGTCTTCAGATGCTCAACTCAATTGCCATACAATGATTAGAAAACTGAGACAGCAACTATGGGGTCATCAATACAATAATCTGTAGCGGCAGTGCAAGGTTACATAAACGTAGAAATTATATGTATGTATTTGCTCTTTATTTTATAGTATGCAGCACCAATTTAATCCTTGGAATACATGAATAACCATCAAAATGCAATGTATTTTACCAGAAAATCAGTTTCCACAGCTGAAATTACTATGCTATAAAGCAAAACAATATGACAAGGAAAAAACTCTCAAATGAGGCAACAAACCCTGGTGACAGGAGCGACAGTTTATCCTAAGTACTGCAAACACAGCACAAACACAAATAAGTACTTGGGTACACACATACAATTAAATTTTTAGCAATTAAACACCAGTATTGATAAAAAACTGAAAATACAGAATTATAGAACTCAAAGACAATGAAAGACAATAAATCTCACTGCGTCACCATTCCTTGTCTCAGTAAGAGGCATTATTTTATTTACATAAGCTTTTAGTTAGCTGGGTATCAAAATTTCTCTTCATATCATTACCTATTTACTCTCAGGATAAACAATTCTGGTCACCTGTAGTAAACATGTGAAAACACACACACACACACACACACACACACACACACACACACACACACACACACACACACACACACACACACACACACACACACGGACAGGATTTCCACTCCTCTTTATCAAGATAACAACTCCTTGGCTAACTTACCCTCAGTCAGGTAATCAGGGGCTATGGTTGTGAAAGACCTGCACATACTTTATCTGCCCAGGTTTCACTTGGCTGTGAGCCAAGTTTACTAACCCTTAAACTACCAGCTCACTAATTAAAAAAATCATGCATGCACAATGGCCCCTTGACTTCACAGACCTTGGGAAATACTGGGAAAAACCTTGGGACAAAATAAATATAAAGTTGAATAATCTACCAATTAAATAAAACTTAAAAATTTTTTATCTACTATTATGAGGATGAAAATTTGCTAGACAAACCATCACAAGCCATGAGTATATAAGTGTTGTGTGTTCTGCAGTACAATGTTTCTTAACTGTATAATACTCTTAACATTCACGGGAAAATTCACTGTTGGGTTGTTGGACAAGCTACGCTCCCTTTACATCACATTCGGAAAATCTAAGGTTCCACAGTGTTTAATAATCTATTTGACAAACAAAAATAGCTATATATATATATTTATATATATATATTTATGGGAAAGGAAGAGTTTTTATAGGAAATACAGCTTCCTCTGCCCATCCAGGTACTCCTTTAGCATCAATAACAAATATTTTATACTTGTTACAGCTTAAATCACCCTTATTTGGCCAATGGGTGAATAACTAAGTAAAGACTGTGGCAGGGTATTAGTGATGAAAAACAGTTGCAGCTGTAGCTATGGGGAACTATTATTACTATTAATTATGAGTTATAAAATGTAGAAAACAATCTACGGGACTTTGCATGTGGTACTCAGCTTGGAGTTCCATCACTTTGTGTTTTCTATCAGCTCAAATCTGGCAACTAAAATTAACCCTCATACCACAACACAGCCTGCTCACTGGAGCTCAATGCCCACCAACATACGAGGGTTGCTATCTCTTGTTGTTGACCAGCATCAGGCGGTTGCTGGGGCTGTTCATCACCACCTCAATGGGTCCATCCAGCTCCCCCTTCCCAGCACACAACTGATTCACAATATTTACAATCATCTCCATTCCTTCAGGACTCTGCACATTCAGGTTGGTTCCTGGCGGCACCTGGATGATGAACTTTCTCTGCTGTCCGCTGACTGAGGCAGTGATGTGAATCTCTGCTGGTTGTGGAGCAGGTGCCTTCTGAATGTTGGTTATGGGCATCATTTCATAGCTTTGAGTGCCCAGGATCTCCTGTAAATCATCTGTGGTTTCCAGTCTCTCTTCCTCCTCAGTCTCTTCTTCATCTCCAAATTCAATGTCATTGCCTGACATGTTGGCACCAGACTTTGCCTGGAGGCTCTCAATGGTGTTGGTGGCCTGACTCACTGCTGCTGCTATCACCTTGTCAACTAAGTCTTCATCCCCCTGAGAGTCGTTGTCAGGAATCGTCTGGGTGAGGCTGAGCACTCCCTTAGACACCTTGACATTGGTGCCTCCTCGTGTTGCCTGAGGTGGATTGCTTTTAAAGAGCTGCATGAGAGAAGAGTTGGAAGGTACCTTACTCCTCTGTCCCTCTGGTGTTGGAGAAGGGAGGACTGTGTTATTTTCCTCTTCTTCTTCTTCTTCCTCCTCCTCTTCCTCCTCCTCCTCCTCCTCCTCCTCCTCTTCATCCTCATCCTCTTCCTGGGTATTCATGCTTTCCCCATCCATGCTGTCTTCCTTCTTTATCATCAGCTCACCGGGAGAAAATAATTTTTGCTCATCCATTTCTGTAACTGTGATTTCAATGGCCTTATCTTCCTCATCCATGTCTTCATCATCGTCGTTGTCTTCTTCTTCTAGTTCTTCCAACTCTAACTCCCTGTTTTGGTTTATGTTGCTTTTTTGAGGATTTCTTTCCTTCAGTTCCTCCATCTCTAGCTGCTTCAACTGTTTGGTGGCAAGATCATCATCTACAGCAGAAAATGCTGGCACAGCTCCATCAGGCAGAGGGTGAATGTAGCGGATGTGGTTCTCATAGTATTCCCTCTTGCCGAACTTGAACCCACACGTGGAACAACCATAGTAGATAGCTTTGTCATGGTTCTGTAGATGTGCTTTCAGGTTCTTACGATCAGAGAACTCTTTCATACATTTCTGGCACTTGAAAGGTTTTTGGCTTTTATGCACCAGCCTCTTGTGTCTCTCCACATCGCCTTTACGAGTAAATCTGGACTGGCAGATGTCACACATGTGAGGCTTTTCTCCAGTGTGTGTTTTGTAATGCTGCTTCATGGAGGACTCTTTCAGGACTTTAAAACAGATATTGCATTCCACATATTTATCTCCCTCACCTTCGACTCTCTTAAAGAAGGGTGCAGCTTTTTTCTTTGGCTTTATCTTCTTTGTGGCTTCTCCAAATTCATTGAAGGCATCCAGCAGCTCCTCTCCCACATCACTGATATTTTCTGCCGCCTCTGATAGAGCTTTCTGGAGTTCATCCAGATCAGTGCCCTCAACCTCTTGCTTCACCACTTCATTTTCCTTCGGTTCTTGTTTTATATTAATTGGTAACAAGGCTTTGCCAGGCTTTCTTCCTCTTTTTGACTTTGGTGTCCTGTCAATCCCTGGTTCAAACTTCCTTACCACTCCCCTGCCGGTAAAGATCATGCGGGGTTTGGCATAAATGTTCTCCATCTCTGACGTCACCATTCTGGCTCTCCTGCTAGAACGTGACTCAGCCTTGCCCCTATCCACACACTTTGCCCGTGAAGGTTTGTCATCGGAGTCATCAAGGTCTGACAGGTACTCCTCAGGCTCTTCCTTTATCACTATGGAGTCTATCAGCATCTCATCTACAACTCTTTTTTGCTTGACATTTGTGCTTTGATCATCAATATCCTCCTCTTCTGTGGCACTTTTCCGAGGACTTTTCAATGTTTTTCTAACAATAGTTTTGCTGGTGCCACCACCACCTTTCTGCTTTAATTTACCTTCCATCATAGATTCTTTTCTGAGGAAAGAATGTTCTCCTGAGTTCAGTGTTTTTTCAGGTAACTTGGAGGCCTGGGCTCCAGATTCAACATGAACTGACACTGTTTCCATCTCACCAGAATCTCCAGAGTTCTGATGTGTTGTACCTGAAAGTTTGTCACTGCCTAAGGAACCTGATTTCTCACCAACAGCACTGTCACTCACAGAGTCACCTGTTTCACTCTCTGATGCAACTTCTTTCAGTATAGAGTTTTGTGCACTGTTTTCTTCAAGTGATGCTTCATTGTCTGTCACTTTTGATTTTGGACTACCTTTCTTCACTACAGACTTGGGACCCTTTGGGGACTTGGATGGACTCTTTGCAACTGCAGCCTCAGGTTTACCTTTGCCACTGCACTCTTTGCATGAAGGACAGTTACAACCTTCAATCTTCTCCTCCCACGTCCCTAGCATGTGAAGGATAGAAATCCTCCTTCGACGAGTTCCTTCACGAGCTGACATTTCTAGGTGAGGGTAAATATAGGGTTCTGAGTTCTCCCAAGATCCTCCCAACAGATCACTAACAAGGAATATTTCCCAAGATTTCCTCACTCAACATATCACCAGCACTACACCTTGGCTCAGTAACTCTAGTGTGCCTCTCACAATAACGTGAAACGTCCTTTGCAGCTTGTTCAGCACCTATGGATGAAAAAAGAGAGCTGATGTTATTATTCTTATATAATAAGAGGCAATATAGGCTTATTTCTATTAAAAAATAATATCAACTCTCTTTTTGGTTCTACCCTAACAGTGACTAACTAGACATGCTTCACACTGAAGAGAAAGATGCCACCCCATCTATGAGGGAAAAAACAGTACCTAGAATAATTACAAATTCATCATAACACTCCTCATCCAATGACAATACTCATCTTCCACACTTCCTTCATGAGGCTTGATTAGATCAAGTGAGATGAATATAAATATTTTCTTTACTGTGAGAGGAAAATAACTGTACTTTGCATCACTGATGCAATGCCTTCTTTCCTCTCACAGCAATGAAAACTTGTGCACAAACACACACACCAATGCAGCCATTCATCTAAATTTGATTACTACTTAAATGGAAAATTACTCTAGAATTACAATGCAAAGCACATCTTAGGTTTACAATATGAAAACCATGCAAAAGAAAATGTGTAACTGTATATCTTAAGTAACTGAGAATGTTTAACATTACATCTACAATGTAATGAGGAAGGGAACTGTAGTGCATTATTTTGTCATTTGCTACAAATACTTGTAAGATCACTGACATCCATATTAAATGACACAAATGTAATGAGGAAGAGAACTGTAGTGCATTATTTTGTCATTTGCTACAAATACTTGTAAGATCACTGACATCCATATTAAATGACACAAATGTGATTTGTAGAGCCAGCCTCAAAATAATGCGCCACACAGCTCAGTTTTCAAAACTAACATTATGTTATTTCACATAAGATTCCAAAAAGCAATTTATAATAGTTTTCCAAGATAAAAACAGGATCTTATACATCTTTGTTTATTTTTTATTTATTTTCTTAAAGATGGTACCCAGGTGCTTATGTTGCACTACAACCAAATCTCCAAATGTAAGCGTATGTAGCCTCAATCAACAGCCAATACATGTTAGGGGACAGTCCCAACTACCAAGATAACAGTTCCAGTTTACCTTGACTATAGATTTTCAATGGAATAATTTTGTATATAATAGCTAATAAATGTAAGTGTTACAACACAATAAATAATTTAAAGCTTTACAGAGCTATTTCATCTCCCTTGATGAATTTCATATGAACTTCAGTTTTTCATTTAACTGAACTACACAAATTTCAACATATAATGTTGATACTAAAGACGATGCACTACAAGATAATCATGAAGAGCTGGCACAAATAATTATAAAGTACAGGACACAAAGAACTGAGAGAAAAGCCACACAAACAGATTCAGAAAATGAAATTTGAAATAAAGTTGCATACGTGACTACTTGTTCTATGGCAAAAATAGGATAAAAGCAAACAAAAACATCACAAGAATACTTCAGGACAAAGATGAACATAGTTTTCCATACATGACCAGGCACACACCAATCCACCCACCCAGGCACCAGGCAACATATAGACCCAAGGTGTTCAATGGATGATGTACTTACATGAATGTCACTAGAAGAAGAAAGTACACCACGTGGATGGAACGGACTGCATCAAATGCCACAAACACACCAATGCAGCGGAAGAGCTTGGTAACCAGCAGCAGCCACACATACCTGCAGGAATGTCACATGTAGAAGGAACTTTGATTCACAAGATCAAAATAACACCAAAGGAACCCCGGCCATCTGACATTTAGCCATCTGGGATCCTGGAAAGCTTAAGCAACCACAATTTTGAAGTGAATAAGTACACCTGTGTAGATCTAAACATGAAGGTTCCATTAACCAATAATACATCATGTACTCATACATACAACGATACTCTGCATATGCTACACAACTCAGTCATGCTTATTGCTAATTCTCAGTCTTGCATTAGAGCTATATTGACTGGCATACCTACAGAAATGTGCTGGCCTTATATACCTCTTTGCAATGTACCTCTATAGCCATCCAATATGCTAACAAAGGTAAGTCAACTAGGCTTCACAGGAGGAGGCAGTAGACAGCTGCCAAAACAATAATTACTCCCAGTAAGGTCTAAAGCACTGTTCAGGGGGTGCTGTGAACTTCTCATTAAACCCAGCTGTGACATCACTGAATGTTTCCCTTTGTGACTCACAACACAAGGGGGCAGTCACAGCCTGCCCTCTAAAGACAACTCTCTTCCTCCACACAAAACTACAAGCACCTAATAACACACACACCCTTCACTCAAAAATTCAAAATTATCATGGCGACTCCTACACCAGCCTTGGAGTTCCCATCTGGGGAGGGGACCATAAATGTCCCCCAGGTCAGACTGCCTTTCTGTCGACGACCCTAAGTGTCTTGACACCCCCCTCAACTTTTTCTTCATTAACTTTTGCAACATTTGCGGTCTAAGATCTAATTTTCAATCTGTAGAACACCACCTCTCCTCTTCTTTTCCTCATTGAAACTCAGGTGTCTGAGGCAACTGACAGTAGCCCCTTTTCTGTTCCCTCCTACTTTCTCTATCCTTATTTTCGATCCAAAGCTGGATGTTGCGTTTATGTGCGCAATGATTTAACCTGCTCTCATGCCCACGCTCTTGAATCTTCTGAGTTTTCCACCATCTGGCTATGACTACAGTCACTCTCAAACTAAATTTATCTGTGCTGTATACCTCTCACCTAACTCCTCTGCCTATAAGAAATTCTTTGACTACTTAACTTCCAAAGTGGAGCACATTCTGACCCTCTTCCCTTTTGCAGAGATCTCCATTCTTGGAGACTTCAATGTTCACCACCAGTTTTGGCTTTCCTCTCCCTTCACTGACCATCCTGGTGAACTAGCCTTCAACTTTGCTATCCTTCACGACCTAGAGCAACATTCTTGACCTTTTCCTGACCTCTAATCTCTCTCTCTCTCTCTCTCTCTCTCTTGATTTAAGTGTGGGCGTGTGTACAGTACATACATGTACATGCATATGTATATGTGGACATGATCTCGTCCACTCGTCCACTTTGACTACTTAACTTCCAAAGTGGAGCACATTCTGACCCTCTTCCCTTTTGCAGAGATCTCCATTCTTGGAGACTTCAATGTTCACCACCAGCTTTGGCTTTCCTCTCCCTTCACTGACCATCCTGGTGAACTAGCCTACAACTTTGCTATCCTCCATGACCTAGAGCAATTGGTGCAACACCCTACTTGTATTCCTGACCGTCTTGGAGATACGCCCAACATTCTTGAGCTTTTCCTGACCTCTAATCCTTCTGCTTATGCTGTCACCCTTTCTTCTCCGTTGGGCTCCTCTGATCACAATCTCATATCTGTATCTTGTCCTATTGCTCCAATCCCTCCTCAGGATCCCTCTAAGCAAAGGTGCCTCTGGCGTTTTGCCTCTGCTAGTTGGGGGGACCTGAGGAGGTATTTTGCTGATTTTCCTTGGAATGACTACTGTTTCCATGTCAGAGACCCATCTTTGTGTGCTGAGTGCATAACAGTGGTGATAGTGTCTGGCATGGAGGCGTACATTCCTCTCTTTTTCTCGACTTAAACCTTCCAAACCTTGGTTTAACACAGCTTGTTCTCGTGCTATACATGATAGAGAGGTGGCCCACAAAAGGTACTTAAGCCTTCCATCACCAGAATCTTATGCAATTTATATTTCTGCCCGGAACCATGCCAAGTCTGTTCTCCAACTAGCCAAAAACTCCTTCATTAACAGAAAGTGTAAAAACCTTTCAAGATCTAACTCCCCTCGTGACTTCTGGCATCTAGCCAAAAATATCTCCAATAACTTTGCTTCTTCTTTCCCTCCTCTATTTCAACCAGATGGCACCACTGCTATCACATCTATTTCTAAAGCCGAACTCTTCGCTCAAACCTTTGCTAAAAACTCTACCTTGGACGATTCTGGGCTTGTTCCTCCCTCTCCTCCACCCTCTGACTAGTTCATGCCACCTATTAAAATTCTTTGCAATGCTGTTTTCCATGCCCTCGCTGGCCTAAACCCTCGGAAGGCTTATGGACCTGATGGGGTCCCTCCTATTGTTCTCTGAAACTGTGCCTCCGTGCTTGCACATTGCCTAGTCAAACTCTTTCAGCTCTGTCTGTCAACATCTACCTTTCCTTCTTGCTGGAAGTTTGCCTACATTCACCCTGTTCCTAAAAAGGGTGACTGTTCTAATCCCTAAAAGTACTGTCCTATTGCTTTAATTTCCTGCCTATTTAAAGTTTTTGAATCTATCCTCAACAAGAAGCTTCTTAAACATCTATCACTTCACAAACTTCTATCTGATCGTCAGTATGGGTTACGTCAAGGCTGCTCTACTGGTGATCTTCTGGCTCTTTTAGATATTTTGGTGAAACTTTTGCTGTTGCCTTGGACATATCAAAAGCTTTTGATAGAGTCTGGCACAAAGCTTTGATTTCCAAACTACCCTCCTAAGGCTTCTATCCTTCTCTCTGTAACTTCATCTCAAGTTTCCTTTCTGACCATTTTATTGCTGCTGTGGTAGACGGTTACTGTTCTTCTCCTAAATCTATTAACAGTGGTGTTCCTCAGGGTTCTGTCCTGTCACCCACTCTCTTCTTATTATTCATTAATGATCTTCTAAACCAAACTTCTTGTCCTATCCACTCCTACGCTGATGATACCACCCTGCACTTTTCCACGTCTTTTCATAGACATCCAACCCTTCAGGAGGTAAACATTTCATGCAAGGAAGCCACAGAATGCTTGACTTCTAATCTTTCTAAAATTTCTGATTGGGGCAGAGCAAACTTGGTATTGTTCAATGCCTCAAAAACTCAATTCCTCCATCTATCACAACCTTCCAGACAACTATCCCCACTTCTTCAATGACACTCAACTTCTACACTGAACTTCCTCAGTCTGTCATTTACTTATAATCTGAACTAGAAACTTCACATCTCATCTCTAGCTAAAACAGCTTCTATGAAGTTAGGTGTTCTGAGATGTCTCCACCAGTTTTTCTCACCCCCCCAGCTGCTAACTCTGTACAAGGGTCTTATCCGTCTATGTATGGAGTGTGCTTCACATGTCTGGGGGGGGGTTCCACTCATACTGCTCTTCTAGACAGGGTGGAATCAAAAGCTTTTCGTCTCATCAACTCCTCTCCTCTAACTGACTGTCTTCAGCCTCTCTCTCACCGCCGTAATGTTGCATCTCTAGCTGTCTTCTACCGCTATTTTCATGCTAACTGCTATTCTGATCTTGCTAACTGCATGCCTCCCCTCTTCCTGCGGCCTCACTGCACAAGACTTTCTTTTTTCTCTCATCCCTATTCTGTCCACCTTTCCAATGCAAGAGTTAACCAGTATTCTAAATCATTCATCCCTTTCTCTGGTAAACTCTGGAACTTCCTGCCTGCTTCTGTATTTCCACCTTCCTATGACTTGAATTCCTTCAAGAGGGAGGTTTCAAGACACTTATCCATCACTTTTTGACTACTGCTTTGACCCTTTTGTGGGACTGGCATTTCAGTGGGCATTTTTTTTTATTGGATTTTTGTTGCCCTTGGTCAGTGTCCCTACAATTAGGAGAGAGAGAGAGAGAGAGAGAGAGAGAGAGAGAGAGAGAGAGAGAGAGAGAGAGAGAGAGAGAGAGAGAGAGAGAGAGAGAGAGAGAGAGAGAGAGAGAAAAAAAAAAAAAAAAAAAAAAAAAAAAAAAAAAAAAAAAAAAAAAAAGGCTGCATCCCAACATGGGCTATTCTACTGAAGCATGTTGAAAATATTCAAGGAATCCTCTTGTGTGGTTCAAA
Source organism: Scylla paramamosain (assembly GCF_035594125.1). NCBI lineage: Eukaryota > Metazoa > Arthropoda > Malacostraca > Decapoda > Portunidae > Scylla > Scylla paramamosain. Next base: position 13,817,066 of record NC_087166.1, read on the forward strand.
CTGTAATGTCCTCATCTCACCAATGACAGGGATCATCTGTATTCTATATACCTATTCTTTTCAATATGACAACTGTCTTATAATGCTGATTAGTATGGCCTCCAAATTTACTCAAAAGTCATGTATAATAAATATTCAAATAACTATATAGAAAATAGTATCGTTAATTATTTTCACATAATAAATATGAAACAATGCTAAAGAGTATTCAGCTTTACCAAGGTATCTTGGTTGAGGGGTAGATGACCAGGCTGGAGGAACTGTCTCGTAATCCAATGTTTGAGTTACTTCGCATTATAAAGTTCTCACCTGAAAGAAAACACAATTGTTGATACCAAATCATGACAATTAAGGCAAGCTCATAACACAATAAGGGAAACATAAAAATAAAACTATTCAAACAGTAAAACATGATGCACACCTAACATAACTGGGGGGTAGGGTGGGGCTTCATCCAGGGGGAAGAAAAGACCCAATTTAGATTAGGTTGCATAAGCATTCTTAAGGAAGGGTTCAGATTAGGTAAAGTTAGAATAGGCTAGACAGTTCCCCAGTTTTCAAAATATGGCATCTCATCCTTAGATTTTTAACGAATGCCCAAATTTGGCAAAATCTAGCTTCTTCCACCCAAAAACCCTGCTTTACCACCAGATCCCCAAGCTTGTTGGGGATAAATAAGAAGAAACTTAAGATAGGAAGTACTGTGATAAACTGCAATTTTACCAGTTATGATAGCATAGCAGGGGATATGGGGACGAAGCCCCCACAATTAGCAAAGTTACAGATTTCAAAAAGTTAGAATAGTGTAGTGGGGGGGATATGTGGGGGGAGGGAGATATTTCCTGCTTGTTGACTATTTTTTTTTTTTGGCCTTCTCGACCCTAAAACCCTGCTTTCCTATAAGCTCCACAAGCTTGCTTGTCTTGGAGAGGGGCGGTAGTAAAACACATAAGGAGCCACTATTGATAAGATTTACCGACTGAAATAACATTGGCGTTTTCACCCGAGGGATAGGTTGGTTGCATTCAATACGAACTTATTTTACAGCTTACCTTTTCATTAAGGAAATTCTCAAATTTGTCCAGCAATAAATAGTGTCTGGAAATTAATCAAAATTGTTTCCATTATCCTCAAATGCAGCATCATCTTTTGGCACAAAATGTTCCTATAAATACCGCTCTATTTGACACACATAGCTACTCCAGACCACACACATATCTGGACTTACAAGACACCCAAGAGCTTGACATCCAGTTCCCAAGCTCCAGAGACAAGCGTTAATTACTACAGCGGACGTGACCAGAGATCATTCCACTCTCCGCCTCCTTCCTCGCATCAAAACAAACATCAACATGGCTGCCCAGTAAACTATTTACCTGCAATGACCCGTGTTTTCTGCATTTATAGCGGTCGTCACGTACTCTAAATGACAGATAAGGCATGGAGTGACGGCAGGTGTGTTGACGGATGTGTGTTCTGATTCTAGACAGAAAAATGTTGACAGATAACTTGGTGGTTGGTGGTAGCGGAGACTAGCGTCCATCGGCGGGAACCAGCAGCCCTTCCTTCCTCGGGGGACACGAGGCTAATTCAATTTGGTCTTCTTTGTCGTCTCCTATTTTAAGATTTATAGATGCTGCTGTGCAATATTTATGACGCTGTGTTTATTTGAGTTCATTAAAAATCAGTCATTTTCACGAGGTTAATCCAATTGATCTTTAACATTTGAAGCTTAATTTTTTTTTTCGCTGGTATGTATCCAGCTGGGCTATAAAGATCCCTCTAGGGGAAGTCTTTTTAGAAGCTTCATAGATACTGTTCTTCTATAGTTTACCACTCTGGAGCTTTCGCTATGGGCTGACTTGCCAGTGATCGCCGGTTCTTTTAATGTAGGGGTTGGTCAACGCTCCCACAGCTCCCTGGAGAAGCATATACTAAAACAGCCTCTCGTGATACATCTTGATGCAGTGTACTTAAATGCTACAAAACATTGATTCTAATTGTTTATGCTAACAGTATCCATTGGATCTGGTGATGCACATTCTACAGAAGTTATTATATATTAAATATTCGCTAATAGGCTCTCATTTTTTCACATTTATTTCTAGTCTCCTGCTACATATTAAGTTTGAAATATTTTCCACTGGTTTCTACAGGTACTAATGTTTTATCTGAAAAATTCCCCAAAGACCCGAGCAAATATTATTTATACTGACAAGACATTGTGATGGCCGAAACTGTGCGGAGACGAAAAGACTAGGCGATATCAGACATGCCGACTTCTCGAAAACACCCAACAAACCCGAAGCGGGAGATATAAGTTTGTAGTGCTGTTGTAAAACTCCAGTCTATACATGTGTTGTGGTTGAGCGCACGAACATATCAGGGAAGAAGAACCAAGGTGTGAAAGGATGGGTTGTAATTCTAAAGAAGAAAGCGGCAACTCAGGGAAGACGGGATGTAAACAGACAAGCAGCAACTCAGAGAAGACGTTGGGAGATAAAATGTCAACAAACTTCAGTGAAGTTACTTCACCAGTGTCCCGCTAAGATATGGCATCAAAACATGGTTGTTTCTTTCATATGTACAAGGATTTGTATACGGGTATGTTAACTATAACTTAAATGGATTAAGGTCATATAGAGGGGAAAAAAAAAAAAAATAGTATTCGTCCGAAGGTTATGATATATCCCTGATTCGAGATAATGTTTTTTTTTTTTTTTTTATGTAGAAAGGACACTGACCAAGGGCAAAAAAAAAAAAAAAAATGCCCACTGAAATGCCAGTCCCATAAAAGGGTCAAAGCAGTAGTAAAAAATTGATGAATAAGTGTCTTGAAACCTCCCTCTTGAAGGAATTCAAGTGATAGTAAGGTGGAAATACAGAAGCAGGCAGGGAGTTCCAGATTTTACCAGAGAAAGGGATGAATGATTGAGAATACTGGTTAACTCTTGCGTTAGAGAGGTGGACAGAATAGTGGTGAGAGAAAGAAGAAAGTCTTGTGCAGCGAGGCCGCGGGAGGAAGGGAGGCATGCAGTTTGCAAGATCAGAAGAGCAGTTAGCATGAAAATAGCGGTAGAAGACAGCTAGAGATGCAACATTGCGGCGATGAGAGAGAGGCTGAAGACAGTCAGTTAGAGCAGAGGAGTTGATGAGACGAAAAGCTTTTGATTCCACCCTGTCTAAAAGAGCAGTATGAGTGGAACGCCCCCCCCCAGACATGTGAAGCATACTCCATACATAGACGGATAAGATCCTTGTACAAAGTTAGCAGCTGGGAGGGTGAGAAAAACTGGCGGAGACGTCTCAGAACACCTAACTACATAGAAGCTGTTTTAGCTAGAGATGAGATGTGAAGTTTCTAGTTCAGATTATAAGTAAAGGACAGACCGAGGATGTTCAGTGTAGAAGAGGGAGACAGTTGAGTGTCATTGAAGAAAAGGGGATAGTTGTCTGGAAGGTTGTGTCAAGTTGATAGATGGAGGAATTGAGTTTTTGAGGCATTGAACAATACCAAGTTTGCTCTGTCCCAATCAGAAATCTTAGAAAGATCAGAAGTCAGGGGTTCTGTGGCTTCCCTGCGTGAAATGTTTACCTCCTGAAGGGTTGGAGATATATGAAAAGACGTGGAAAAGTGCAGGGTGGTATCATCAGCGTAGGAATGGATAGGACAAGAAGTTTGGTTTAGAAGATCATTAATGAATAATAAGAAGAGAGTGGGTGACAGGACAGAACCCTGAGGAACACCACTGTTAATAGATTTAGGAGAAGAACAGTGACCATCTACCACAGCAGCAATAGAACGGTCAGAAAGGAAATTTGAGATGAAGTTACAGAGAGAAGGACAGAAGCCGTAGGAGGATAGTTTGGAAATCAAAGCTTTGTGCCAGACTTTATCAAAAGCTTTTGATATGTCTAAGGCAACAGCAAAAGTTTCACTAAAATCTCTAAAAGAGGATGACCAAGACTCAGTAAGGAAAGCCAGAAGATCACCAGTAGAGCAGCCTTGATGGAACTCACACTGGCGAGCAGATAGAAGGTTGTGAAGTGATAAATGTTTAAGAATCTTCCTGTTGAGGATAGATTCAAAAACTTTAGATAGGCAGGAAATTAAAGCAATAGGACGGTAGTTTGAGGGATCAGAACGGTCACCCTTTTTAGGAACAGGTTGAATGTAGGCAAACTTCCAGCAAGAAGGAAAGGTAGATGTTGACAGACAGAGCTGAAAGAGTTTGACTAGGCAAGGTGCAAGCACGGAGGCACAGTTTCGGAGAACAATAGGAGGGACCCCATCAGGTCCATAAGCCATGTGCATAGTATTTAGCTTGTCTTGCCACATTTCTTGTTTTCTACTTGATGATGGTGGCAAAAATGTTCCGAATATTTTATTAGTTGGTTTGATAACACACAAATGGCGTAAAGATTTTTTTTCCCAGTTGACCAACTTAGTGTGCAAAATTCAGTCGATTGGTGAATCTGGCAGTTTTTCCAGACCATAGCGAACGCCCCAAATTGGAATGTTCCCTCTGGCCGTGACACTGGAAATGGCTAATGCCAAGTTCAAAGGGACAAAAGTTTGCCTTCCGTAGTGCTGATTATGTTGATGATTATGTGAATTCTGGTAAGATGTTATGTATCTACCGAATTTATACGTATATCTAATATTTTTTTTTTCTCTACACTATCTGGCAGAACTGCGTGACTGCATACAGTTCAGTGAGCTCTTTCCGCAGGGGAACAGTTGGCTGGGTGACTAGCGGACAACCTTAGGTGACAGGTGACACACACACACACACACACACACACACACACACACACACACACACACACACACCGCGTAGTGTAGTGGTCATGACGCTCGGCCCACAACCGAAAAGGCCCGTGTTCGAAACCCGGGTGCGGCAAGGTAAATGGGCTAGCCTCTTAATCCCCTTTATTCATCCTCCACCTCTGCTACTTCCATTATCTTCACTGCTCATACTTCTATACCTCAATACCCATCTCCAGACCCTAACATTTCCCATACTTGCCAAACGAGTCCCATGTCCCTGATAACGTCACAGCTCACAGCTGATGACGTCACGCACTATATTTGCGTTTGTATCGTATTTCATTTTGAAACTGACCCCTCGCAAAAAATGGAGCTAGGCTAGAATGCCTTATGTATTCTGAAAAGCCATGCACTTTAGCTAATACCAGGAATATAAAGAATATTTCAAGCCTCAGCAATAACAAAAAAAAAAAAAAAAAAAAAAAATTAAAAGAACTAATTGAAAAATCATTGGAATAAACACAATAAAAAAACATTCTAAAGTCCACAGATCTGATTTATCACGAAAGGAAAACACTTTAAAAAATCTGAACTGTTCTTAAAACAATCAAAAGTTAGCTAGCAGCTGAAAGAAAGAAAAAAATATATATATAACCTTACTTTTCGACTTTAAAAAATGCCTATAAATCACTCTAGAAGTCTACATATTTATATGTAACTGAACAAGAATAAAACACACTTTTAAGAACCATAAATAATTTTTTAGAAGTGTGCTGATTTCCCGGTCACATATAAGAAAAAGAAAAAAAAATCAGGGAACAAACATTTATTTCTATGTGTGTGTGAATCACTTACTGGTGTAATTTGAAGACTGGAGTATACCCAAAGTTAACAGAAAAAAAAAAAAAAAACAGTTACTGACTTAGGTGACTTTTTTTTTTTTTTATGTAAGAGGATCACTGGCCATGGGAAACAAAACTGGAGAAAAAAAAATCCAACTTAGGCGCCACTTCCAAAAGAGACGTTAAGAGAATCATCGAAAATTGAGGGATAAATGTCTTGAAACCTCCCTCTTGAAAGGGTTCAAGTCATAAGAAGGAGGAAATACAGAAGCAGGCAGAGAGTTCTAGAGTTTACCAGAGAAAGGAATGAATGATTGAGAATACTGGTTAACTCTTACATTAGAGAGGTGGACAGAATAAGGGTGAGAGAGAGAAGAAAGTCTTGTGCAGCGAGGCCGCAGGAGGAGGGGAGGCATGCAGTTAGCAAGATCATAAGAGCAGTTAGCATGAAAATAGTGGTAGAAGACAACTAGAGATGCAACATTGCGGCGGTAATCATAAGCGGTATTATCAGCGTAGGAGTGGACAGGACAAGAAGTTTGGTTTAGATCATTGATAAATAATAAGATGGGAGTGGGTGACAGGTCAGAACCCTGAGGAACACCACTGTTAATAGATTTAGGAGAACAGTGACCATCTATCATAGCAACAATAGAACGGTCAGAAAGGAAACTTGAGATGAAGTTACAGAGAGAATGATAGAAGCCGTAGCAAGATAGTTTGAAAATCAAAGCTTTGTGCCAGACTCCATCAAAAGATTTTGATATGTCTAAAGGCGGGTTCTCACTTGGCAATTCGCTGCTGAATTGCCAGCCGCAGCAAACAGCGTTAGTCGGCCTGCTGGACTTTTGGTGCCTGGCAGCTGGAATTGCCAGCCACGCCAACAAGACCTACAGGTTGGTTTTGTCCAGCCGCTAGCTGCTTTGTTTACATGGTGTCTTCTGGAAGACAGTTGTGGAAGACGTGGTATCCGGAGGCAGAGAAGTTAATGCTGGAGGTAATGAAGAGCCAATGTCATCTATGGAAGCCGCGACACACTCTCTCTCTCTCTCTCTCTCTCTCTCTCTCTCTCTCTCTCTCTCTCTCTCTCTCTCTCTCTCTCTATATATATATATATATATATATATATACTCGTATATATATAGATAGATAGATAGATAGATAGATAGATAGATAGATAATTGAATAGTAACTGCCGCAGAAGGAGCAAAGTTCTTAATAATTACCGATCGCTCTTCCTTACCTGGCCAGGGTCTATCAAACCTCAAAGATCATGGTACTGCTTCTTGTTGAGGCGTATCCGCTGTCTCGTGGTATCCGGATCTTCCACGCTCGACTCAGGCAAGAGTGTGGTAGACATTCCTTTCTCCTCTTCTATTCAGCCAGGGACATGTCCACAGGCGTTTCCTTCTTCATTTTATCTTCCGGTACGCCAAAAGAAATATCACTTCGGTATCGTCGCTGGAGGAAGACATCTTGCTGAGTTGCTATTTAATATTCATTTCCTGCCAACCAGCCGCCCCTTCCCAGCCATCTGTGTGAACGTAGCTGGGAGGATGTCTTGCCAGGTATTGCCGGCTTTTGGCAATTCAGCAGTGAATTGCCAAGTGTGAACCTGCCTTAAGGCAACAGCAAAAGTTTCACCAAAATCTCTAAAAGACGATGACCAAGACTCAGTAAGGGAAGCCAGAATATCACCAGTAGAACAGCCTTGACGAAACCCATACTGGTGATTAGACAGAAGGTTGTAAAGTGATATATATATATATATATATATATATATATATATATATATATATATATATATATATATATATATATATATATATATATATATATATATATATATATATATATATATATATATATATAAGAATCTTCCTGTTGAGGATAGAATAAAAACTTTAGATAGGCGGAAAATTAAAGCAATGGGACGGTAGTTTGAGGGACTAGAACGGTCACCCTTTTTAGAAACAGACTGAATGTAGGCAAACTTCCAGCAAGAAGGAAAGGTACATGTTGATAAACAAAGTTGAAATAGTTTGACTAGGCAAGGTGGAAGCACGGAGGCAAAGTTTCGGAGAACAATAGAACCCTATCAGGTCCATAAGCTTCCTGAGGGTTTTAGGCCAGCGAGGGCATGGAAAACATCACTGCAAAGGATTTAATGGGTAGCATGAAGTAGTCACAGGGCGGAGGAGAGGGAGGAACAAGCCCTGAATCATCCAAGATAGAGTTTGTAGCAAAAGTTTGAGCGAAGAGTTCAGCTTTAGAAATAGACGAGATGGCAGTGGTGCCATCAGATTGAAATAAAGGAGGGAAAGAAGAAGAAGCAAAGTTATTGGAGATGTTTTTGGCTAGATGCTAGAAGTCACGAGAGGAGTTAGATCTTGAAAGATTTTGATACTTTCTATTAATGAAGGAGTTTTTGGCTTGTTGGAGAACCGACTTGGCATGATTCCGGGCAAAAATATAAAGCGCGTGAGATTCTGGTGATGGAAGGCTCAAATGCCTTTTGTGGGCCGCCTCTTTATCATGTACGAGTATAGCACGAGAACAGGTTGTGTTAAACCAAGGTTTGGAAGGTTCAGGTCGAGAAAAGAGTGAGGAATGTACGTCTCCATGCCAAACACTATCACCTCTGTTATGCGCTCGGCACACAGAGACGGACCTCTGACACAGAAGCAGTAATCATTCCAAGGAAAATCAGCAAAATACCTCCTCAGGTCCTCCCAACTAGCAGAGGCAAAACACCAGAGGCACCTCCGCTTAGGGGGATCCTGAGGAGGGATTGGAGCAATAGGACGAGATACAAATATGAGATTGTGATCGGAGGAACCTAACAGAATAGAGAGGGTAACAGCATAAGCAGAAGGATTATAGTTTAGTAAAAGCTCATGAATGTTGGGCGTATCTCCAAGACGGTCAGGAGTATGAGTAGGGTGCTGCACCAATTGCTCTACGTCGTGGTCGTGTTGGTGGTGGTGGTGGTTGAGAGAGAGAGAGAGAGAGAGAGAGAGAGAGAGAGAGAGAGAGAGAGAGAGAGAGAGAGAGAGAGAGAGAGAGAGAGAGAGAGAGAGAGAGAGAGAGAGAGAGAGAGAGAGAGAGAGAGAGAGAGAGAGAGAGTGTGTGTGTGTGGGACAGCAGCCTGCTGACCCACCCGTTACACGGGCCACGAGTGCGCTGCCCACTGCCATTGACAACCACTGGGCTACCGTGTGCTCAAAATCCTCTGGCTGGAACGAATGGTGGAAGTCAGGAAAGCCAAAAAGCCTCAGGAGGGAAGCAGCCAGCGGACCTACCAGTGCCCCTTCCTCTCCCAGTACCCAATCCCTTCCAACAGCTCCTCCCTATATTACTAGTGGCACACCTGACGATAACTGTCGCCCACCACCCTTAGAGTGTAGTAGAAGCAGCAGCAGCAGTAGCCGAGAGGGTACTACAGCTAGGAACAACAGTGCCTCTGGGGGTGGAAGGAGATGAGGAAGAAGGAGGAGAAGAGTTAGGAGGAACCCACAACAAAGCGGCTCCTCAGGACTCTCCCTCTTCACGGCCCACACCCACACCCAACCCCACCTCTCGTTCACACGGCCTCACTCACCCCACGTGCCACACCTGTGGCCAACAGGGATACACCACCAAGAACTGCAACAGACGTGGCGGTAACGTTAGGTGCACTTACTGTGCAAGGAGGGGCCGCACGGTGGAAAACTGCTACGCCCAGGCAGCTGAAGAGCGGCAGGAGCGCCTCCTCAGGCATGTAATCACTGAGGTGAGGCAGCCAACCTCCTACCACTTGGCCTCCCCACCAGGCTTCTCCCACTCCCAGGCACAACCACAGCGACATCAGTGGGTGCAAACAACAGGTTGGCAGTGGACTCCCCACATCCCTCTACTGAATAACTCTGGTGTCCCCCACCCGCAGTAAGCACTCCCCATCATGGAGGAGTCACCACGGAGTGCAAGGAGTATGCTGACTATCCTCTCAGCAAATATTCGTGGTCTTCGCACAAACATTGGCGACCTCACCCTTAGCTTTATCCTGAGACACAGCGTGGACATCGTTGTAGCCACGGAAACTTGGCTAAACGATGAGGTCGAGCCGTCCTTCGGGAGGATCTGAGGATATACCCACTGGACCAGGAAGGATAGGACTGAGCGAACTGGTGGCGGCGTCGCTGTATGCTTCCGTGAAGGGATGCAGGGCCAGACGTTGCAAGTGGATACGCCAGCGATGATGGAGGCACTGTCCTTTCGAATAGTGATGAGGGATAGCGCATGACTGCTGCTATGTGCCGTGTACCGCCCCCCGCTCCAAATCCCCAGGCCCATAGAATTCCTCACAGACAACATGGACGACATGCTGATGAGGCACCGCTGCTCACAAGTGCTCATCGTGGGTGACCTGAACCATCACCTGGAACGGGACGCCTATGAGAGCCTCCTAACTGTGCAGGGCCTGACGAATTACGTCAGCTTCCCCACCCACGTGCGAGGAGGGTCGCTTGACCCTGTCATCACTGATGTGCTGGAGGGGGCTGTTGTCTGCCATCAGCTTGGGCCTGTGGGCAGCTCAGACCACTATGCTGTCCTGACTCACATGAACGTGAGTGAGGCACGTGATGAGGCCACAACCCGCTCCATCTGGCTGTGGGATCAAGCCGACTGGACCTCTCTGCGTCAAGCTCTGTGCATGACTGACTGGAACAGTCTGCTCTCTGGAGGAGCAGAGTGCAAAGCACGATCCATTACCGCGCGCATACTCGCTCTGCAGGAGAAACACGTCCCACGCCGCTGCTTCACCTCCAAGCCCTCAGACCTCCCATACTTTGGCTATCGCTGTCGCCTAGCTGCTGAGAGGAAATACTCTGCCTGGCTCCGGCACAAGAGGAACCCTTCACAAAGGAACAAGAACCTCCACCGGAAAGCATGCAGGCACATGGAGGCAACCAGCAAGTGGGCAAAAAGGAGGTGGGAGACAGACCTCCGAGCCAAGCTGTGCGGGTCTGGAGCTGGAAATAAGACCTGGTGGACCCTTGTGAAGGAAAGGCAGGATCAGGCTAGACGGCTCTCATGCATCCAGCAGCCGGGACAAGGCAGAGCTGCTGGCTGAGCACTTTGCGGCGAAGATGACTGTCGACGACCTCGGGAGGCCTCCCCCAAGCCTGGAACAGGAGACAGCCGTGACGGTCACAACCCTGGAGGTGACGAGGGAGAAGATGGAGCTCCTGCTGAGAGAAGTCGACGTTAGAAAGGCCACAGGGCCAGACGACGTCAGCCCACGGATCCTGAAGAGCTGCGCAAGTGAGCTGGCAGGGCCACTCTCACAGGTCTTCACGGCCTGCCTGGAAGAAAACACTGGCCCTCGGTGTGGAAGGAGGCACGCGTGGTGCCAGTCCACAAGAGGAACACCAAGTCTGATCTAGACAACTACAGACCAATCTCCCTACTGTCTGTGGTGGGTAAGGTATTCGAGAGGATTGTGGTGGTGGAAATATGTCGCCACCTGGATGATAACAGCCTCCTCTCGAACCAGCAGTTCGGTTTCAGAGCTGGACAGTCCACCTCAGACCTCCTCCTACTCCTTTCCCGCGACTGGCAAGATGCCCTCGATGATGCTCTGGACACCCTGGTAGTCGCCTTGGACATAGCAGGAGCCTTTGACCGGGTGTGGCACGCTGGCCTGCTGGAGAAGCTGCGTGCAAAGGGCATCCAGGGCGACCTACTACACCTGCTGAGTGATTACCTCCAGGACAGGACTCTTCACGTTGTCGTGAATGGTCAGGCATCGCCTGCCCTGCCGGTGCGTGCATCTGTTCCACAGGGCTCCGTAATGGGCCCGATCCCGTGGAATCTGTACGTGGACGACCTGCTGCAGCTCGTGCCGGATATATCTGCCTATGCTGACGACTGCACGCCCTCCCACTCCTACAGACGTCAGGACAGCCGGCAAGTGGCTGTTGAGTTTAGTCATAAACTCAACCTGATAAAGGAGTGGGGTGAGCGATAGCAGGTTAACTTTGCCCCCAACAAGACGCAGGCGATGGTAGTGTCCCGATCTACAGCTGCCCCCCATGAGATGGAAGGGCGCGTGTGGTTTGGAGACACGGCACTGCCTCTTGAGGACCACATCAGGATCCTCGGAGTGGACGTGGACCGGGAACTACGCTTCGGCCTGCACCTCCAGACCATCGCTCGACAGGCTTCTCTCCGCGTCTCCGCCCTGCGCAGGGTAGCGTCCTTCCTCGACAGTAGAGGAATACTCCTGCTATATAAGGCACAAATTAGGCCTTACCTGGAGTACGCTGCCCTATCATGGATGTCTAGTGCACCCACGCATATAAGGAAGCTGGACAAAGTTGAGCGGAGAGTCATGCGGCTGGTGGAGGGCAACCATCTCCAGCCGCCATCACAGGACCTGGCTCCCCTAGACTCCCTGGAATACCGGCGGGATGTCGGAGCGCTTGTGGTGCTCCACAAGGCCCAGGTACAGGAAGTGCCACACCTGACCAGACTGAGGCTACCACTGCGAGTTGCCAGGAGGGACACGAGGACGGTGTCCACTACGGATCAGCTTGTGGACGTACCAAGGTCACGGTCTAGTCAGCACCTCAGGACCTATACTGCAAGGACTGCCCGCCTGTGGAACACCTTCACCGCGGCCACACCAGCTGTTCAGCAAATGTCAACAGCGCAGGTGAAGCTGGCGGCACACAGGTGGAGGGCGGCCCTTCCAACCCCAATGATGCTGCTAGTGACATGAACACTTCCCCTCTATGTACCACCGTATATTTTATTTATTTATTTTTTTTTAAGTATCTAAGCATTGTAAATGATTTTTATAATTATTAATGTAAATGTTGATTTTTTTATCATTGTCTATAGTAATATTTAAGGTCTTTTAGATAGGGCACGAGGCAAAGTGACCCTTTAGACCTGTAGTTTATGTATATATTGATGCTTAAAAGAGAGAGAGAGAGAGAGAGAGAGAGAGAGAGAGAGAGAGAGAGAGAGAGAGAGAGAGAGAGAGAGAGAATCTGTGTGTGATAAAAGATGAAGATATGGAGAAGGAGGAAGAACTATAACTATTTTTCCTTAATTTTTCTTAATCATCTCCTCCTCCTCCTCCTCCTCCTCCTACTACTACTACTACTACTACTACTACTACTACTACTATTACTGCTAGTACTACTACTTTTCATGGTTTCAGTGACAGTTTAACATGCTGTAGTGGAAGTTATTGGAGTTTTCATTATGACTTATAAACCTTGTAATGCTTCGGATAAGGAAGGTTAAAAAGCACGATAATCAGAAAGTACATATGACACTCTTGAAAACACTATGATTTTTTTTTATGTAGGGGGACACTGGGGCAACAAAAATCGCCCCAAAATTTTTTATGCCCCCCCAAATTTTTTGTGGGGCAACAAAAATCGCCCCCCCCACAAAAAAAAAAAAAAAGCGCACTGAGATGCCATTATCATAAAAGGGTCCTAAGCGGTATTCAAAAATTAAAGGATAAGTGTCTTGAAACCTCCCTCTTGAAGGAATTCAAGTCATAGGAAGGTGGGAATACAGAAGCAGGCAGGGAGTTCTGGAGTTTACCAGAGAAAGGGATGAATGATTGAGAATACTGGTTAACTCTTGCATTAGAGAGGTGGACATATAGGGGTAAGAGAAAGAAGAAAGTCTTTTGCAGCGAGGCCGCAGGAGGAGGGGAGGCATGCAGTTAGCAAGATCAGAAGAGCAGTTAGCATGAAAATAGTGGTAGAAGACAACTAGAGATGCAACACTGCGGCGATGAGAGAGAGGCTGAAGACAGTCAGTTAGAGGAGAGTTGATGAGACGAAAAGCTTTTGATTCCACCCTGTCTAGAAGAGCGGTATGAGTGGAACCCCCCACCTCCCAGACATGTGAAGCATACTCCATACATGAACGGATAAGTCCCTTGTGCAGAGTTAGCAGCTGGGGGGGGGGGGGGAAGCGGTGTTGAGAGAAACTGGCGGAGACGTCTCAGAACACCTAACTTCATAGAAGCTGTTTTAGCTAGAGATGAGATGTGAAGTTTCCAGTTCAGATTATAAGTAAAGGACAGACCAAGGATGTTCAGTGTAGAAGATGGGGGAGAGTTGAGTGTCATTGAAGAAGAGGGGATAGTTGTCTGGAAGGTTGTGTCGAGTTGATGGATGGAGGAATTGAGTTTTTGAGGCATTGAACAATACCAAGTTTGCTCTGTCCCAATCAGAAATCTTAGAAAGATCAGAAGTCAGGCGTTCTGTGGCTTCCCTGCGTGAAATGTTTACCTCCTGAAGGGTTGGACGTCTATGAAAAGACGTGGAAAAGTGCAGGGTGATATCATCAGCGTAGGAGTGGATAGGACAAGAAGTTTGGTTTAGGTCATTGATGAATAATAAGAAGAGAGTGGGTGACAGGACAGAACCCTGAGGAACACCACTGTTAATAGCTTTAGAAGAACAGTGACCGTCTACCACAGGAACAATAGAAGGGTCAGAAAAGAAACTTGAGATGAAGTTACAGAGAGGATAGAAGCTGTAGGAGGGTAGTTTGGAAATCAAAGCTTTGTGCCAGACTCTATCAAAAGCTTTTGATATATCCAAGGCAACAGCAAAAGTTTCACCAAAATCCCTAAAAGAGGATGACTAAGACTCAGTAAGGAAAGCCAGAAGATCACCAGTAGAGCGGCCTTGACGGAACCCATACTGGCGATCAGATAGAAGGCTGTGAAGTGATAGATGTTTAAGAATCTTCCTGTTGAAGATAGATTAAAAAACTTTAGATAGGCAAGAAATTAAAGCAATAGGACGGTAGTTTGAGAGATTAGAGCAGTTGTCCTTTTTTAGGAACAGGCTGAATGTAGGCAAACTTAGTATGCCCTCTGATGACCTTGACAGGTCAGTGACCGAAAAAAAACAAAATAAGCAATACACCGAGAGCCAGGCATCCTAGACGCATTATTTTTGTCTAACAAAGATGTTTTTTTTCTTTATTTGTGTGTGTGTGTGTGTGTGTGTGTGTGTGTGTGTGTGTGTGTGGTTTACAGTCACTTGATACTGGGGTGGATGGTACTCAGGTCATACACGCCTCAGTTCAGATGATCCTCAATACAGATCAGCCTGAGTGTAAATAGGCCTCAAGACGTTTGGTGCTCGAGCCACTTGGCATCCAAACCACTTGGTCCCCAAAATGACTCTAGGCTCACACGACTGAACCACAGGCTTCGTGAAGGCAGCATTTGGATCTGCACACACCAATATAACTTTCACCAACCCATCCACACTACTTATTTAACCACTCAAACCACCCACCCCCAATCCTACTACCCACCCATCCATCCAACCACTGATTCCCATCAATCCATCTTTACATTCATCCATCCACTCACCCACCCATACACTCATCCACTTACCATCTACCCATCTACCAACCCACCCACCAACCCACCCACTCATCCATCCACCCATCTATCCGCAGTCATTCACCCTCTCATCCACATATCCACCCAATGACCCAATGACCCGCCCAATCACCCATCTACCCACACACAGACTCACAACTCATTTATCCATCCACCCATCTATCTAATCATCTACTAACTCACCCTTCTATCCACTTATCAATCCATTTCACCACATATCTATTTATCCACACATCCACACCTCTCTCCATATACACACCCATTGACTTACCCATCCATTTACTCACTCATCTATCCACCCAGCCAAATATCCATCCTTGCACCAATTCACCCATCCAACCATCCATTTATCCTTCCACCTAGCCATTCACTCACCCGTCCACCTGTCCATCTTCACAACAATTCACCCATCCACAAATCAATCAACCCAACCATCTGCCTACCCACCTCCATCCTCCCTTCCATACGTACACCCACCTACTCGCACGTCCATCCTTCATCCACTAGTCCATTCAGAGAGAGAGAGAGAGAGAGAGAGAGAGAGAGAGAGAGAGAGAGAGAGAGAGAGAGAGAGAGAGAGAGAGAGAGACGAGGAAACAGGCAGACAAACGGACGGACCCCAAAAAAAAGCCTCGTATATGTAAAGAAATATGGTAACCATCATATTATGAATTTATAAATAAAGTGCTTATATATATATATATATATATATATATATATATATATATATATATATATATATATATATATATATATATATATATATATATATATATATATATATATATACTGTGTGTATCTACCAATTTTTTTTATCTGTATGTACTAAATTTTTCGTAAATTTCTCCTGAAATTTCCTCTACACCATCTGGCAGCACTGAGGCAGCCTGAGGGAGGGGCCACGAGCCCATCAGTGTTTACATTACGTGTCAGCTGAGTGAGGTGTGTGAGGTGCGGCCTGTGTTTCTCAAGCGCCAGGCAGGGAAGGCTTTCTCACCAAGCGAGTAGTGCAGCTAGACAAACGATCTGGCTATGTTTTCCCCGAAAAATAGGCAAAATATGCAGGAGCGATTGTATCTTTTTCACAATCCCAGTTCCCCCGCCGGGTGCATCCAGCACGTCTCCGGGCAATAATGTTTCCATGCTTTAAAAGAACAACCGTCACAGAGGTTTTCTTCCCTATTTTTTTCTGTGAATTTAACTAAATGAAAGGACATTCTGCCATCATTCATTATGCATGCTTTTGTTTTTCCAAGAAAACGTCCCAGTATTGACTTAGCATCCCCCCGTGGGGAAGGAGGAGTACTCTCCAGAGAGGATCATCGTGTGTGTGTGTGTGTGTGTGTGTATATATATATATATATATATATATATATATATATATATATATATATATATATATATATATATATATATATATAAAATATACAACGTTATATATTATTACGCCTGCAGCCTTCCCGAGGGTGTCGGTGGCCGTCGGTTGAGGGTTTAGCATAACAATCTTACCCTGCAGAGTGGAAATGTGTGTGTGTGTGTGTGTGTGTGTGTGTGTGTGTGTGTGTGTGTAGGCAGGCAGGCAGGCAGAACGCTCTTCCCTTTTTTCTTTTTTTTTCTTTCTTCATCCGTATTGCCTGGCTCAGGAAACCAGTGTGGTTCTTCCCTCGTGTTTTTTACCGCTATTACTTAACACAGGTACAGCAGCGGAGGAGGGGATATGGTGCGAGCGCTTCGGCTGGTCCAGCTTGGGCTGGCTGGCCTGCTCAGCTACCCAACCACCTTGCCTACATGTATTTCACACACACACACACACACACACACACACACACACATGAACCCAACTTCCAAACCATTCATAACAATATATATATATATATATATATATATATATATATATATATATATATATATATATATATATATATATATATATATATTAATTAGAAATTACAAGCAGATATTAGGTATTTGCTATATAGATACATGTCTGAAATTGCTAGCATAATATGAAGTTTGAAGCAACTGTAGCAATACAGTGTTTTCTAAGCTATGGTGTCTTTTCTTCCAGATTCTGTAACCACCATCAAATATGGCTCTCAGTACGTACTACATCTCTTGTTCTTATAATTAATTATCAAGTATCAAAACTGTTACTTTTCACCAGTCTTTTAAGTTACGTCATATTGATAAATTATTTATAAACTAATGTAAAGCATATGTGATTTTGTCTATAATGTGTTCTACATGAATGAAAAGCAATGTGGATGTGTCTGTGGTGAGTGATTCAATCTCTGTGTTGCAGCAATAACCTCGGAACTGATGGACCAGTACCGCACTGAAGTGCAGAGTGAGCCCTCCTCTTGCCTTGCCATGAATGCGTGCTTCAAGTCGGACCCACTGGAGATGTGCATGTGCCGCTGCAAAGTGATGGCCACCAGCCACGTCTTCACCCACAAGGTGTGTTGATCTCACTTAACAGGAAGATGTCAGATGGAAGGGTGCTACAGCATGCGCAGCTCTTTGTAAATTAAGCTCTCATGATTTCTTAATCTCAGTTTTAGACTATTTCATTATAAAAAAAATATAGTAATATAACAATGATGCATAGATAACAAAGACATTGATATAAATATAATAGATAAAAAGCCCAAAAGGACCATTATTGGTGTTCTAGGTCAAGTAATTAGACTCAGTAGAATTTTACCAAGGAACAAGAAGTGTGTCAGTGAAGTACTGAAGACATTATGTAAGGTGACTATACTGTATAAGGAAGTAGTAATTTACAGGCTACAACAGAGAGTGAAATCAGTGGCAGACATTAACCAAACTAAAAATACTGATTTTACCAATGGGATGAAGAGGAGGACAAGGAGATTAAGGAACAAAAGGGGAGGGGAAGGAAAAGTATTAAGCAAAGGAATTGCAAAACAAGTTTGAGAGTCAACATGCTTGGTCTCTAACAAGCATGCAATGGCAGGTTGAGAGTGAGGGGCGGCCAGTCACCAACCAGAAATCCTCCGGGCGATGCTGGATCTTTGCAGCTCTCAACGTGATACGCCTTCCCTTCATCAAACAGTACAACCTGGAGGAATTTGAATTTTCACAGGCATATCTCTTTTACATGGACAAGGTGCGTGACTGAATGTTTTATACAACTTCACATTGACTTTATAGGTGGTTTTCAGGATAAAAATTAAAGAAAAGGAAATTTATCATGAAATATCCTGCTACATATATAGGTATTTATTTCTCATATCTGCAGAATGATTGATAACAAAACTTGTGCATTTTGAGCAGCTGGAACGCTGCAACTACTTCTTGAACAAAATGGTGGAGTGTGCCAAGCGTGGGGAGGAGGTTGAGGGACGGCTGGTGTCCTTCCTCCTGCATGACCCAATCCTTGATGGAGGCCAGTGGGACATGCTTGTTAACCTCATCACCAGGTAAGAATGACCAGGAGTGAAAATGTGCCATTTTACCATTCTTAAATTCATTCATCTCATCAGATAAATATGGGATGAAGATCATCTCATTTCTCCATCTGTCTATTTATTATATGCAAAATCTTATCATAGAATGTAACTCACATTATAAAAATAGCCTGATGTGGAATGTCTTCATCTATATGTGTTTATTGCTTGAAAGCACACACACTATCAAGTAATAAACATTAGCCCTTCCATTCACAATGTAGCTACATATAATGATTACCCTCATAAGTTTGTGGGTGAGTGCTATAATTTTTTTATCCAAGTTTTCAATATCTTCCTAACCTTCTATACATCAGGATCCTGGTTTCTTATATTTTGAACCTGAAGTGCCTTGGAGATAGTCTCTAAATTAATCTTTTATAAGGCAAAAAGTTTTAAATAATTATCTTCCTTATCCTGGTGTATGCCATCCTCTTCAGTTTTATAATCTCTCATCCTGTCATCACAGGTATGGTGTGATGCCTAAAAAATATTTCCCTGAGTCATACAGTGCTGAAAATTCTATGAGGATGAACCGAATTCTGCAAAGTAAGGTGAGAATAAGGATGGCCTATTGTTTGGTTTTCTGGTATTACATTTCTTTTTCTTGCATTTAGATTTATTCTAGAAATATAAACTAAAGCACTGCTCACTAAAGTCACTCAATTCAAGCTTGCAAGTTACTTCAGAGACAAAATATTTGGCTTCATTTTATTATATACATCTTATTGAATGGTACTTACGTGAATACTTGTCATGGAAGTCTTGTTTGTCTAATTGTTTCGTGTAGAATAAGTAAGTAGCTTGCCACTCATCTATACTGTTGGTTTAAGTTGCGGGAGTACACCAGAGAGCTGCGTGCTGTGGTGAGCAAGGATGGGGATGACAGCAGTGTGGTTAGCACCCTCACTCGGCAGATGAAGGAAATTTACCGCATTGTTTCCATCTGCCTGGGCATTCCCCCAGAGACCTTCACCTGGGAGTATTATGACAAATCCAAGACCTATCACAAGATTGGGCCCATCACACCGCTAGAGTTTTACAATGAATATGTCAAGCCAGTGTACAATGTGGAGGACAAGGTGGGCAAGCATTATGTTGTGAATGAATGAATGTATGTACAGTAATACAGTGATTTGAATTTATACAAGAACACTAAAGATAATGAATGACTAGTTGATGATTTGTGGTTGCCTTCAAGTTTGAAATGTCTTTTTCTCATAGTTTCATGGCCTAATGCATCCTTAGTAAACACACTCCTTTACATTCAAATTTAATTTGGTCTCATTACATACCCTTGCAACTGTGAGTCTGCTTAGTTATGCTCCATGGCTTGAAAAATGTTTGAAATGTATTTATTCTCTTCCAGGTGTGCTTAGTTACTGACCCAAGGCCCAACAATGCCTATGGCCATGCTTACACAGTGGACTGCCTGGGGAACATGGTTGGGGGAAGGTCCACCATATACAATAACCAACCAGTGGAGATGCTTATGAATCTTACCAGTGAGAGCATCAAGAATGGTGAGGCTGTGTGGTTTGGCTGTGAGGTAGCCAAGCGGTTTGCAGGGAAACTAGGAATCCAGGATCTTGAAATGTGAGTAGATTTGTGTATCCTATTTTAATTTTTGTCTCACATTGTTTTGAAATTGAAAGGATACTGTAATGGAGACTGAAATTGAATTGAATCTACTAGCAAACCAGAATGTGGTAAGTTAATGTTGCTATGTTGTATAGGGAAGCTGTTAATGTGTCTTATTTTTTGCAGCCACAACTACAAGTCTGCCTTTGGTGTGGAGGTGAACTTAGGTCTCAGTAAAGCTGACCGTCTCCTGTATGGGGAGTCACTTATGACCCATGCTATGGTCTTCACTGCCACCACCCTCAATGTGAGCATACTATTAATAAGGAATTAATTTTTGTACAATTCTACAGTGGAATACCAACATTACTACATTCCAGATCCACACAGAGATAACAATCCAATCCTTACAGGAATCAGGTACTCCTGAAAAGTGGCGTGTGGAGAACAGCTGGGGCGAGGACAGAGGTGAGAAAGGCTACCTTCTCATGACTTCTGAGTGGTTCAGGGAGTTTGTATTTGAAATTGTGGTGGACAAGAAATACGTGCCTGAGGAGGTGTTAGCAGTGTTCAACCAGGAGCCCATTGTCCTCCCTGCCTGGGACCCGATGGGAGCCTTGGCCAGGGATGTCAGGTCTCAGCTGCAGTTTTAATTGTTCTTGCCATTAAGGGGTAATAGTTCTCTGCATTTTGTTTTAAGTACAATTAAGTAACGTATACCTCTATTTACCTGCATTTCGTTAATTTTTTGCTGAAGTCTGCCTCTGGTCTGGTTTTGGCAAGTTGAAGGCTTGTTGCTCTCCCACCTGAGCCAATACTCCCACTACCAGTTCTTGATATGGGATTTCAACTCCATGGATCACCAGGAAGTTAGATGCATTATAACCAGTGGGAGTCTTAAGCATTTTAAGGGAACAATATGATTTTTTATTAATGTTTTCTAACATACTTCCTCATTTGTTTGTAAGCTGAGCATAATGCTGCAGCTTACATCTGCTGCCTAAGACTACCTACCCCTCACTTGTTAACAAAGCTCATATCTTCCTACTCCTTTCCAATATATACATACTTACTCAGTGACTAATTTATATCATAGGAATCTCTAATACTATTGGTCTTAGCCTGACAAGTACATTAAGGAATGTATACTACTCTTGGATTTGCATGCTGACTTGCCCAGTGGGTCTCTCATACTCTTATAAATGCTCAGTCCAGGGTGATCACAGCATTCCAGAAGTGGCCTACTTTTTTTCCTGTATCTGAAGGCCCTTGTGAATAAGCTCATGGAAGGCAGTTCTGTCTCTTAGCTTTCCTCAGGCAATTGTCTTGTATCCTACAGTATTGACTCTCCGCTCTTTTGTAAGCTTAAATAAGTGATTGATAGTGTGGAATGTGAGCATTTGATGCGATTTGAACTCAAGAGTTTGGTGTAGTATGTTGTTGGTTAACATGACAATATTATACCTTGGTGGGTTATGTTTCAGTTTATTTTTGTAATAAGAGGACCATAGATTTTTATTAAAATGACAAAGCTCCATTCAGAAAAGAAAGAGAAACAAATGTTTCACAGCCAGACAAATGTCTTGTTGAGCAAACAAAGATTATTACAGGTCGACCATCACTAACCCAGTTCCATCACTAATCCGGTACTGATTTTGGCTAGCATGATTTCAAATTTCCTAGGTTGCTGCACCAACCTGCCACCATTATGGTTTATTGGAAAGTTGATAAAATGTATTAAGAGTTTTTTAACAGAGCGTTGGAAAAAATTACTAAGGAAGCAGTGTAATAGTGAAACAGAAGCAATACAAGAATAACAAAAGCAAGGAGTGGATGACCTAATAAGCATTGTAAAGCGAAAGAAGTCACAAGAAGAAGCTACCTGCTGCATTAACAGCTGGCATCACTTCCAAACACATGGAAGCTACAGGTAACAGTGATGCCGGATTAGTGAAGGGTGACCTGTACCACATTCTTACTAGTATTAAAAGTAATTTGAGTAATCTGTAATCATTACTTAACATTATCATATAGCTGCTAATGAAAATAAAGCATTTTATTACAGCTGTGTGTTACACTTAGCTTCCAGCTTATGGAAATAAAATTGAGCACTACATAAACCTTAACTGTAATGCACCACTAGGCAGTGCCTCTGTTTGTACTCCAATATTGTTGTTATGAAGTTTAGCAAGAGGAAATAGGGTGGTTCCTTTTATATATTTACTCTGTATAAATTCTGTGTTTTGAAATATGCTATTTTAACTTGAACTATGTCATGCAATACCACACTAAATGAAACATACTCAAATGTGAGAATCTTTTTATAATTGTATATATGTGACAGCAGTTAAGAAAAAGCATGGACATTTCCCATCCAAGCCAAATGATAATTGTTGCATGGATTTTGATTCTTCCTTAGTGTCTAGTAATGTACTATACTGATCAACCTGTACTTGTTACCATTAGTAGCAAGTGACAGTGATGTAAGTTTTTAAAATGACTTTTGGCTTGATACCAGTCAGAATACAGGCAGCATCTGTCTGGCTGTGACATTTCTCTCTCCAGTTGGCACAAATGCACCTAAAGTTATTTATAATTACTGAGAAGTGATTGGCTGCACATGTGATGAATACTGTTTGAAGTTACTGTGCCATCTCCAGTTTAAGGTAAATCTCAGATGATCATCAAATTGGGCTGTAGCATCAGAACACACACACACACACACACACACACACACACACACACACACACACACACACACACAAAAGGCAAGACAAGCTAGAGGAACTAATCATATTTAGGCTCTCATTTGATTATTATGTTTTTATTCAGGATTGACATGCAGTGCCATTAGCTGTATGTCCTCATAAATGCATTTCCAACCAATCCTAGTGTGTTTGCCTCTCCTGCAACATTCTCATCATTGCTGATAGGAAACAACTGCCTTTTTTGTAGAGGGGATATTAATGAAGAACTAAACATAAGTATTTGTCTTTGATAATTTATGCATCCTGAAAGCATCCTGCAAAGCCAAAAAAGAGTGACTTATTTTTGTTATTAATGGGAAACCAAATGTTGGAGTATTGGTCATAACTTTGTCTCATAGACTGCATTATATGGATGGGAGAACTGAAACACTGGCCTTGAGCAGTGCTGGAAAGTGGTGTGATATTCTGGAAATGTTTTTTTCTTTCTTTTTATGTAAGTGGGGCTCTGGTCTAGAACAACACAAATTTATATACGAAAGGTCCACTGAAGGTGGAAGTCCCTATACAGTACAGTCAAAACAAGGATCATCTGATATTGGAGAAGCGTCTTGAAATCTCCCTCTTCAAACAGTTCAATTCAAAGGTGGGAGGAAATACAGAAGCAGACAAGGAGTTCCTGAAATATGATTTTGCCTTTCATGTCCATTTAAAGGACTGCAACTAAACTACTACTACTACTACTACTACTACTACTACTACCACTACTACTACTACAGTGGATAATCAATAGCATCAAGGTTTACCAGTTGATACTAAGCCACCTCTCCAGCCCCGGTCTCTCCATGTAATTCAATCCATATCATGTCTGCCTGAGTGGACACTAGTGAGGAGACACGTGGTATCGACTTAATCTCCACTCATACATGCATCTCTCTCTCTCTCTCTCTCTCTCTCTCTCTCTCTCTCTCTCTCTCTCTCTCTCTGTGTGTGTGTGTGTGTGTGTGTGCCGAAAGGAATGAAATATTCTGAAAGGAAAGGAAAACTGAGAAATACATGTATGGATTTTCCAGTCACTTACATACAAAAACATTTGCATGCTCTTAAAATATACTTATATACGTAAAGTTTGTGTAATATAGTGCGACCTGAATTCCAGCTCATTGCAAACTACTGGTGGTGTTAAAATACTATAATGTTTTAAATAATTTTCTCTGTGATGGATGATGAGTTAATAAGTTCCTACTTTCTATTCATCACAAGTTTGGAGACCCAAGACAGGAATTTTGACAGCAGCGTGGAGCCTTTATCTCATTTATCGACTTAATTATTTCCATTCCTGATCCCTTCTTTCTCTATCTTTGTTATGTAATATGTTTATTTCATTCATCAAGGGTCTTAACTCAGTGACATGAGCCAGATTTCTTCCCCTAGGAAATATAATGTCAGATTTTATGTCAGTTCCTTATGTATTTCTTCATTTCATAACTCAATCACTTAACATTCAAGCCCCCCCCTCCCCCTATCTCTCTCTCTCTCTCTCTCTAAATACATGCTACTATCTACATCACTCCTTATTTGCATTTTCATTTACTCAGAAAACACCGGTGTTTGCCTTCAATAAAACCCTTTTCATGAGTCTTTTCACGAGTTGACACTGGTTCCTCCCTCGACACCACCTCTCTCTCTCTCTCTCTCTCTCTCTCTCTCTCTCTCTCTCTCTCTCTCTTGAGGCTTTCAACACCACACACACATTACAGTTATTCAGCCCTAACTGCCGCCAGCATATTCCCTATCCCTGCATAACAACTAAATTCAAGCAGTGGAGAGGAGCTGCCTGCGGGAGGTCTGTCTGAGGCACCTTGGGACGCGTGGCCGTGAATATCGCCTTCATTGTTTTGTATCTCACATCCATTTTAATGTGAGCACCTTTCTGTCTCACCGTGCTATCTTTGGAAGCCCTTACGATGCTTTCCTCGAATATTTCAACACCTCTTTTTCCCGATGTCCTCGTCATGTATTGCTAAACACGGTATTTTTACTAATTCCTATCAGTTTTCTTTTGCATATTCTCAGGAAATAGAGGTTCTTTATGTGAGCTGCGTTACGATATGTGAAACCATAAGACGAGATCTCAAAACACATTTGTTATTGCCTTGGTGACGCACGGGACCAATGAGGAAGTGTGGTATTGATAGCATCATCTTTAACTAAGGATTCTAAATAGGTTCCTTCCCTTTAGCCGAGTGGTCAGTCTATCCACAGCCATGAAAGGTAATGCAGTAAAAGCCTTGAATTATTGCTCTCGTCTCCGATGGGTTTGTTACAGTTTCTCAAAAAAATAAAAGTTGCCTAAAGCTGATCTAACGGGTAAGCGAAACAGATCTCTTCTTGAAATAGTGGAATTAGGCAGAGAACGATGACTCAGTTCTGAATATTGCCCAAAACTTATCTTATTCTTTAAAACTCTCAGGGACATTGAGGGCAGTAAGCAAAGCAAAATTTTTCAGAGGCATAAAAATTGAAAATAGAATAGAGATGACCACCACTATCACCACCACCACCAAACAATCCAGTTAATTTTTATTGAATCCCACGCAAAGCTGATCTAATCCTTAAAAACTATTAGTGACATCGAAAACCAATAAGCGAAACATAGACTTTTAGGGAACAATAACCACCACCACCACCACCACTACTACTACTGCTACTGCCACCACCACTACTATCACCATCATCACCAGCGTTCAATTCCTTTCGTTAAATCCCGATGAGCGATGAAACTGAATCACGTATCGGAGGAGGCTCGCTGGAGTGTTAGAGGGACACTCAACACAGCACTGGCCGAGGGAGGCGTGTGGACCTGGCTCATTACTGCCCTGTCTACGAGGTTTGGCTCCACGAAGGGAAGCCTCTAAGCACCTTACGGCCTCCCACGCCTATAGATCTGTATTCTGAAACGCTTTGCTCTCTCATCACGACTATTTCTAAAGGCCACAGAGGTGATTAGCTAGGTTCTCAAGAGTGTTTCTCCTATTTATAAAGTAGAAATTTGGTTAATCTGTCACTAAAACCGTAAAAACATCATTAAAACCAGTGTAACTTCAATTAGAGTCTGCGTGTGGAATAGAAGCGTTTTAGAATATAATCCTATCCCTGAAGTCCCTACCCGCTCATGCTTCTCCCTTGGCTAAACTCTGCCAGATCTTGTCCTCCTCCGTCCTTGCACTGCTCAAGATGAAGCAGAGAAGAGACATTAGACGTAAGTGAAGGGTTGATGAAGCTTTTCGTAATATATATATCTATGAACAAACTTATGTACTGTATTAAATTTGTTGAGAAAGAAAGGTTTGGAAATGATTAGGGACTTATCTAACAATCACATACCTATCTATGTTTTACGTTATTCCTTTGCCAGTTTTATCTTCCATGGGATTTAGTTTGTAATGCTCTTCAATAGTTCATTAACAAAAATTGTGTGCAATATTGTTTTTATGAATTATTTTATGAAATAATCACGCGGTCTGGAAGGATAATAGATCTACTACAGCTCATACAAGAACAAAGTTCCAAGCACTTCACATAAAATGAAATAAAATAAACTACGGCTTTTGAAGCCAAGCATGCCTGGATTAAATGGGTGCTTTCAGAGACGGTGATGATGGTTGCGTTGCTGGTGATGGAGGTGGTGATGGAGGTGGTGATGTTAGTGGTGATGGTGGTGGTGATGATGGTGGAGGCGGCGCTTCGAATAGAGAGGGTGGAATGCATTATGTAAAACAAATGAAAGGATGTGCAGTGTTCCCGTCTTGATGAAACGTGAGGGAGATGAAACATGCATTCACGACACCTGGGAGACACGTTGCCAGATAAACACCCACCCACCCACCTATACACACACACACACACACACAAACACACACACACGTACCCGAAACTACAACAATCAAGAAATTTAGTGGAATATTAATGGCAGCCTTACGCATTTCAGAGATTATCAATAATACATTTTAAATTTGGAGTTTGGATGGCTAGATTTTCTTACGTAATCTCTCTCTCTCTCTCTCTCTCTCTCTCTCTCTCTCTCTCTCTCTCTCTCTCTCTCTCATTACATAAAATCAAAACCCTTTACATGTTCTCCCCTCTTGCTCTTAGTCCTCTCAAACTACTTAATCCGCCTTTCTCTCTGTCCTCTTCCCACACGTTCCTCCCTTTGTTCTCGTTCTCCGCTCTCTCTCCTTGTTGGGTTGGAGTCTGCAAGGCTTGAGGTGTCGCTGTTGATCTTTAGTTCCCAAGGGGAGGTGCGGGGGAGCAAGGCGAGGCGACAGCTCCAAGCACGCGTCGGGAAGTCTGTTTACTTGTATTTAATGTTTTTCCCTAGCGAACGAACAGCCGAATTTGATGGGTTTCCTCAGACTACGACGGTGTGGTGAGTTCTGAGAGTTTCTTCAGCTCCGTCTTCTCCTAATGGAAGTATTTGACGCCTATGGATGCCTTTGTTTTGTACCATTGGGTGTTAAGAGAAGGTATAGGGAAGGTATAAACGGAGAGGCAGGCCAAAGTTGGCGAGTGTGTGTGTGTGTGTGTGTGTGTGTGTGTGTGTGTGTGTGTGTGTGTGTGTGTGTGTGTGTGTGTGTGTGTGTGTGTGTGTGTGTGTGTGTGTGTGTGTGTGTGTGTGTGTGTGTGTGTGAAGTCGGTCTTGAGATGGCTTGAGCTTCGTTAAAAGACTGACTTTTAAGGTTAATCTATCGCCTCTCAATCCTCTCTTCTAAGTCAGCTCTCTCATTTTTCGTTGCATATTAAAGCACACGTACATTTTCTGCCTCGTTAGCTTAGGATGTTTTGATCTTCGCTTGAGACAACAGCGTAATTTGTGAAGGTTGATTTTTTATAATCATTCTAATGTCTCCTCATTTCTTTTCTGACTCTGCTTCCTTATTCTTATTCGATAACTGACATTTGTATTTTGTTTCCTTTGTCTAGCGTCCTCGATGTTCACCTCATGACCTGGTAATGTTCATCGTAGCATTCTTAGCGTGAAGGTGATTCATACGTAACTTTAGATCTTGCTCTCGTGGAGTGTGCAGTTTTTATATCACTCCGAATTTGCTTCTTCTTTTACTTCTCTTCTTTCAGTTATATCCTCTCTTTTCGACGACAGATCAATGACACTGAGTTCAAAACCTCCTCACATACGTTCTCTGATTCTTTTCTTTTTTCCTCCTCTGTCTCTTTTCGAGGCTTGAAAGCGAGTAACATTGAACTTAAACCACTACCCAATACCCAGCTCGGCGTCCCCTCTTCCCTTATAATTCTCTACTGTAAAATGCTTAAAAAAACTTAATTGGTCGTGTGGTGCTTCACTACTCCACCTAGGCTTTTGAGTTTGTAAGGATGTTTACAGGAGGAGGGGAAAGGGGGTTAGAAGGCCTGTCTTCTTGTTCCCTGAGGCCCCTGGATCCTTAATCCTGGAGCGACGGGTCACTACAGAGACAAATGGGCAATTTTGTAAAGTGTTTCCTTACGAGGAGGAGGAGGAGGCCACCCCGAGGCACGCCGGAGAAAGAAAGACTCGTGTTGTTTTCCTTCGCCTGGCCGCCCTGTGAGGACAAGTCTCAGCCCACCTACGTCACATGTGTGTCCTCTTGTCTCCCTCGCCTCAGCATCTCACAAAATCTTCAAGATGTTCTCATATGATTAGAACATATGAAGGAGCGTCTTCTAGAATGATACTCGATGGTATGTTAAGCTGCTGCTGTTGTGGCTTGAGTAAAAGAAGGGACATTTACCTGCTCTGATACCAAGCCCTTGTTTTGTCTCTCTTCCAGCAGTTCTTTTCTCTTCCTCCTATTTTCTTCTTAATCCAGGAGAGGGGGAGGGGAAGGGGGACAAGAAGGGGAAGCGTTGAGAGCGGCCAGAATCCTAAAAATAGCTGCGCCACATGGGTCGGTATAACCATCAGGACTGCGGCAGTGACGTCGGCTGAACGTAGCCAGCGTGGGCGGACGTAATGACGCCGTCGGTACTCGGCGCGGCGCCCCCGACTTGGCCCGCCCCGCCACCTCCGTCCACCCACGCTTCTCGCCCAGGTACCACTCGATTTACCTCTCCTCTTGAAACGACTTTTTTTTTGTCCCCCTCGTCGACTGTCCCGCCCACAACGCACACACGCGCTGCATCCAGGGATGATTTTCCGTTGAACCACTTTGGGTTTCTCAACACATCACTGAACTGATCCGAGGCGCGAACCGTGTGTTAGAACCGCGACACTCAGATACAATAACTGTAAATCAATAACTGGACTCCAAACTATTCATATTTCACCAATTCATAGCAGCAAATTCTCTTCAACGTTATTTTTGTTGGCTGGAATCTTCCAAACACTCTCTGGAAACTGATCGTTCACGGCAAGGTGGGCGTGGCCTCGCAACTATGACGTCATTGCTCAGCCCCGCCTCCCTGACGAGCTTTAACTAACTTTCCAGACCGCTCTGCAAGTTCGAATGTAGGCGGGAACTTCCTCCATTAGGGCCACGAGCGGGGCACAGACGGGCCTGTAGAGGTACCGAGCCAAGGCTTCATTCGTACTCTCACCGTCTTCGTCACCGCTCGGCTAAAAGTTCTCCGCGGAATTGAGAAAAGTTTGAGATCTCTGTGGTGTGTCTGGGAGTAACGGGAACGTCCTCAGCGACCAAGACAACCTTTAGCACTTAGACAGTCGCGCGTGGAGGGCTCTAGCCGGCCCCTTCAGCACTCAGCACCCCTGTCAGCACCTGCAACACCCTCAGCAGGCTCATCACTCCTCGATCGTTCTTCACTTCGCCCTCGAGCACAGCAGGTAAGGATACCGAGAGTCTTTTACCTACTAAACGACCTTCTTTAAGACACACTCCTTTTGGGTCTTCGTCAGGAGTTTGTGTTATTATTTCATTGTATTCCACGTTAGTCCTTGCCTTGAAACGTGCGACGCGTGATTAACTGCATTCCTTTGTTACTTTGCGTGTTAATTGGGGATTCATTGCACGCTGTTGCTCGATATGTAACCTTTCTCTCTCTCTCTCTCTCTCTCTCTCTCTCTCTCTGTGT
The DNA here is from genome assembly GCF_035594125.1 of Scylla paramamosain. Lineage (NCBI taxonomy): Eukaryota > Metazoa > Arthropoda > Malacostraca > Decapoda > Portunidae > Scylla > Scylla paramamosain. Next base: position 13,846,957 of record NC_087166.1, read on the forward strand.
GTGTGTGTGTGTGTGTGTGTGTGTGTGTGTGTGTGTGTGTGTGTGTGTGTGTGTGTGTGTGTGTGTGTGTGTGTGTGTGTGTGCGTGTGTGTGTGTGTGTTATTCTAATTATTATCATCACCCTCATTACTACTACTACTACTACTACCACTACTACTACTACTACTACTACTACTACTACTACTACTTCTACGACTATTACATTCACCTTATAACAAAATAATTAACAAAACGATGCTCTTCTGTATCCATAACATGTCAAAAGCTCATAATATTTTTTCCGAAAAAAATCACCTTTTGCAAACATTCGAACTAATCTATTTTAAAAGACAAGCGAATCCTGGACTAAAAATATGATCACAATATGATTAAAGGGATTTATTTTTCATGTCATGTTCAGGAATTAAAGTAGATGTACATACGTGTAACGGTGTACATGTGTGTGTGTGTGTGTGTAAACATGGATGTGTGGGTGTGTACGTTTTATCTGGTACATAAAAAAAAAGAGTAATACATGTCTAAGTGTGTGTGTGTGTGTGTGTGTGTGTGTGTGTGTGTGTGTGTGTGTGTGTGTGTGTGTGTGTGTGTGTGTGTGTGTGTGTGTCTTGTTACCTGTCAGAATAATGAACTCAAATCACCTTCACGTAATATCAAAATTATTATTCGTTGTCGTCGAGATATCTTAACCTTTTCACCCTCCCGTCTCTCTTAACCTTTCCTTTATTACCTCCTATCTTCCTCTCACGTCTCCTCCATTTTCATTTTTATAAAGAAGCCTAATTATAGTTGTTATTATAGTCTTTCTTCTCTTTCTCTTCTCCTCATCGCTTCTCACATGTCTCTTTTCTTCCTCTCATCGCTTCCAGTCTTTCCCTTTCTTCCTCTTATCGCTCCACACCTCTCCCTTTTCTTCTTATCGCTCCCCAACTCTCCCTTTTCTTCCTCTCATCGCTTCCAATCTCTCTCTTTTCTTCCTCTCATCGCTTTTCACCTCTCCCTTTTCTTCCTCTCATCGCTTCCAATCTCACTCTTTTCTTCCTCTTATCGCTTCACACCTCTCCCTTTTCTTCCTCTCATCGCTTCCAATCTCTCTCTTTTCTTCCTCTTATCGCTTCCCATCTCTCTCTCTTCTTCCTCTCATCGCTTTCAACTTGTTTTATCAGGTTTTTCTTTCTCACTTCCCACTCACTTCTCTATCGCTTCTTGTTCCCTTCCATCATCTTCCCACTTCTCTTTCCACACTTCATCTTCATAACTGCATCTTAACCGTGTTCGCTTTCTCTCTCCGACTTTTCACCTTTCCATTTCTCCTCGTCGTCATTTTCATCATGCTCCAATTTCTCCTTTCCCGTTCCTCCTCGTCTTTATTATTCTCGTCATTCTCTAGTTTTCCATCTTTCTATTCCTCCTACTCTTCCTCCTCCTCGTCATTCTCCTATTTTTTTTATCTCTTTCTGATCCTACTCCTTAAAATCGATCTCGCGTTCTCCTCCTCCTGCTCAGACAATCTTTTTATCTCCTCACGTTCGCTTTTCAGGACGCACACAGATACTCATCCTGACACTAAGGTCAACATAAGATACGTAACAAATTTCCCTCTCTATACGAGTAGCTATACACAAAGTTTAGTGCATCAGTTTGGGTTTTACATAGAAAGTTTGCATCTGTGTGAGAGAAGCTGAATAAAATGGTGGCAGCCACTTGGATATCGAGAGAGAGAGAGAGGAGAGAGAGAGAGAGAGAGAGAGAGAGAGAGAGAGAGAGAGAGAGAGAGAGAGAGAGAGAGAGAGAGAGAGAGAGAGAGAGAGAGAGAGAGAGAGAGAGAGAGAGAGAGGAAATTAATACACTGAATCACTGCCATTTCTTCATTGCTCCTTCCTTTTTAGTCCCCTTTATCTACATCTTCCCATCCCTACAACTTTCACACGTCCTCATCTCTACGAAAAAGAAAAAAAAAAAAAAGAAAAAGAAAACAATCACCTACTCTTCCTTTCACTAGTTTCAAGATTGTCTCACTATAATCTTCCGCCACACGCTTGCAAACGAGAGAAAAAACAAAGTAACGAAAAGTAATGTGTGGTAAAATCTTTCCCCAAGGAAGCTGAGGAGGCGACCATGCTGAGGTGCAAGACGACGGGGGGCGAAATGAGCGGGGGGAAGGGCGGGACAGGCAGGAGTGAGGGAAGAGGTGGAAGGGTGAAATTTCCATTGATTTCACCTTGTCCTTAAAGGCTTAAGGTCTGGGCTGATACTGCTAAGACCTTAATGACAAAAGGAGGGTAATGCCTTGATATATACACAAAGGAGAGGGTTCATAATTCAACCGTAGGATTATGAAGGCTAACGTTGGTTTTCGGACTGAAATGGATGTGGCTCAGTATACTTTTATAGATGTACTCCCTTGACAGAAAAAAGAGTAGTATTAAATGTCAGATGAGAGAGAGAAAAAAAAAAGCAAAAGTTAGTTTCGCCTGAATATTAACCGTATGAATATGCATCAACTTCATAATATTTGGATGTAAAAAGTAAAAAATACCACTGACTGCATACCGATTCTACTGCTGTGTTATTTTTTTTCAAACATTTTTTTCCTTTTTTGGTATCCGTTTAATGAGTTTGGAGCGTCTGGTTATGAGACAGCGAATGGCAGACGCCGGACGAGGGAACTAATTGAAGAGAAAATAGGGTTGGCTATTTCTGTCCCCGTTACCAGTACTTATGAGCTGTGCATGTATACTGTGTGTGTGTACTGTGTGTGGTCAATAAATTCTCTCTCTCTCTCTCTCTCTCTCTCTCTCTCTCTCTCTCTCTCTCTCTCTCTCTCTCTCTCTCTCTGTTTGTGGCATTGACCTTCCAAGAGACGTCTTCATTATATCCAACAAGATGAATTCCTTTTTGTTCTTCCCGTTTTTCCTTCTTCCTACCTGTCATTTTCTGTTTCACCCCGAAATGTGTCGTTTTCCTTCCTTCATTCCTTCCGCGGAGTTATATTACATGGTGACACTTTCCGGGAAACATATATTATCCTTCCTCTGTCTGTCTATCCCTCTGTCGCTCTATCTGTCTGTATGTATGTATGTATATCTGTTTTACTCCCTTTCTTTTTCTGTCTGTCTGTCTTTCTGTCTATTTAACTCTCTCTCTCTCTCTCTCTCTCTCTCTCTCTCTCTCTCTCTCTCTCTCTCTCTCTCTGATAATAACCTCTCTAGACTTAAGAAAGACGCAAAAAATACATTAAAGAAAGAAGAATGACTAAAGAAAGCACATCATCACATCCTTACCTAGTGTTCTCCCAGCTTGTCCGTTTGTCTGTTTGTATGTATCTATGCATGTCTGTCTAACACCCCCACTCTCTCTCTCTCTCTCTCTCTCTCTCTCTCTCTCTCTCTCTCTCTCTCTCTCTCTCTCTCTCTCTCTCTCTCTCTCTCTCTCAGTGATAATAACCCTTTAGATTTGAGAAAAAAACGTAAAAATACATTAAAAGAACTAAGAATGACTGAAAGAACTACATCATTACGTCCTTAGCTTGCGTTCTTTCAGTCGCTGCCCATATTCCCTAATGGTCACCCATCTCATCACTGCTTCAGCATTTCACGTACATATATTTTTCCCCACAAAGGCACAAAGGAGACCATCTGGGTGTGCTGAATACTGATCCTAACTACGTGATTCAAGCCTCAAATTACAGGTGGTAATGAGGCGGCTGGTAATCGGGACAGGTAACAAAACAGTGTAATATAATGCATTCAGGACCTCGTGAATGCAGTGCACCTCTCCAGCTTCAGTAATCCACGCACGAGACTTTCCAGGTTTAGATACGATGAACTTTGCCGCTGTCACCACCTCGGATCTCATTCTCAATAAATTACAGTGGATCAGAATAGACGGAGAAAAAGAGACGATCAGAAGAAAATGTCATAAAAATACACTACACTACACTCGTGAAAAGTCGGAGTGCATATGATAAGTATAGGAAAACAAGTAGGTGTGATGAACTTTGCTCGCTCTCACTGTATTAAAGGCACGCATTCTTTCCTTTACTCCATCAGAATAAACTTGCAGAAGAGAAGACACGGAGAAAATGAAGCAAAAATACATACATTACTATCGTGAAAGGTCGAAGTGAAGATGTGTGTATAATATAAACAAAAAGAAAGAAAAAAGATGGAGAGGCGTAAAAGAGATGATATATATATATATATATATATATATATATATATATATATATATATATATATATATATATATATATATATATATATATATATATATATACAAAAAATAAAGAAGAAAAGAAAAAAAAGAACAAAAATAAAACAGAAAATCAAGAAACAAAGAGGATACGTATAAAAAAAAAAGAAAAAAAGAAAAAAAAAACGATAAAGAAGTGGGGAAGGAAGAATTGAGTATCGTAATCTTGATGAAGGCGGGAACAGTACCAATCAGAGGAGAGGAGATAAGCTGGCGAGAATAGCAAGGTCAGCAGCAGAGGCAAGTGTTGGAGGGGAGTGTGCCGTCATGTGAGGAGGTAATGTGAGGTGTTACGTAACAATAGCGCGCACCTGACGGAAGGAGACGAGGTGAGGAGACGAAGAGGTGGTGGAAAAAAGGTGAGAAGATTCAGGAGGTGGGTGGGGGGAGGAATAGGAGAGGGAGGAGGAGGAGAAATGGAAGGAGGATAACATCAGAAAAAGAAGGAAATAGACAAGTGGGAGTGTGATGAGGGGAAAGAGGAGGAGGAGGAGGAATAGCAGGAGGAGGAAGAAGAGAGTGAGGACACTGATAAGACGACACATAAAAGCAGTATCACACGAGAGAGAGAGAGAGAGAGAGAGAGAGAGAGAGAGAGAGAGAGAGAGAGAGAGAGAGAGAGAGAGAGAGAGAGAGAGAGAGAGAGAGAGAGAGAGAGAGAGAGAGAGAGAGAGAGAGAGAGAGTCTACCTATACCCTCCTCTCTTTGAATTTTTCCTAGTCTTTCTTTCACGATTTTCTGAGATACCTTTTCTTGATCCAACGTCCTTTTTTTATGTCTTTTCCTTTGCCTTTTTCCCGGGAGATTTATTCCTCCAGTGGCTTTAAAATCCCTATTTGGGGAATCTTGACGGTAAATATCTGTGGCACGTATCAAGTCTATGGATCTTATGTAATTCTCTCTCTCTCTCTCTCTCTCTCTCTCTCTCTCTCTCTCTCTCTCTCTCTGTCTCTCTCTCTCTTCTAAGTTATTTAAAGATCTAAGTACGATTGCTTTTTCGGCAGCTGGAAATTTTGATGGCGGCGAGAGAAATTACTTTTATACCCTGGAGAGAGAGAGAGAGAGAGAGAGAGAGAGAGAGAGAGAGAGAGAGAGAGAGAGAGAGAGAGAGAGAGAGAGAGAGAGAGAGAGAGAGAGAGAGAGAGAGAGAGAGAGAGAGAGAGAGAGAGAGAGAACGTAATAGGTAGAGAGGATGGGGGAGGGAGGGAGGGAGGAAGGGAGGGAGAAGGGAAGATTAAATGAGGGAGTTAAAGAGAGAGAGGTGAAGGTAATGGGTGGAGAGGGAGGGAAAGGAAAGAATGGAGGAGAAGCCCGAGAGAGAAAAAGAGAGAGAGGGCAGAGAGAACGAAATGAGAGATAAAGAGAGAAAAAGGACACGAAAAAAATGAGGAAAAGAAGATGAGAGTTAAAACAGAGGAGGAAGAGGCAAAAGGAAAAGATGAAGAAAAAATAAAATAAAAGGAGAGGGAGAAAAGGACGAGGAAGAGATGGCAAGAAAGAAGGAAGAATTAGGGAGGGAGATGATGATGATGAGAAGGATGAGGAGGAGAACAAGGAAGAAGAGGAAAAAAAAATAAGAAGAGGAGGAGGACAACAAGGTGAAAAAGGAACAAAAAATGGAGGACTACATGAAGGAGGAAGAAGAGAAGAAGAAACAGGAAGAGGAGGCTAACAAGGAGGTCAGCGAGGAGGAGGCGGAGGAGGAGGAGGAGGAGAAAAAAAGGAGGAGAAAGAAAAAGACCATATACAATAATATCAACTCATATGCAGGTGTCTAAAGAAGAAGCAGAAAAAAAAAAACATTAAATTTTCCACCCTAGGCAGATTGTCGCACCTTAGCAGACTCCTTCCCTCCCCTCAAGCCGACACGGGCACACTGGTAAGGAAAGTCGAGGCGAGACACTTAATAATCTTCTCGGGTATAAAAATTCAGCGTGGCACCGTTCGTGGGCTAAGAGGGAGCATAAGTATTGGAGTAAGTAGGATTTTGGGCCTGAAACTATGTGTGGGTTCTTTTGTTTTTCACTGGTTTACTTTTTTAGCATGATCCTACGACTCAATTTAGTTTTCTTTTAGAGTTTTACGTTAAGACAGAGAGAGAGAGAGAGAGAGAGAGAGAGAGAGAGAGAGAGAGAGAGAGAGAGAGAGAGAGAGAGAGAGAGAGAGAGAGAGAGAGAGAGAGAGAGAGAGAGAATATCACTTGTACTGAGTTGCACTGAATTGTAAATAACATCAACATAACGTTATCATACACAAACTATGATAGAGGAAAATATACATGCATACATGTATACATTATACATTAAGTTTCATGAATTTAAAGAGTTCTTAGACTCCCCTTAATACTTTTTTTTTCCAGTGTTGGTTCCCGTTGAGTTTATTTGCACGCGTAATATCCTTCCTTATTATGTAATTGTTTACATTGCCAACTGCCTGGATAACTCTTTCTGACGTAGCGTGAATTTTTTTTTTGCCGTCCCTTTGTTCAGTGTTTCCTCTTTATTATAAGTCTTATTTTCCCGTCATGCACACTGACGCTGCATTTTTTTGATGTCAAGCACACACTGGGCGAGAAAAGTCAAGATGATTATATTGTATAAAAAAGCCTGCAATTTTTACCCTATAATTTTGTGATTCGAAAAATTCCCTTTGCTACAGTACGTTCTATTGTGAAAAGTAATATTTTTTTACGCTATATTTTAGTGATAGTGATTTTTCATCTTCGTGTTTTTCATTTGGTGTAACTCCATTCCTTTTTCCTTTGTGATGCGTAAATCTCTTGATAACCCGGTTTTTCCTGCACATGCAAATTCCTTATCACGCCTCCATCACGCCTCCACGCTCGCTCTTAACTTCCTTGCTTCAGCGGCCACCAAGCAGCGTTCCTCTTTGTTTCCACTCTGTTCACGCCTTACGGACTTGATCACGCTACGTAGTCTTCCCTTGTATTTCCATTCACTCATCTCTCTTCTCTTCTCTTCTATTCCTTCTCTTCATTCACTTCCAAACGTTCCATCAGTCTATATCTCCCTTTCTTCTTCTGCTCTGTCTCTTCCTTCGCTTCGCCTTTAGTCTCCGTCTGTCACTCTAAATTAGACAGTGTATTTGATCAGAAGTAGCCTCGTAAAGGTTAATAAGCCTGCTGCTTTGTTCTTTGTTTGTATTCCTTCTCCTGCTCATCCTTGTCTTCGCCTTTTTTCTACTTTCTTCGTCCTCTCCCTCGCCCTCGTCGTCCTTTTTCTTCTCCTTCTACCGCTTCCCGTCCTCCTCACCCTCGTCTTCATCTTCCTTTTCCTTTTCCTCCTGCTCCTCCTCCTACCGCTCCTTCTCTCCTCCTCTGGTTATTGAGGAAGGCAAATGTTAACTGCAAAGTATGATTGATGGTCCTGAAGGGAACAGTTTTCCAGTAACACACACATGCCGCGGTGAACTCAGTCAATCAGTCAGTCAGTCAGTCAGTCAGGGAGTCGCGTCCATCAGCGCGTGGTAACACATGGGCTTTTAATGCAAATGTCCCAGCTCCGCCTCGCCACCACCACCCTCGTCCCTTCCGGTTGTTGTCGCCGTCATACATCACTTTAAATTGTCGTACGTTCTGTCCGGAAAGAGCCATTCACCCCGTAAGAGTGTTTTAAGCATAGTTTGGTGTGTGTTTTAGGTCCATTACTCTTGTCTTTAATGTAATCACGTCCGTCTGTCTTTTAATTCTTAATGAAACGTTATTATAGTGCTACCTATGCTAAAATTAAACTTCCTTTTGCTTTCTGGGCGTAAATTATTCCCTTTTTGGACGTAATTGAGTGGTAATGGGAGGTAATCTTAGTGACGGCATAATTATGGACTCGTCGCGCTGCTCCGGTTCCCTGTGGCGGCGTGGACACGAGCGAGACACGAGGGGGGACCAATTTGCAGCTGCTTGCCAGGGAAGCGTTAAAGACAAGGAGGATACGTAAAGAAGAATGAAAAGACACTTTGTTCTACTACTACTGTTCCTTCTCCTCCTCCTCCTCCTCTTGCTCCTCCTCCTCTTTCTCCTCCTCCTCTTCTTCCTCCTCCTACTCCTACTCCTCCTCCTCCTCCTCCTCCTCCTCCTCCTCCTCCTCCTCCTCCTCCTTCTCCTCCTCCTCCTCCTACTACTACTGCTAAAAAAAAAAAAAAAAAGACACATCATACCTGCCTTCATTTCATCTGGCAACCAATTCCTAAGTTTACCTGAAAAATAGAAGAACTATAAGAATACCACCAAAACACCAACATTAATTATCACTGAACATTCTCTACATCGAATAAGGGATAAAATAAAAACTTCCTCTAACAAATGAAGGCACCTCTGCAGGCCTTATTTTCCTTTTCTTTTTCCCTAGGCCAGTGCTCCTCTTACATAAAATAACGATAAAACAAGAGCACACTCATTCGCCAACCCTCGGCACTCACTCTGTCCTCAGTCTGGTTCTCAGTGGCGTGAGCAGGACGGGAAGGAAAAGCTTGAAGGGTTCGTGACTCGTGAGCGAAAGTGTGACGCGTTCAGCTAATTGGTTCCAGCACACGCGCCCGGATGAACAGAGGTGAATAAAAAGGCGAGAATAAAAAAAAAAAGTTAGAGGGAACGAACTGCTGTGAAGGGGAAAGTCTGCCTCGTTTCCTGATTCTGTTTTGTTTATTTTATCTACTGCTTTTACGAATGTGTGTCAATAAGTGAACTGCATATGAGAATAAGGAATAGCTAATACTGAAGAATACTTTTAATACTTATGAATACTGAAATAAAAAAGAACAAAAGAGAAGGAAACATTGTTCAACTCTTTTATTTCATTAAAAGGCAAAACATTCTCTCCCTTAAACACCTTGTAATTATATCAGAGAGAGAGAGAGAGAGAGAGAGAGAGAGAGAGAGAGAGAGAGAGAGAGAGAGAGAGAGAGAGAGAGAGAGAGAGAGAGAGAGAGAGAGAGAGAGAGAGAGAGAGAGAGAGAGAGAGAGAGAGAGAGAGAGAGAGAGAGAGAGAGAGAGAGAGAGAGAAACAAAGAGAAAGCAAGAAAGATCATAGCCTGCTCTCACAAAACACGCTGTAATGATATCAGGAACCCTTAAGCAAATGCCTGACGAGCATGAACAGCAAACTGCACGGGATCAACGGATCGTCTAAACCTTCCCTCGAGTGTTTGTTCAAAAAAGGTTGATCCTCCCTCCTCTTCTTTGGCAGCAAATATACATTGACCCAAACCCTCTCGTTGGGAACCATAGTGGGTTTTCTTAAGGAGGAGGAGGAGGAGGAGGAGGAGGAGGAGGAGGAGGAGGAGGAGGAGGAGGAGGAGGAGGAGGAGGAGGAGGAATACGATAAAAATATGAATAAAAATAAAAAAAAATAGTAGGATTACTTAAATTTACATGTTGTAGGAAAAGAAAACACACATAGAAGCACACACACACACACACACACACACACACACACACACACACACACACACACACGATAAAAATTAGCTGTGTTATCATTTTGTTGTCGAAGTTTGAATAGAAGAAAGAGGAGGAGGAGGAGGAGGAGGAGGAGGAGGAGGAGGAGGAGGAGGAGGAGGAGGAGGAGGAGGAGGAGGAGGAGGAGGAGGAGGAGGAGGAGGAGGAGGAGAAAGGTGAGGAGGAGGAGGAGGAGGAGGAGGAGGACGAGGAGGAGGAGGAGGAGGAGGAGGAGGTAGCGGTGTTTAACATGCGCCGTGGGGAGGAAAAGAGACAGTAAACCGACCAAACACGGAGTTATAGGCGAGGTCTCTCCCGCTATTACCCTGATCGAAGGAGCTGGGAGGGAGGGAGGGAGAGGGGAAGAAGACGGAGGGAGGGAAGCAAAGGATGGAAAGGTAGAGTAGAAGGTTTAACTAGCACATACCCTCTTTCTTTTCCATCCAGCCTATTTTTTTTTGTTTTTACTTTTGTTTCCTTTTGGTCTCTTTATCTTTTCTACCGCTGTTTTTAATTTTGTTGAAAGGAAAAGCTATTTTCTACCTTTTAATCGTTTGTTTTTGTAATCTTTTTTTATTACGTCTACCATTATTTTTTATTTTCTTATTTTTGCAGTTTCATTCTGTTGAGTGAAGGTGAAATACAACGATGCGATACAATATAAAGGAAAATAACTGAAAAAAACACAAAAATGAAGAGGAAAGAAGGATAAAAATCATAAAAAAAAAAATCTGTGTGAGATGAGAAATTGCATTCAAAATCAGGTGAAAAATGATCCAAGCCAGAGACCTTCTGAATTAATGGTTTATCTGTAATTGACGTTTTTTTCTCTCTCTATAACTACTACTATTACTACTACTACTATTACTACTATTATTATTAATATTACTGCTGCTGATCCTTATGCTGCTTCTTGTGATGGTAGTAAAGGTAACTGGCGGTGGTAGCAGTACGAGTATAAGTAGTAGTGGTGGTGGTGGTGGTGGTGGTGGTGGTGGTGGTGGTGGTGGTATGGTGGCTATACTTTTGGAACAACTAGGCAAATTAAGCCGACTTTCTTAATTGAACCTGCTATAAGAACAGTAATGAACACTTAAATGAAACTTAATACTGAAATCTATTACGCCAGTGTGTGTGTGTGTGTGTGTGTGTGTGTGTGTGTGTGTGTGTGTGTGTGTGTGTGTCCGTTTGCAGGTCTAAAATAAACTATCATTCACATTAAACGCGCGAATATTCACTACCACCAACCACAATAAAAAAAATAAAAAAATAAAACGACAACAAAACAAAATAAAGTAACTAGCATCATTATTTCCAATCGGCAAAGAGGCGGAGAGACTGTTAAAAAATGATTGCCAAACGCTGCGTTATGATATTTTTTTTGGTCACGGTAGAGAACTGACTGTTGTGATGCGGGTCTCTATCACTCATGCCTTTGTTGACTCCACAGGGAGACAAAAAAGTGAATTAATGTGCTGTAATTGTATTAAGTGAATGATTTTTTTTAGCGAGTGGTGGGCGTGAGAGCGAGAGCGAGAGAGAGAGAGAGAGAGAGAGAGAGTGTGTGTGTGTGTGTGTGTGTGTGTGTGTGTGTGTGTGTGTGTGTGTGTGTGTGTGTGTGTGTGTGTGTGTGTGTGTGTGTGTGTGTGTGTGTGTGTGTGTGTGTGTGTGTGTGTGTGTGTGTGTGTGTGTGTGCCTTTAAAATACCTGTGCGAATAGAAAGAATTCTCACTCGCGCTGAAAAGTTCTGATTGCAACACTGCTGACCTACATGCAACTAAAAAATACGACAGACTCTACTGACAGAGAGAAAAGAGAAACACAGACACACACACACACACACACACACACACACACACACACACACACATGAATCTCACATAACAATCCGACGTACTGATAAGATCTTCCATTCAGTGATTATGATGTTATTCTCTCTCTCTCTCTCTCTCTCTCTCTCTCTCTCTCTCTCTCTCTCTCTCTCTCTCTCTCTCTCTCTCTCTCTCTCATAATACACAGCCTTGTCTCTTTTTCTCTATAGGTGAAAAAGCCACAGCCACGGGGAGTTAAGAAGGATATTCCACTTTTTTCTCTTGTAATCTTTTCCGGACGGATGCAACGTGACGAAATATCCGCACGTGGCTAAATGTGGATACGTAGGTGACCTTTGTAGAGAGAGAGAGAGAGAGAGAGAGAGAGAGAGAGAGAGAGAGAGAGAGAGAGAGAGAGAGAGAGAGAGAGAGAGAGTACAGTATTTCTTTTTTCCCTTCTCTTCTCACCCTCCTTCCCTCCCCTCCCTTCTTTTTCACTGTTGATCAGATAACATCAATTTTTTGCAGTTTTCGTCTCAAGTTTTTTTTTTTTTGTGTCTGTGTGTCTGTGTACCTGACTTTCTCTCTCTCTCTCTCTCTCTCTCTCTCTCTCTCTCTCTCTCTCTCTCTCTCTCTCTCTCTCTCTCTGGCGGCCACAACAAGTTACATTATTTATCTCTCGGTCTTGTGTTGATGGAAGAGGAGGTAGAAGAGGAGGCAGAGGAGGAGGAGGAGGAGGAGGAGGAGGAGGAGGAGGAGGAGGAGGAGGAGTAGGAGGAGGAGGAGGAGGAGGAGGAGGAGGAGGAGGAGGAGGAGGCAGAGGAGGAGGAGGAGGAGGAGGAGGAGGAGGAGGAGGAGGAGGAGGAGGATTAGTTGGCAGGATTTTCACTTTTATCCTGTAAACTGAATTGCTACCATCAAACCCTCATGCAAAGTGAAGAAAAATAAAAAAAAATGTTCTCCCTCCTCATCAGTCGAAATTTGCAGTTGTGTTATGAATATTTCTGACAAAATTTTCCACCTGTTTCTATTCGAGAATAAAATATTTAAATCTATCTGTATTTTTACTTACGTGCATGTTCTAAATAAATTATAGAGGTTTTCATACGAGTTTTTCTTTTTTTTTTATTATCTTGGTTTTCAAAGATTATCGTCCACTATACAGTAAATTACAGATGATTTATATTTTTATTCAGAGCTTCGTTCGTTTTCATACTTAAACTCGAGTTCTTTTCAAAAGAGTTAATCACTATCATAACTTATTTAGTGTAATATTGTAGCACACCATATTCCACTTCTTACATTACAGTTTTCCTTCTATCCTCACTCAACTCTCAAGAACAACACACCTCCTCCTGAAGTTTTTTACAGTTTTTACAGTTGAGATCGTATGCATTTAAAAGACTACCCGCACCACTATCATAATCTTGTGGCACAGCAACTTTCATTACTTATATTATACTTTTCTTCTCTTCTTGTCTCGTTTGAACTCTCAAGAGCAACACGCAAGATTTACTCGAGTTTGAATGT
>NC_087166.1:13862500-13877500 GCF_035594125.1 Scylla paramamosain
CCCTTTCTCTTATCCCTTCTCTTTATTCCCTATCTGGTTATTCCTTTTTCAGCTTTCTCTTTTTCTCATCCCTTCCCTTCCTTTTTTTCCTGGTTATTCCTTTTAATCTTTCTCCTTCCCCTTCCCTATTCTTGTTCCTTTCTTCCCTTCCTAGTTATTCGTTTCATCATCTTTCTTCCGTTTCCTTCATCCCTTCCCTTTCTTTCTCTTCTAATAGGTCAAATAGAGACCCTCTGCTAACAGGCAAAGGTAGGGATAGGAATCGTCAATAACAGGTTTTTTCTATCTTTTTTTTTCTTCTCATTTTCTTTCCTGGTATCTAAAAGTACTTTTTTTCTCCTTCAAACGTCTTTTACAGCTCAGGGCTCGTGACCAACGGGTATAAACTTTAATGAGGATAAAAAGTCTTGTTATGTACGTACCAGATTCCTTGGAAAGATAAATGTGATTTAAAAAATATGGTTTGGTTTGTCTCTTATGTAGTGTCTGATTTTTCTCTTTATGGTGGATTTATGTGTTTTAATTGTTTTCTTAAATTTTATCATAATATTGTTAGTTTTCTCGCTTTTTCTTTTAATACTTATTTGATTTTCAATTACATTTTCTTTCTGGTGTTTGTTTCAAATGTAAGCATTTTATGAAGAATTGATGTTTTTAATGATTTTTCATAATTTTCGCATTTTCGCATATTTTTGTTTTTTCTTATAACAATTCTTAAACGTTTTATTCCATTTTCTCTCTATTCAATATACTTTTTATAGCAGGTGAAAAACTTGTAATCAGACTTGATACAGTAATAATTTTGTAAACTGTTCTTTTTACCAGCATTTTTCTCTGAGTCTACGAGTAATATTTTGTTCTTTCTCTCTGAAATAGCAAAATGATGCACTTATGCACATTTTTTACACACACAGAAAAAAACAAAAACAAAAAAACGAAGATCAAAATTTAATCTTTAATTCCTTCACGCTCTCTCTTTATTTTTTTCTGTCATTCTTTATGATTTTACACGTTTTTTTTTATTTCTTTTATTTTTACATTATTTTATCTTTACATCTCACATTCGTCTACCACCACCACCACCAGAACCACCACCATCAACACCACCACCACCATCACTCCTACCACCGTCACCATCTCGCCATCAAACAAATTGGCTGGTGACTTTACGGTAACACGAGACACAGTTTACGCTTGCCTGCCCCGGAGTTAAGAGAGGCCATCAAGGCACCTCCGATGGCCTTCTTAACTTGTAGTCTTCGCTGCATAATGCATCCATAGCCTCCTGCAGCTGCCTTAGTCCCTTCCATCTCAGAGAAGGAGGCAAATACACGTGTTTTTGAGCAAACATTCGAGTTTTCAGACTTTTTTTGTGACATTATTTCTTGACATTAGGAGTGATATATATATATGTATATATGTATATATATATATATATATATATATATATATATATATATATATATATATATATAGAGAGAGAGAGAGAGAGAGAGAGAGAGAGAGAGAGAGAGAGAGAGAGAGAGAGAGAGAGAGAGAGAGAGAGAGAGAGAGAGAGAGAGAGAGAGAGAGAGAGAGAGAGAGAGAGAGAGAGAGAGAGAGAGAGAGAGAGAGATAATGAAAACACATCAAATCCTCCCCACCCAAAAAAAGAATAAATAAATAAAAAATACAGTCCATAGAAACGTGAACACACACACACACACACACACACACACACACACACACACACACACACACACACACACACACACACACTAAAAAAAAAAACATGGGAAACGAACTCAAACTCTTCATCATTAAGGTAACGAGAAGAGAGGAGGATGGAAAGCCACACACACACACACACACACACACACACACACACACACACACACACACACACACACACACACACACACACACACACACTACCACCACCAACCCAATCCACCAAAACCAAACTTACGCACTACCCTCGCAAGAACTCTTTTTTTATTTTTTTCTTTCACCTTTTTTATGGGTCGCGGCTCAGTCCTCCGAAAATTCACGGTACGAAGCTCGGAACTGAGACAAATGGGCAAGAGGTGCTTCATGCGTCTCAGTTCTCGTGGCTTGGCAGGGTTTGCATCTCAGGAGGGTCAGGAACCGTGAATCTTAGGCCACTTTCCCAAGGCAGCATGAGCCACTTTCTGTGTTGGGTGATTCTGGAGCACTGTGAGGAAGATGGTGGGAGAGAGAGAAGGAGACAGAAAGAGGGAGAGAAAGGGTAAGGGTGTGGGAGAGAGGGAAGTAAAGAAGAGAGGAAGGAGAGATGTAGGGAGAGAGTAACAGACAGGGAGAGAGAGAGAGAGAGAGAGAGAAACTGAAATAAAGAATGAATAAGTAAATTTTTAAATAAAGGGAGAGTGAGAGAGAGAGAAAGATTTAAGGAGGGAGGAAAAGAGAGTAAAACAGACAGAAAGGAAAAGAAAGTCAGAGAGAAAAAAAGAAGCAAAAAGTGAATAAGTTGATTTAACATTTGTTAGGGTGACTCCGTCATTGATAGGCTATTCACGTCTTCAGTCTTAATTTCTTGATTCACATGAGTTTAAAAGTATATACAATTATTTTCCGTTCACTCTTTACGACTAAGGCAAAGCAAAAATGATTTTCTAAATCTAAAACAATATTTAGGGATGTATGGAGAAGCAGGATGTCAGTACCACGAGATTGCTTTGCAGTGAAGGTCTGCGGGAAGAGCCTGTTGCATTTCATTACTCAGCGGCAATAATTTGCCATGTTTTGTTCGCTCTTTGATCATCTTCGTCATAGTAGTAATAGTTATCATCATCATCATCATCATCATCAGTCATCATCAACATCATCATCATCATTCTTTATCTTACTAAGTATTCTTAAAATACTTCTCATATCTACATTATTATTTTTTGTGTGCCTCATATCTTTTCTAACCTCTGTCACGTCCTAATATTTTAATCTTCTTTTTTGTTTCATTACCAATATTTTTTCTCGTATTCTTTAAAAAACCCTGTTACATATGTGCTTTTATTCCTCGTATGACCATGACTTTCTTGACGCTTGGTGTGCTTAGCTGCTAGCCTTTTTTTGTCCTCTTAGCTAGACATTCTTGGATCACTTCAAAGGGTCTATCTATTTTTGCTCTTTTTTCGTGACTTATAATAAGTTTCTGGATTCTTTTCGTGTTCATATACTTCAGCCTTCTCTTTTTTTTCCCTTTTTTTTCAGTTTCTTACCAAATAATCTCGTTTTATTTCACAAGGTCTACTTTTTTTTTCGTGTAAGTCTTAATAGCTCTCCTACCTCCTTTCGTGCTCATATATTTCAGCCCTCCTTTTCTTTCTTTAGTCTACTATTTTTCAGTTTTCGTGTAAGTCTTCATAGCTCACCTGCCTCCTTTCGTGTTCGCGCCACGGCACAAACTCCACCTAACCGCGTCGTAAAGATGATTTAAGGAGCCGCGCCTTAGTCCCTTTGCTAGCCACGTACTGACAGCCTTCGCTCCCGGGAAATGGCGAGTTCGAGGAAGAGGTCAATGTATAAAGAAAATACTTGACTTTAATACTTTTAACAGGCCTTTCTTGTGTGGTAATCCTCTTTCCCCCATCCCTTCTCTATCACCCACTTGTTCCCTCACTCAACTGAACCCAAGGGAAGAAAAGAAGAAGCATATCTATTAACCATAAAGGGGCTGTTATGAGTTACACTACATAATCTAAAGTAAAACTGGAAGAGAGCAAAAGATAAAAGCACTTATTCCTATCCACTCTCCCTCTCTTCCTCTCTACATACACTTCCTTACACTTCTTTACACTTCTTCCACACACACGTCACTCCTTCTTATCCACACCCTCCTATGTACATGTCCTCCCACAAACATCTTACGTCTATCCCTTTCACTCCATCCCTCACACACGAACATCACTCTTTCCTTTCCATACCCTTCCATGTATCCTCCTACTAATTTCCTCTATTCTTCTCACTACTTCCATCCCACGCAAACGTCACTCATTCCCTTCCACCACACCCTCCTTTACACCCTTCCTAGCACTTTCCTCGTCTATCCGTCTCACCCCTCATCCTCTCCCATGTCTACGTAGCTGAACAAAACGAGCTCTCCCTTACACCTTTCCCCGTACTTCCCTCGTCTATCCCTCTCCCGTCCCTCTCACTCATCCTCTCCTCTCTACGTAGCTGGAAAAAAAAAAAAAAACGAACCCACTGTTACTGCCCCGCGCTACGTAGCAGGTTCTGACACGCCACACCTCCACGTCCGCCACCCGATCCTCCTCCCTCTTTACCGCGCCACCCACACACTCTCCCACGCCCTCATTAACATGTCCCACTCCCCTGCTTTTTTTTTGCCTGGTAGTTAAATATGATGCGTTTTTGTTACTTTCTTGTTATAGGAAGTCTTCTTTTATAATTTGTGAGTGATAACAAGAAGGGGTTAATGTCTTTTCCTTCGTTTTTTTCGTTTTCTTTGTGTCTTTCTCTTTTTTTATTTGATTTTCTGTTTGTCTTGTCTATTTTCTATTTATTTTTCTATTTTGTTCATAATTTCTTCTCTCTCTCTTCTCTTCTCTTCTCTCTCTCTCTCTCTCTCTCTCTCTCTCTCTCTCTCTCTCTCTCTCTTGTGCACGATTTCCCGGGAATTTAGGACGCCACATGGAATGGGAATCAGCTGGAATCTGGGAAGGGGAGAGCACAGGGAGAATAACCCAATATTGCGTCCAGGAATACTATGGTTTCTGTATTGAGATGAAGTGAAAAACATATATGAGAGAACGTCGACCTTCTAGTGTTGGTGGTGGTAGTGGTTGTGTTCTCTCTCTCTCTCTCTCTCTCTCTCTCTCTCTCTCTCTCTCTCTCTCTCTCTCTCTCTCTCTCTCTCTCTCTCTCTCCTTAAACTGTAAAAGTCAATAGCAACTACGCACGAAAAAAAAAAAAAACCGCAGACATTTTTTAGTTGACGCACCAAAGCTTACGGAAAATAAACATAATAAGAAGAAAGAAAAGTAAAGGATAAATAGAAGGAAGGAGGAGGAGGAGGAGGAGGAGGAGGAGGAGGAGGAGGAGGAGGAGGAGGAGGAGGAGGAGGAGGAGGAGGAGGAGGAGGAGGAGGAGGAGGAGGAGGAGGAGGAGGAGGAGGAGGAAAACGAGAAGGAAAAGGAGAACAAGAACGAGAAGAGAAGACGAAAGAGCAGAAGAGATATTCGAATAAAGAGGAAGAGGTTGCACATAAAAGCCAGAAAAATGTACCCAAACTCACAGACAGACGAATCAACATCAGCACGAGTTGCATTACACCAAACACTTGGGTCTTCTAGGTCAACACTTCAGGGAGAGAGACACGCTGCCGAAACCTGAGGATCGTTGAAACAAAAAAATAAAAAAAGAGAGAACTATTTCTCGCCTCGCTGTCTCTTGAGAGGAAAAGTAAAGGGAGAGAAAGTAAAAGGAAGGGAAGTCAGGACGTCGAGAAGGGAAATTTCGTTCTTGAGTCACTACTGAGAATATGGAAGTTGTTATCTTTCTATACGTGGGGAGAGAGAGAGAGAGAGAGAGAGAGAGAGAGAGAGAGAGAGAGAGAGAGAGAGAGAGAGAGAGAGAGAGAGAGAGAGAGAGAGAGAGAGAGAGAGAGAGAGAGAGAGAGAGAGAGAGAGAGAGAGAGAGAGAGAGAGAGAGAGAGAGAGAGAGAGAGAGAGAGAGAGAGAGAGAGAGAGAGAGAGAGAGAGAGAGAGAGAGAGAGAGAGAGTTTCGATGTTCACTTGTCATCTTCAGGGACTAATGGAGGTCTTTCTATGCCTGAAGGAGGCCGGTCAATTATATCACGAATTTTTTGTATATTTGTATGTCCGTTTGTGATATACTACTGTCTGTCTATATGTATGTCTCTGTCTGTTTATGATACCCCATGGACTGTCTGTTGATCTGTCTGTCGGTCTGTCTATAATATACATCGGACTGTCTGTCTATATGCGTGTCGTTTTGTTTGTCTCTTGTGTGAAGTGGTGCCCTGCTATTGTCTGTCTGTCTACTGATATATCTTGCAACTGTTTATCTGTCTTTCTGTCTATCTGTTTATCTTTTCCCACCCTCACTTCTCTCTCTCTCTCTCTCTCTCTCTCTCTCTCTCTCTCTCTCTCTCTCTCTCTCTCTCTCTCTCTCTCTCTCTCTCTCATTTCCATATTGCATCATTTCAAATCAATGTAAATCAGTCAAATCAGGAAAAAAAATAATGAAAAGACAAGATTCAGGATATAAAGCACATTAACCAGAATCAGAACAGATAACTCTTGCCATAAAATAAACATTAAACAAACAAATGTAAGCATGTACAATGAATAAAACACACCAACATTTTTTTTCCATGTAAACACTTGCATACTCACACACATACACACACACACACACACACACACACACACACACACACGGACTCGCACGTTCCATATATATATATATATATATTTATTTTTCGTGAAATTAAATCCTGTTATATAACTTTTATATTTGTACTCTTTGCAGTTTTTTTTTATTTTTATTTATTTTTTTCAGGAAGGTAGACAGGGATGGGAAATACATGCGAGTACTGCATAAAACATTTTCTTTTTCGTATTTTCCTTCCCTTTAGGTAAATTATTTCTTTGGATATTAAAGGTAGAAGTGACAACAAGAGTACGTTAAAGATAACTGAAGTCTTATTTTCACTCTTGTTGACGTGAAGAGAAAGAGAGGAAATAATGTAATCAATCGATCCTTTAAAAGTGTTTGTGCCGAGAGAGAGAGAGAGAGAGAGAGAGAGAGAGAGAGAGAGAGAGAGAGAGAGAGAGAGAGAGAGAGAGAGAGAGAGAGAGAGAGAGAGAGAGAGAGAGAGAGAGAGAGAGAGAGAGAGAGAGAGAGAGAGAGAGAGAGATGGACTAACAAACAGTGAAAACCAAACCCGAGAAATTTAAACAAGAAATTAATAAAATGCAAAATTACACTGCATCTTCTGACTAAAGTATTTCCTTCTTTCCTCCCTTTCTTCCTTGCCTCAGTCCTTCCACCACCTCCGCACCTCTCTCGCCTCACATGCCTCCCAACCTTCTATACCTCTCTTTTTTTCTATACCCTTCCCTCCATACTTCCCACTCCTCACATCCCTCAACTTTTCCACTCCTCCACTACACTGTACCTCCTTCCCCTCACTTTCCTCCTACTCCTCCATCCCTCCTATCCATCCATCCCTCCCTCATTTGCCTCCATCTCTCCCTCTCCTCACATCCCTTCAAGCTGTAAGACTCGGGTGTTCCTCAAGGGGTAAGTCAGGAGCCCAAACATTAATTCTGGAGCCTCAACTTGCCCGCCATTTACACCGAGAACAAAGAGACTATTGTGACTCCGTTTCTTGCGCCTGTGTTCCCCCTCGTCACTTCATCTACTCCTTCGCTTTCTCCTCCCCCGCCTTCTTCCGACTGCTTCTCCCCCTCCTCCATCTCCTCCTCCTCTCGTATCTGAACGCCCTCCCTCCACTTCTCCAGTTCATCATTGTAAAGAAAAACGAGGAAATGTGGGTGTTTAATAAAGAAAATGAAGAGTGGTGGGGTGGCGGTGGTTTGGTGTTTGTCTTCTTGTTTTTCTTTCTTCTTGTTGCTTTTTTTTCTTTCGGTTGTTGTTCCTGTTGTTGTTGTTGTTGTTGTTGTTGTTCTTATTGAAGTTATTATCAGCATTATTATTTGCCGCCCTAGGTGCATATTTATCCTACCAAATCACATTCTCATCACCACGTCTCATCACCACATCCCTCCGCCACATCCCACCCTCACGTCTCCCTCCATGTTCGAATCACGAGCTGGCAAACTCACGGTGCATGAAAAAAAAAAAAAAGGCCCGTCACTTCAATTACTCGCAAATTTTTCATCCCACACCTGTCGTGGCAGCGTTAATTACCGGGAGACGTGATCATTATCTGGCGCTCTCATCACTCAGTCACGAGTCAATTGCTTCCCGCTGACTCCCGCGAGGATGGAACCAGACTCACTTACGGAACGGAACTTGACGAAACGAGTTACTATTTTTTTTTTTTCCGTAATTGAGACGCGAGTAGGAAAGCAATTTAATTTTGCCTTTTATAAGAGCGATGAGCGAAATCTTTTCCGGGAGTAAACACTATTTCTCTTTCCTTAGTTAAGATTTACATAGGAAAGCGAAATTTTTTCTTTGTGAAGGAAAAATTATATGATTTTTCATGAAAAAAAATACCTTCCGTTAATGCAGAAATAAAAATGAAGAGGAAAACCTTGAGTTTTCTAAACATAAGAACACAACAACAACAACAAAAACAACAACAGCAACAACACACACACACACAACCCAACCCAACACAACACAACACAAACTAAGATCGAAATCCACACACACACACATACACACACACACACACACACACACACACACACACACACACACACACACACACACCATTGCGCATAAAAACATACAAATGAGCGAATAAGACCTGAAAAGAAATAGATAAATAAAAACAAAATCAATGCAATGAAATAAGAAATAAAAAAGAAAATTCCGCAACAAAATCTGTCTCTCAAAGCAGCTGGTCCTGTCTGGTCTCTTGCCTTCCTTCACCCTCACCGCCTTCTGTAGGAGATGAATATACCGCGACAATAATGCTGAGGGCGAGGCGTGGCGCATCTTAAAGGGCGTGGGGAAGGCGTGGAGAGGCAGAGCGTGGTGGAGGGGCGTGGGAAGGCATGGGAGAGAGTAGGAGAGGGAGAGGGAGAGGGAGTGAGGGAGGACGAGAACAGGTCTTTGAAATAGTCACAAAAGGAAATCGTAAAACCGTCCTGACCATGCGATGGGAAGCGAGGAGGAGGACGAAGAGGAGGAGGAGGAGAAGAAGGAAGAGGAAGAAGAGGAGGAGGAAGAGGAGGAGGAGGAGGAAGAAGATAGAAAAGGGTAAGTTCTAGTGTATCCTGTTGGGAGAAGGTGGCAAGGTTGAGAAATGGGAGGAACAGGAGGAGGAGGAAGAGGAAGAGGAGAAGGAAGAGGAGGAGGAGGAGGAGGAGGAGGAGGAGGAGGAGGAGGAGGAGGAGGAGGAGGAGGAGGAGGAGGAGGAGGAGGAGGAGGAGGAGGAGGAGGAAGGGAGGAAATAGAGGACGTGTTCCCTTTATGTAAATTGGATGGAGAACCTTACCTCTGTTCGGGGAGAAGAGGAAGAGGAGGAGGAGGAGGAGGAGGAGGAGGAGGAGGAGGAGGAGGAGGAGGAGGAGGAGGAGGAGGAGGAGGAGGAGGAGGAGGAGGAGGATAAGGAGGAGGAGTAGGAGGAGGAGGAGGAGGAGGAGGAGGAGGAGGAGGAGGAGGAGGAGGAGGAGGAGGAGGAGGAGGAAGCAGAATACCGGTGATAAAAAAATAAAGATAAAATTGAATCTTTATAATTCCCTTTCACGCTTAAAAGGTTTCCAGAAAGAGAGAGAGAGAGAGAGAGAGAGAGAGAGAGAGAGAGAGAGAGAGAGAGAGAGAGAGAGAGAGAGAGAGAGAGAGAGAGAGAGAGAGAGAGAGAGAGAGAGAGAGAGAGAGAGAGAGAGAGAGAGAGAGAGAGAGAGAGAGAGAGAGAGAGAGAGAGAGAGAGAGAGAGAGAGAGAGAGATAAATGTTCGTGAATTTTGCTATTAGCTATGAACAAGAGCAAGACAAATACACACACACACATACACACACACACACACACACACACACACACACACACACACACACACACACACACACACACACACATTTCGTACAGTCGGCAAATAAATAAGACTTAATGGGACACGTCGCGCCCTCGCCATCCTGGGATTAAAACCGAAAAAGATCAACTAAGTATTCTGAAGGAGGAGGAGGAGGAGGAGGAGGAGGAGGAGGAGGAGGAGGAGGAGGAGGAGGAGGAGGAGGAGGAGGAGGAAAAAGAACGTGGAAGTAATGAGAATGAAAGATAAAAAATACCTCTTTTCTTCCTTTTTTACTTCTCCTTCTTCTTGCTCTTCATGTTCTCTTTCTTCTTCTTCTTCTTCCTCTTGTTCTTCTTGTTCTTCTTGTTGTTCTCCTTCTTCTCATCCTCCTTTTGCCTTCACCTGATGCACAAAAACACAACTCTGTCTCTCTTTTTCTCACATCTCCCTGAAGATAAAAACTGGATTTACTATTCACGACGAGCATCTCTCAAGTAAATCCTTTCCCTCGACCTAAAGTGTTTCTCGAGGTCTTCTTCCTTTCCTCCCCCTTCTTCTCCTCCTCCTCCTCCTCCTCCTCCTCCTTTTCTTTTCTTGCCTTTCCTCCTCCTCTATCGTGAACGTAAATCGTATTTGTGTATGCCTGAGTGTATCTGGGGCTTGTGTGTGTGTGTGTGTGTGTGTGTGTGTGTGTGTGTGTGTGTGTGTGTGTGTGTGTGTGTGTGTGTGTGTGTGTGTGTGTGTGTGTGTGTGTGTGTGTGTGTGTGTGTGTGTGTGTGTGTGTGTGTGTGTGCGCGTGCTTGCGTGCGTGCGTGCGTGCGTGCGTGCGTGCGTGCGTGTGTGTGTGTGTGTGTGTGTGTGTGTGTGTGTGTGTGTGTGTGTGTGTGTGTGTGTGTGTGTGTGTGTGTGTGTGTGTGTGTGTGGAACTATACTTATAAGCATCCTATATGTCGTGTTTATTATTTCTTTAAACATTCATTCACTTATTGAACATATTTACGGGATTATGTCTGAGAGCATATATATATTTTTTTTTTCAAGAATATCCTTTTCTAATGAGACCTCTCTCTCTGTTAACTCCTCTATATGTTTTGAGACGCTGCATTTATTTTCTATCCTTTTCTAACTTCAACCGATACCTTCTATCAAACACTCATGCACTGACAACAAACTAAAGCATCAAGAACACTCATGAACATTCGTAAGCCCACAAGCGAACTGAGATGCGTTGGGAGAGATGGGAGCACCACTTCAGATGCACCTCTTCTCACATAACACGCATCGTCTTGGGATTCACGCGTGGGGTGCCTCTGGGGACTTCAGTGTAAGACGAAACCTGCCACTGGTGAAAGCAGTGGACGAGAACGGCCGACAGACGAGCATAAAGCATCGGGCAGGCGAGGAGGGAGGTTGACACGACGCTGAGAACCCAACCAGAAGGCACACGAGAAGAATCCAAGTCTTAAGGGACTTTGTAACTGTCTTCTATTTCTACGTATCCTAAGGTCTGTTTCATGTTGGTCTCTTAGTACGTGCTTCTGTTACTTGGGTTTTGTTGTGTTTTCAAGCTTAGTGAGTGTGTGGTGAGACTCATATTGGATGATAATTGTAAAACGATGTGAGTGTGGTGATACTGCAGTAGTTTAAGGCGTTTATGGTGTGTGGTACTGATGTTGTGATGGTGAAGGTGTGTGGTGTCCTAAGAGATGATGCTAGAGTGTTGGGTGATACGTTGCCGCTGTGCTGGTAGGAATGTGTAGTCTAAATGTTGATTTTAGTAAAAAAAAAAAAAAAGAAACGCTAAGAAAGTTTATTACAATGGAGGTCATGATAGTAGTGGTGGTGGTGGTGGTGGTGGTGGTGACCAGGATATACGAGTCCAGTTGGGAGTTTAAGAGGAAAGAACAAATGAAAAATGGAAATACACGTTTGGTTTAGCTTCTCCAGGGAATGGAAAAGAAATATTTAACAGTTTCTGAGGGAGAGAATCCATGAATATGTAATCGTAAAACTTAAAGTGAGACATGGACACATCTACACACACACACACACACACACACACACACACACACACACACACACACACACACACTATTTTATTCCTTCTCCCTCTGTCTCGCAGTCCATTTACAAAATATGATATCGATAAACATAAAACATGTATACGTACTGAAAATGAAATAAAAAGATAAAGTAAAAGACGAAGAAAGCTACAATATATAATGAAACACACAGAAACTCCACTTCGAAAAAAAAATAAGAATAAAAAACGTCCATGCAGCAAAGAGAAAGGGAGAAAAAACACAAGGTACAATAAAAAGAATAAAACAAGAATAAAAAAGTCAAGGCAGTAAAGACAAAAGAAACAAAATCAGAAAAAAAACTCATACACACAAAGTACAATAAATAAAACATAGCTAAACACAAAATAGAAAAAAAAAGAGCCGGAATAGTAAAGACAATGGAACAAAAACAACAAACAAGAAACAATAAAAAAGAAAGAGAAACACAAAGACAATATTTTACAGACTAGATAAAACTCAAAATGGCAAGTTTATAGAAAACGAGAGTAAAACTTTTCCAATGTGACGTTCTTACCTTGTGTCTTCAATGAGGTGGTGAAGAGGAGGAAGCCGGGCGGAGGAGAGACAGTGGGGAGAGGAGAGGGAGAGGAGAGGGAAAGGCATTGGGAGAGGCCGTGGGATAGGTGAGAGGAAGGAGGAAGAATAACAGGAAGGCAGGGAAAGAGGAAGGGAAGTGGAGGAGTGATGGGAAACTGAGGATTAAGAAACAGGAATGAGGAAAGTTTGCGTATTAAATGGAGAGAAATTAAAGGGAAGAATAAGATGAGAGAGAGAGAGAGAGAGAGAGAGAGAGAGAGAGAGAGAGAGAGAGAGAGAGAGAGAGAGAGAGAGAGAGAGAGAGAGAGAGAGAGAGAGAGAGAGAGAGAGAGAGAGAGAGAGAGAGAGAGAAGCAACAAGTGAAGAAGATTAAGAAGAAAGTCAACTAACTACTGCAGCAGTGAAGCAAGAAAAGATTAAGAAAAGAAACAAAAGTGAAAGAAAAATGTTTACAAGAGAAAATATGAAATAGAAACAAATAAAACTGAATTGGAGAGAGAGAGAGAGAGAGAGAGAGAGAGAGAGAGAGAGAGAGAGAGAGAGAGAGAGAGAGAGAGAGAGAGAGAGAGAGAGAGAGAGAGAGAGAGAGAGAGAGAGAGAGTTAAAGAAACAAACGAAAGAATAGACGAACGAAGCAACTTTACTGAAGCCAATCGAAGAAACAATTAGAAACCGAAAAAATATGAAAAATACAATTAATCTAAAGTAAGAAAGGGAAACAACAAATTTCCACTGTGAAGGAAGAAAAAGATAGGAAACTACTTTAACTTTCCCATCTTACCAATTCGGAAAAAAGAGAAGATAAAAAAGTGCGAGGAACCTTTTTTTTTTTTTATTTTTCAATGAGCTAAATTCTAATGCATTTCGTGACTTTTCGACAAAGGGTGTGGGAAGATGGAGGGAGGGGAGGAAGCATGAAGTGAAGGAAGAAAAGAGAGACACAGGAGAGAGGGAGAGAATGGGGAGATATTGTAAGGACGAGAAAAGAATGAAGAATAGAAGGAGGAATAGAATAATGAAAGGGAGGAAAATAATGAAATGGAGGTAGAAGAATGTGTTAAAGAAGAGAAAGGGAGAGGAAAGGGATGGAATATAATGAAAAGAAAGGAAGTTGATAGAATGGAGGTAGAGGAAAAAGGAATTATAGAAGAGGAGGAAGGGAAGGTGTTACAGAGGAGAAAGTGAGAGGAAAGGGATAGAAGGTTAGGGAATGGACAGATGGAGGGGATGAGAAATGATGTGGAAGAGGGACAGGGGGAAAGGAGAGGGAATTATTAAGAGAGGGGAAGGGAAGGGGATGTGGGTCACCTGCATAATAAAAGGGGAACAGGTGGTTATGTAATCAAAGTGTTGTTTTCCTTAAATTGGCTTTCTTATTTTCCCCTTCTTTTCTACTACTACTACTACTACTACTACTACTTGCTTCTACTTACTACTACTACTACTACTACTACTACTACTACTACTACTACTACTACTACTACTACTACTACTACTGCTACTACTACTACTACTACTACTACCACCACCACAAACTGTAATCATGAATACCACCACAATTCAGCAAAATAATCTATACTGCATTCGAAACAGATAAACCAACATAAAACAAATAAAGGAAAAAAAAAGAAAAAGAAAAAAACAGACGTACCAACATAAAAGAAAAAAAAAAGAAAACAGACAAACCAAAGATAAAAGAAAAAAAAATATAGCAGATGAAAAATTCCTTGTGTTTTCATAGTCGCGTGTCAATTCATCAAGAAACAAACGTGTTTTAATGTAATTTACGTGACGATGACTCGGGATAATGAACTGTAAGAATGAGGGAGGGGAGGGAGGAAGAGAGGGAAAAAGAGAAAAAGGGAGGGAGAGGGAGAGGGAGAGGCAGAGGGGAGGGAGAGGGGAGGAATGGAGGACAAGAATAGACAGTGACAAAGCAAATAGACGGAGAGAAATAAACGGATTACATTTCTAATTAGTTCTGATTGGTGATCGCATGAAAAAAAAAATCAAAACATTTATTCATTTTATAATGCTGAAAAAAATCTACGTATGTGCTATTTCAATCATACATTATTTATTTCTCAATTTTTAATACTTCTCTCTCACGTCAAGAGGAAAAGTGCAAGAGAGTTTCATTTAAGAGTAAGAGCAAGAGGAGAATGAGAGTAATTTGCGATGAGAGAAGAAGAGACGCAGTGAGAGAGGAGAGCGAGGCAGGCAATGAAGAGAAGAGGCAGGGGATGTAGAGGAGGGAATGAAGAAAGACAACAGGAGATAAATGAAGAAGGAAGTGAATTACGGAGCAGAGGGAAGAAAGGGGAGAGGAAATGACGTAAGAGGAGTGAGAGTAGGCGGGAATGTAGGAGTCTAGGAAATAACTTTTTGAACAGAGAAGAGACGCGGAGGAAAACGTATGGTTATGGGAAACAGGAAGGAAGTAAATTGGAGAGAAAGAATGCTGAAGGAAAAGCAAAAGGAAAGATGAAAGGAACGAGCGAGAGAATTGAGGAAGAAAAAGAAAAGATGAAAGGAAGGAAAGTGGAAGCGTGAAGTGTATTAATACAATGCAGTGAAGGAAGGATAGAAGGAAAGGAAGGACAGAGAGAGAAAACTCAATAAGGAATGTGTGCGTATTAGAACTGAATGGGCGCATGAAGAAAGGAA
>NC_087166.1:13880000-13882500 GCF_035594125.1 Scylla paramamosain
AGAGAGAGAGAGAGAGAGAGAGAGAGAGAGAGAGAGAGAGAGAGAGAGAGAGTGGTGAAACAGAAGTAGCATCAGAGACTGTCAACTTACTTTTCCGCCGCCTCGACAGCCGCCAGATGGTCCTTACTTGAAGATGGCCTGTTGCTTGTCAATAGAGGGGGACACTGTCTTTCTGTGTCGCCATCTCCGTCTCTCTCTCCTCTTGTGGCCTGAGGGAGGAGACGCGAGGGACGATATTAATGAGAGAGAGAGAGAGAGAGAGAGAGAGAGAGAGAGAGAGAGAGAGAGAGAGAGAGAGAGAGAGAGAGAGAGAGAGAGAGAGAGAGAGAGAGAGAGAGAGAGAGAGAGAGAGAGAGAGAGACAGAGAGACGGTCACAATAGTTTGAGTCACACGGACAGAGACAAAGATTGGCACTAACATAAAATTCTACTCGCCGGTAGTGCTCTCTCTCTCTCTCTCTCTCTCTCTCTCTCTCTCTCTCTCTCTCTCTCTCTCTTTGTAATCGTACCTTTTGTGTGAAACGAGAGATCATTTTCCTGGCTGGATATCTGATCAGGGTGAGAGAGAGAGAGAGAGAGAGAGAGAGAGAGAGAGAGAGAGAGAGAGAGAGAGAGAGAGAGAGAGAGAGAGAGAGAGAGAGAGAGAGAGAGAGAGAGAGAAATGACGAGCTTCACTATTTTCTCATTTTCTTTTATCTCTTTTCTTCTCTTCCTCTGTTCATCCCTTTT
This sequence comes from Scylla paramamosain, assembly GCF_035594125.1. Classification (NCBI taxonomy): domain Eukaryota; kingdom Metazoa; phylum Arthropoda; class Malacostraca; order Decapoda; family Portunidae; genus Scylla; species Scylla paramamosain. The sequence goes on from NC_087166.1 coordinate 13,880,730, forward strand.
TCAAGAGTTACACAGAAAATAACTATAAAAAATAACATTACAAAAGCCACAAGTTGAAGTGTAGTGAGCAGAGAAATAGTGACGAATGGAGGCTTCAGAGAAAAAAGAAATAATTAATATATAAGTAAGGGTGTGGCTGTCTGGCTTCCGTGCGTGAGTGTAGAGAGGAATGGCCGACTCTCTCTCTCTCTCTCTCTCTCTCTCTCTCTCTCTCTCTCTCTCTCTCTCTCTCTCTCTCTCTCTCTCTCTCTCTCTCTCTCTCGTGTTAGGTGGAAGGAGAAACAAAACTGAACAATACGCAACAAGTACTGACAAAAAAAGAAAAGGGAGGGAGAGTTAAGGTGTTGAAGTCAATTATAAATAGAAGAACAGAAAGAATCGGGTGACCTACAGGAATTTCAGGAAGAAAGGTAAAAATGGAATGAGCATAAAAACTAGATCTTGTTTTTGAGGTGATTGAGAGAAGGAGGGAGGGAGAGAGGGAGGAAGGGAGAACAATAATGTGAATCACGTGTTCGTACCTTTCCATATTCTCCATATTCTCCCTCACCTTCTTTTCTTCCCTACCTCCTTTTCTTAACCTTTTCCTTTCTATTCCTACTTTTGCCTTTATCTTTCTTCTCCTCATTTTCATCTTTTCTTAACTTTTCCCTTTCGCTTCCAATGTTTACCTTCTTTCTTTCTTGCCTCGCTTCCTTCCATAAGCTCCCTATTTCCTTTTTTTTTCTGATTTTTTCCCTTTTGCCTTCTACTTTTAACTTTTTCTCTTTCTTACCTCCCTTTCCTCCTAAACTCCCCCTTCCTTACCCTCTTTTCCTAACTTTTCCCTTCCCGTAATTTCTGCTAACTTTTTTTCGCCACTCATTTCTTTTTCGTTATATACTTTTCTTCTCTTCCTTCTCGTTCGTTCTTCCTATTTTCTTACCTTCCTTTCCTTCTTCACCTTTTTTATCGTATATTTTTCCTTTCTTCCTTCTCTTTCGTTCATCCTTCCTACTTTACTCCTCTTCTTACATTGCATATTTTCCTTTCTTCCTTCTCGTTCTTCCTTCTTACCTTCATTCCTTTCCTCACCGTTTTATCGTATATTAATCCTTTCTTCCCTCTCTTTCATTCGTCTTTCCTACTTCACTCCTCTTTTTCCATCGTATATATTTCCTTTCTTCCTTCCTACCTTCCTTCTCTTCCTCATTTTTTCATCGCGTATTTTTCCTTTCTTACTTCCTCTCGTTCGTCTTTCTTACCTTCCATCTCTTCCTCATCCTTTCATCGTATATTTTCCCTTCTTCCCACTCTCTCGTTCGTCTTTCTTACCTTCCTTGTCTTCCTCATCTCTCTTCCTTTCATGTCGCACTTGGCCTTCGTAAAGTGAATGAAGTTTGCCAATAAATGGAGGAAGACAGGCAATCTTTCTCTTCTTCCTCGCCGTCACTTAAGAGTCTTCAGTCCCCTATAGTTTGCTTCACTGCTTTTTTATTTCCTCGAGCTCATGTCTAATGCAACAGATAAAGGGGTTTTCAATCCTCAATACACGTTATACTTTTGTTTACTGTACTCCATCATATGTTGCGTTAAGAGTGTTTCAATCCTATTTCTAACACTATAGGGAATGTAATACTCTATAACAGTCTTTCTTGTCTCCTATACTTGGACCTACGTACGTAAGACTTAAGGGAATTCAATAACCTATGGACGTCATCTTTATGGTCTAGTTTCACACCTGAGACTATTCCTTTACCAGAAAAGCCTAAAGTAAAAATGACATAAATTG
>NC_087166.1:13885000-13887500 GCF_035594125.1 Scylla paramamosain
TTTGCAATTTCCATATTCATTACTTGTGTACGGAGAGAGAGAGAGAGAGAGAGAGAGAGAGAGAGAGAGAGAGAGAGAGAGAGAGAGAGAGAGAGAGAGAGAGAGAGAGAGAGAGAGAGAGAGAGAGAGAGAGAGAGATATCACACGAGTACGAGGGATTTTACAAATGAGAAATTAATCCCATTTTTCAAAGCAATTTGGTGGCATTTCTATAGAAGCAGTTTCTTCCTTCTAATTTAGGTGTCACTGGACCACGAGGTCATTAATTAAACGAAGTGAATTCTTGTACGTTCTCTTTCCCATTCAGTGGAGAGCAAGTCTTTTTATTTCATCCATAAATATATCTTATTTAATTATGTCATAACAATAATGCCCTTGGTATCGTTAGTAATACTCTTAGGACATCGCAATAATAGTATTCTGCGTAATACTTTTAATTACATCCTCATAATAGTCTCAATCTTTTATAATGTCAAATAATGAAGAGAATGTGTGTGTGTGTGTGTGTGTGTGTGTGTGTGTGTGTGTGTGTGTGTGTGTGTGTGTGTGTGTGTGTGTGTGTGTGTGTGTGTGTGTGTGTGTGTGTGTGTGTGTGTGTGTGTGTGTGTGTGTGTGTGTGTGTGTGTATCGGTAATGCATTTCGTTGGACAAAAACACACACACACACACACACACACACACACACACACACACACACACACACACACACACACACACACACACACACACACACGTACAGCTACACCTACACCTGCCCACACCTGCTGGCTAGTTCCCACGCACCGTATATCCATGAGTCAAAAATATGGAAAAAGCTACACTCGCTCAGCCTTTTCTCTTTAGCACAAAAATCGCTTCTTGTTTTGCACCGAACACAAATCGGGTGTTCGTGGATTTTTGCAACCCAACAGGGAATATCACACTTGACTGAAGCTTGCAGATATTCTTTTAATGTTTTTGCTAGCAGTGAGAGTTGAACAAAAAGTCATACCCCACGCTATGTCTCTCTCTCCCTCCCTCTCCCTCTCTTCCTCTCTCTCTCTGTGAACAACAACAATTTACATTAGCATCCACTGCATTCACGTCTATTGCTGCAGATAATTAACTCCCCTTGACACAACTACAGACCCGCGCGTAGTTAAGGGCACCATAAAACACACACGTTCAACAATGCCACTTTTTTCAGTTGAATGGCTGTCGGGATCTTCAAAATAAATTGTGTTGCATCTGTTCTAGCATGACGTGTGTGGCAGCGGGCGAGAGCACTGGGGAAAAAGAAAACGAGGAGTGGCTTCTAACAAAACCTTCGAAATTGAAACTGCAACATGCGCGCTCTCTCTCTTTTTGTAGTGTAGAGGGGAAGGGAGGCGATGCAGCGGCCTGGGTAAGGTGATACTTTGTGATGCGGGCGGCTACGGTGCTATGTACACTCTACATGTACATACGTTGCCTTGAGGGATACATATACGAACCATATACGTGATGCACCTTCTCATCTTCATCCTTCTCCTTTTCTTCCATCAGCTATGCATAAAAAATAAATATTCTTCTGTTGTATTCATTCACTGCATCTTAATATTTTAGCTATCTGCAGTAAGTGTTAATATAATAATTATCAAGAGAATACTACGACAAAAAGACTTGAACATGAAAAAAAACGAGATATAAATAATGACAACAATGATGATGTTGAAGAAAAACAAGGAAACAAACAATATTAGAATACCAGAGAAACATAAGGCGATAAAGAGATATAGCCATATTAATTCATCACCCAGACAGCCACATAAAAACCTAAATACCCAAAACACTGGCAATAACGTTCACTCACACAGACATAAAGCGACTACTATACCTTTCCCTGCAGCGACACTCCCTCCGATCCCTGAGTTCAGAGAATCGCCGCACAGTACATTCCAGAGAGCAGCGTTTAGACCATTATGTCCCAAGTCACCAAGAGCACCTGAATGGTTCCCTCGGGCTCAATTAGGTGGCTAAATGGATCGATGCCTCACGTTCGCTAACTCTCTCTGCCCGACACTCGCTAATTTCAAGAATGTCATGTTATTTGAGTTCCCTTCCCTTGTCTGCTGCTCCTTCTCCTTATTCTCCTGTCAATTTTTCCCCATTTTCCTTTTCTCTCTTTTCTCCTGCCACTTTTTTCCTCTTCTCCTTCACCTTCCGCTTTTCTCCTGTCATTTTTTCCCTCATTAATTTTTCCTTTACTTCCGTTTTTTTCTTTCTCATTTCCTTACCCTTCCTTCCTTATTCAATATCTAAATCTCTTTTTTTCTCTTCCTGTTTCTTCTTTTTTCTTTTTTTCTCGCCTTCCATACATTCAGAGAGTAAACAGGAAAACAAGGTGCAGTTACGTTAGAAAACAGACACCATGGAAAAAAAAAACATTATTCAACAATAGTGAAAAACAAGGAAAAAAAGGAAAACACACACCCCTTTCTCAAATGACCTAACACACACACACACACACACACACACACAC
>NC_087166.1:13890000-13902500 GCF_035594125.1 Scylla paramamosain
TCTCTCTCTCTCTCTCTCTCTCTCTCTCTCTCTCTCTCTCTCTCTCTCTCTCTCTCTCTCTCTCGCTATGAGCGCTCTCGTATATCTTGTCAAGCAAAAGTAGCAAAAACTTGACGAACATGTTATGAAGAGTTTTGAAAATATTTCCGTGTGAAGAATTTCAGAATTAATATTTTTCCTCACTTGAAATTATTGCGACTCACGAGATGGCCACTTATCCATTACGTGACGCAGGCAACTTTTGCATTAGGAGTTTCTTTCTTTCTTTCTTTCTTTTCCTTTTAAGATGGATATTCTCTTTCATCTAAGTGTGTGATGCAACTTTTACAGGTTGTACATAATTAACTTCTATTCCAATTCAAACTTTTAAATGCGACGCACATTTCTTTAGTTGTTGCTTTTTTTTCTGTGCAACTTAATACTCCAGCTTTTCTTTTTCTCTCGCTCCTTCGTTCCCTTTTTCTCTATGCAAGACTCTTTTCTTTTCTTCAGTGTTCTATTTCTTTTCTCCTTTTTTACACTCTCTTTTTCATCGTACTTTTCTTCCACCTTCTTTATTCCTTTCTTACTTCTTTCCCTCCCTTCCTTCCTTTCTTCCTCTCTCGCCCGTTGTACTATTCCTCTCCGTCTTTTTTTCCTTCCTTCCTTCCTTATTTTCTTCTTTATTTCCTTCCTTCTCTCTCTCCCTCCCTCCATCCCTCCTTTCCTTCCTTACTTCCCTTTCTACCTCCCTTCCTTCCTTTCAATGTTTTCTTTCTCTTCTTCTCTCTTTCACTCTCTCCCGTCGTACCATTCCTCTCCTCTCCTCCCTTCCTTCTTCCCTTCCCTCCCTCCCGTCATGACCGGTCTGACCCATTTCCACCTCTCACCCTCCTCCCTTGCTGCCGCCACACACTCTAAACATCTAATTAGAGCATGAGGACGAGTGGCCACGCCGGGCATAGACGCTGCCACTCCGAACCACTCTATTTCTCGGTCTCTGAAACTTCCAACAAACTCTCTCTCTCTCTCTCTCTCTCTCTCTCTCTCTCTCTCTCTCTCTCTCTCTCTCTCTCTCTCTCTCTCTCTCTCTCTCTCTCTCTCTGTCTGTCGAGCTAAACATATATGGAAGAATGTTTAAATGTACGTACGTTTAGAGTGAACAACTTAAAACGAACACGAATTTACGTAAAGTCAAGAAGTTATAAATAAACTTTCCATTTTAACCTGAGAGAGATACCCCTTTAAAGTTATGTCCTCCTCCTCCTTCTCCTGCACCTGCATCACATCCCACCCTCCTTCCCTCCCCTTCTGTCCCCCCCTTCCTATCTGGACTTCCTCCCACCTGACCGAGTCACAATAAATTTTCGTCCTGACGGCACAAAGGTGAATCATGTGAGTCAATCTTTACACTCAGGTGAGCAGCTCTTGTTTTACCCCAAGGAGTGATGTGGGTGCTGCAGGAGGAGGTTTGAAGAAGAGTTCAAGGGATATGAAGGGAGTAAAGAGAACTTTAAAAGGGTTGATGTACTTTTAAAGGGGGCTGAAGGAAGTTTAGTAGGTTTACGGGAATTCTATAGGTTTAAGAGAACGGAAAAAAAGTTTGATGTTTGAGTTGAAGGGGATGGAAAGGGATCATGAAGACCTGAAGGAATTTTTTGCAAGAGTTGAGGAAACTTTAAGGGTTTCGAAAGGATTGGAAAGGGTTGAAATGAGAGTTGAAGAGGTTACGGAAAAGTTAATGGAGGTTTAGAGATGTTGAATGGATGGAAATGCATTTGAGTTGAGATTTGAAGGATTAAAAGGGCGTTACAAGTTGATGGACTTGAGAAAGGAATGGCGAAAGACTAAAAGAGTGAATGTGAGGAAGGAAAAAGAACGGAGGGGGTAAAGGAAGATATACTGAGAAAGACTAGAAGGAGAGGAAGGAACTAAAAAATAAAAAGTGGGAGGGAGAAAGTGTGGAAGAACGAAAATATAAAAAAAAAGTGAAAAAAGAGAATAAAAAAATCAAACAGAAAACTGAACACAATTTTTTAAAACGAAACAAAAAACAAAGAATGAAGAAAGGAAATAAAAACCGCAGAAAACTGTTGAAAAAGAAAAGTACAAAAAATCAAAGAATGAAAATAAACGCAAGGGAGAGGTGGGAGGCTGGGGAGAGACAGAGACTGAGATGGAGAGGGAGGGAGAGGGAGGGAGGGAGGAAAGGAGAGGAAAATCTTCTCTTGATCCTTTTGTTAGTGTAGGAACGTCAGTAAGCGATTGTCTGAAGTTTATCGGCCGACAAGACGAGAGAGAGAGAGAGAGAGAGAGAGAGAGAGAGAGAGAGAGAGAGAGAGAGAGAGAGAGAGAGAGAGAGAGAGAGAGAGAGAGAGAGAGAGAGAGAGAGAGAGAGAGAGAGAGAGAGAGAGAGAGAGAGAGAGAGAGAGAGAGAGAGAGAGAGAGAGTATAGATAGCAAAGCACTAAGAGTAAATTCGACAACAAAGACAGTTACATATTCTCTTCCTCCTCCTCTTCTTCCTCTTCCTCCTCCTCCTCCTCCTCCTCCTCCTCTACTAGCATCACCTCTCCAGATTACTCTTCCCTTAATAATCAAGTAGTAATTTCCTCATTTGATCACCGATATCTATCTTTCCTTCAATTCCCCCTCCTCCTCCTTCTCCTCCTCTTCACCCTAGACCTCCTCTTCCTCCTCCTCCTCCTGCAATACTTCCCTCACCTTCTATAATCACTTAATTCCCACCACCATCACCTCCTCCTCCTCCTCCTCCTCTTCCTCCTCCTCCTTCTCCTCCTCCGTGGCAAGTTATTTACATGGATGGTTTTCTATCCCGCCACACCTGCGGATTGCCTACCTGTCTTCATTAAGCTGCCTTCCTTCTCCTCGCCAGGTGATCAAGGGAAGATGGAGGAGGAGGAGGAGGAGGAGGAGGAGGAGGAGGAGGAGGAGGAGGAGGAGGAGGAGGAGGAGGAGGAGGAGGAGGAGGAGGAGGAGGAGGAGGAATTTTATGAAAACTTAGAAAAAAAAAAGGGCTTGGAGAGGATTTGAAAGGAGAAACATAACATCGCAAATAAAAAAAAAAAACACAAAAGAAAGAAACCGTGAAAGGAAAAAAATAACTATAAATAAGTGAAGGAGAGGAGATGAAGGTAAAGGAAGAAAGAAGCGGAAGGACGAGAATAGAAAGGTTTCATAGCGAGGTCTTGGAGACCTCGCTGGAAAGAAAAACATGAAGGAAAAATAAGTAAAGGAATAAGAGAGGAAGAGAGGAGTGAAGAAGAAAGAAGAGGAGCAGAGAAAAAATGTTTAACAGAGAGAGAGAGAGAGAGAGAGAGAGAGAGAGAGAGAGAGAGAGAGAGAGAGAGAGAGAGAGAGAGAGAGAGAGAGAGAGAGAGAGAGAGAGAGAGAGAGAGAGAGAGAGAGAAACAAAAGCTTTCAAGAGTGAAGTTAATGAATCTTTTCTTTTTGTTTCTTTTAGTCTCCCTTTCACCTGGAGGCGATATGGGGATTTTTGTCTCGTTAAGGTGTGAAAGAAATGAATCTCCGCCCTGCTCGCTACTTCCTCACGCTTTTTTTACGCATCCTTTCCTTGTTTTTTTCATTCGATAATACCGGTCGGAGGAAAAGGAGAGGAGAAGGATGGCGACATGAGTGAACAAAAAGAAAACGAAGAGGAAAAAAAGGACTGAGAAAAAACAGGTGGGAAGGAGAGAGAGAGTGAGAGAGACAGTAGGCCGGCTGACGTCAACAGGCCTAGGAGGGGAGGCCTTTGGGGGATAGGGGATAGACAAGTAAGGCGCCTTGTTACACTTCAGGTCACGTGGAGGCTGCCTAGACGAAGAAAACACAGGGTACACTAGGAAACACAAAGGAAGAACAAACAGCAGTTCATTGTTAGAGACTGTGGTGACGTGTATAAATCAAAGTAAGGAGTGTAGGACAGTAGAGATGAAGGGACAGAGTAAGGAAAGATTGGAAGTTGCTCTTTGTACCTTGTGAAAGATTCTTCTTGTCCTTGTGTTGACTTTTCCCTATTTTTTTTATTCTCTTGTTCCTGTGATGTCTTTTTCAATAATTTGTTCTTTGGTTTTCGTTTCGTTGTTGTACTTCTCATTTTTTTCCGTTTTTATGTTGCTGTGTTTGATTTTTTTCTTTCTTGTGTATCTTCATTGTTCTTGTGTGTCTTCCTTGCTACTCCTTTGTTTTTCGTTTTCTTGATCTTTTCTCGCTCCTGTTTTTAATTTAATTAGGCTGAAGCTTTTATTTCTTGTGTATCTTCATTAACTTTTTGTTTCTTCCTTGCTAGTTCTTTGTTTCTTTTCTTAGTCTTTATTCTATTTATTTTCTCTCTTCATTATTATCGTGGAAAGGTAAGCTGTTTTCAAACCATTCTCTTTTGAGTCAAGTAAAATAATCACGGTCCATTTCCTTACCAATCCACGTAGATTCAGTACTTCCACTCTATCTGACGAAAACAAATATATATTTTCTACATGTTCCCTGCATGGGTGGCAGCGTAGTGACAAACGACCTCCATTCCAGAAACATCGCAAATACTGTGAAAACTTTAGGGCACAAATTTGCTAGCTGACTGTTGACTGATTTACGTTGTGCAATCTTGTTAAAGCTCCCTGCCTTTTCCTCCTACTATTTCTCCCTCCTCTTCTTTCTTACACTCATCCAGTCCTTATGTCTTTTCCTCTATGTTCTAAATGCTTGTGCTCGTCCTTGTCTTCCTACCAGCTCTCACCAAGTCCTCTCTTCTCTCCTCCTATGTTCTAAATGGTTGTCCTCGCCATTCTCTTCCTCCCAGCTATCACCCAACCCTCTCTTCTCTCCTGCGTTCTAAATACTTGTTCTTCTCTTGTTTCTCCCCTTTACTCCCCTCCTACGCACTCATCCACCCCTTACTTCTCTTCTACGTCCTAAATGCTTCTCCACCTCTTCCTTTTTCTCTCTAATACTTCTTCGTCCCCTTCCTCCCACTCTCCATTTATTCTCCCCAACACTCCATCATCCAAATCCTTCACTCCCCCTCCTCTTCTCCCCTTTTCCTCTCCTTATACCAGAAAAAACGCATTTCAATCACACTTTTAAATCTGAAACATTCGAAGCACCAAATTCCTCGTATCATTCACTACAGGGGAAATGAAACCTTGCACAACTTTTTTTTTCATTTTACCTTTCGTTTGAATAATTATATTTTTTTTCAGTGGAAGAAGAGGAAAAATATCAAGAACTGTTTAATATATTGGGAAAAGAAAAATGTACACCTCCGCTTCATTATAAATGTATTCTCGTTACAAAGAAAAGTGATTAAAAATTGTAAGCATTTAAGTTCTGCTGCTATTCTTTGTACTGACATATATCATTTTCTTTGCCTCCCTTTTTGCTTATCATATTTCTCGTAAAGTAATGATTTCTTTTATTTTCTTTCTTTTTTATTTATGTATTTTCATTCATTACTTTTCGTTGTTGATTAATAGTGAGTAACGTTCCTCAGATGCATATTTTTATTTCTCTTTATTTATCATTACTTTTCTTACTATTTTGACCGTTATTGTTTTCTATTGATATGTTCAGTGTTAGAAGTTTCTGTGATGTCCTTCCAATAATACCTGTGGCAATACCTGGATTTCTGTTACCTCTACTGCAGCTACTACTACTACTACTACTACTACTACTACTACTACTACTACTACTACTACTACTACTACTACTGCTACTATACTATCATTATTATTAGCATTACAGTATCAGCCATTTCCATTTCAAATTGCAATCGGTGATATAATGATTTTTCTATTCAAATCCGAGTATATCATTTTTCCCTCCCCAGCATAATAGTGTATTCATGAAGCATTAATGTTGACTGGATGAGTAAATCTCTCTCTCTCTCTCTCTTTCTCTCTCTCTCTCTCTCTCTCTCTCTCTCTCTCTCTCTCTCTCTCTCTCTCTCTCTCTCTCATACATTCCTTTACCAATCTCCATCGACAATGCAATTTTCTTTCATGTATTGATGGAAGGTATGGCAGATATGGGAGATATTAACTTTTTCTTAATTGGTATTCTTCGCTTATATAGAAGAGAAGGAGGAGGAGGAGGAGGAGGAGGAGGAGGAGGAGGAGGAGGAGGAGGAGGAGGAGGAGGAGGAGGAGGAGGAGGAGGAGGAGGAGGAGGAGGAGGAGGAGGAGGAGGAATGAAAGGGAGACGAGAATAATGCAAGAATACAAGGAGAGAGAGAATGCACTGTTTGGTATGGCTTACAATTCCACGAAACAAAAAAGAAGAAAAAAAGAAGAAAAAATTTATTTGAACACACACACACACACACACACACAAAATAATATACTGCAAACTTGAAACTTCAGGAACGTCGTATATCCCAAAAAAGTTGTCACCGTAAATGTTTCCAGGGAGTGATGTGTTTTGCAGTGACACGTTAGAGGTGAGAGATAACTCAATTAATAAATAGCACAGACACGCGCTGTTTGTCATAATATTTCTGAAAAGCATCGAATATTAATTACCACAACATTATGTCAGGAATTCCAGCATATAAAATATAAATTATTTATTTCTGTCTGACGAGTGTGTGTGTGTGTGTGTGTGTGTGTGTGTGTGTGTGTGTGTGTGTGTGTGTGTGTGTGTGTGTGTGTGTGTGTGTGTGTGTGTGTGTGTGTGAGAGAGAGAGAGAGAGAGAGAGAGAGAGAGAGAGAGAGAGAGAGAGAGAGAGAGAGAGAGAGAGAGAGAGAGAGAGAGAGAGAGAGAGAGAGAGAGAGAGAGAGAGAGAGAGAGACAAGATAGATACGATTAGGTAGATAAATAAATGATCAGATAGACAGTCAGATAGACATAAATATAAGAAATGAATTAATAAGTTGTTCACAGCCTCCTAACACTTTCAACATTGCAGTGCTCGATAATTTTCAAAACCTTTCACTTCAAATAAACCAACGAAATAATGTCCTAATTTTCTTTGGGGCATCACTAGCATTTTTCCTCTCTCCTTTCCTCTCCCTCCTCCTCCTCTTCCTCCTCCTCCTGGTGGTCGCCAAGCCTCGTGGGAATACCGGGACATCCCTCGGCCCAATATATCGGGGACGGCGCCCCCTTACCGTGTTTGCCGCCTCTCTTCTAATAATCGATGACTGCCCTTCCCTCACCACGCCCCTCCTTCACCCCTCCCTTTGTCCCCTTCCCTCACCACACCCCTCCTTCACCCCTTCCTTTGCCTTCTTCCTTCACCACGCCTCTCCTTCACCCCTCCCTTTGCCTCCTTCCCTCACCATGCTCCACCTTCACCCTCCTTTTGGCTCCTTCCCTCACCACATCCCTCCTTCATCCCTCTCTTTGCTTCCTTCCCTCACCACGCCCCTCCTTCACCCTCCTCCGTTTACCTCCTTCACCCCTTACTTTATATCCTTCCCGCCTTCTCTTTAACTCACTTCAGCCTTCATCTTTGCCTCCCTTCTCACTATCTCCTTTTCTCTCTTTTTTTCCTTCCTCCTTCGCTTTATCTTTCTCCCTCATTTTACCTCATTTCCTTCCCCGCCTTTACCTTCTTCCCTCCCTTCTTCACTTTATTTCCTTCTCCTTCTCTCCTTATACCTCCTTCCCTCACTTCACCTCTATTTCTCCGTCACTTCAACTTCTTCCACCTTTTTACTTTCTTCCATCCTTCACTTTATCTTCCTTCCTCCAACTCTCCAGCCTTCACAACTTCCGTTTACTCTTGCCGCCCATCTCTCCTCTCCCATACCACCCTCCTCCTTTCTCCCGATTCTCTTCTCATTCCTTTCCCGTCCCACACACACACACACACACACACACACACACACACACACACGTACGCACTTCTTTCCTTCACTTCTATATCCTTCTCTGTCTCTCCTAACCTCATTCTCCTCTCACTCCTACACACAGCCTCTTCTTCACCCCTGCTCCCTCTCCTCCTCCGCCTACCAGCCTCCTTCCTGTCCTCATACTCGTGTCACTCCTTCTCCACACACACCTGAGCAAGAAGATTATCACACGTGTCGGCTCAGGTGTTTGCTAACGGGGTGTCGTAGTGTGTGCCCAATACGGAGTGAGGGACACGTGTGGGAATGCTGTCCAGGTGCGGCCTCGCGTTAAAGGTGCAGCTGCCTGAGTGTATAGTGGAGTTACGTAGGCGCACTGTGAGAATTGTTATGAATATTCTACTGACGTAATCACACAGTGGAAAACTCAGTGACGTAAAAAAAAAAATATTGGGAAAGTAAAAATAGTTGTGAAAATAACACCGGTTTCTAAATCTAAATGCGTTACGGTTTTGTTAAGATTAAAAAAAGGATTTGTTTCTGTTTGTTTGTGTGTGTCTGTGAGTGCAGTGGAGGGTGGAATAATAGTAAGTATAATCGAGTCATGGAAAAGTAGTCGGTGGGAAAAATTATTAGAGAAAAATAGACACGTTGATAAGAGCAATGGCTTCCAAAACTATATTAATGTTTGGGAACGTGCATACTGAGTGAACTGAGGCGTGGGATTATTATGAATACCCCACTGACGTAATCCGGTAATAGAAAACTCACTGGTGTAAATATTGTAGGAAATAAAGAAGGTAATAATGGCAACGGTTTCCGAGGTTATGCTAATGTTGTGTGGGTATTTGTGAATGCTCGGGTGGGGAACTATTATGAATATTCTATTGATGTAATCCAGTAAAGTAAAACTCACTGGTGTAAAATACTGGAGGACATAAAGCTAGTGATAACGACTGGCTCCAAATCTATGTTATATATTAAAGGAATTTGAGAATGTGTGTAGTGAGGAATGGAATAATTCAGGGTGTTCTATTAAGCTGATGGAATGATGCTGAATTAATCGGAATTTGTGTAGATATAATAGAACAGTAGCGCAACATGATAATAGTAATCGCTTCAGGACACTGTTAAAGGTGCAAGTATTCCAGAACGAGCGGAGAGACGTGGAATAATTACGAACATTCTGACGACATGACCAGTTCATCTGAAATTGTGTGTATATACAATGAAAAAATTATGAGAGTGGTAGTTATGACGTGATGAGTACATAAATCTACCTAACCACCCACCCAGCCACCCACACACACACACACACACACACACACACACACATGTATATTTTCCTATTACATAAGCTTGCCTACCATATCAATTTTTCCATATCAGATATCAATGGAGCGAGAACAAGAACCCGAGGCGTGAATGGGAATGTGGGAGGGAAGATGGGAAGGAAGGTGGGCGAGAGTGAGGTGTCCTATGTGTGTGGGTATGAGAGATGGAAGGTAGGAGGTTGAAAAAGAGGTTGAGGTGTTAGGTCAGGCTGTGGAAGGTAAGAAGAGGAATGAAAAGAGTATAGACTGGAAAAAGGAAAGATAGAGAGAAAATATGGGATAAAATGTGTGAGATGGGATAAAAGGAAGGGAATTGTTGATAAGGAAGATGACAATGACGATAAAGAAGAGAAGAAGAAGGAAATGTATAAGAATATGGGAGAAAACTATAAAGATGGCTGGAAAAAAATGAAAATAAATAACAAAAAAGGGATAAAATGAACGAGATAAAAGTAAAGGAAGGCAAGTATAATGAAGATGGAAATGATGATATAGATGAAAGGGAAGAATAAAATGTATGAGAATATGTGAGAAACTGCAAAAAACGACTCAGAAAAGGAAAGACGGTAAAATCACTGATAGAACGTCTCAGATGAAAGTAAAAGCAGGTAAAGGCTGTTGACAAAAGAACACAAAAATGACGATAAAGAAGAAAACAAAACAATAATAATAACATGTACGAGAACGTGAGAGAAACTACAAGGAAACGAATGATAAAGCTTGGATAGTAACAAGGGGAAGAAAGAGGAAAAAGATAAGGTTGAAGGAACACGGGAGAGGGGAAGAGAGAGAGGGAAGGGGAGAGACTGGTAAAGGCTGGAAGTCATTAGAAGGAAAATGTTTGTTAGTTTTTCATCATTGCTTCCCCGCGGTGAGGCAAAAACAATGGAGGAGGAGCAGGAAGGAAAGTAGGGAGGGAGGGAAAGAGGGAGGGGAGGGGGAGAGGGAGGGATGACAAGGGAGGGACAGGAGACTCAGTGACAGATCAGGAAGAAAGGAAAGAGGGAGAGGGGCAAAGAGTATGAGAGAAACAGGAGGTAAGTAGGGAGGAGAAAGGGAGGAGGGATTAAGAAAAAAAAATAGGAGGAAGGGTGAAAGAAAACACGAAAGGAATAACAAGGGAGGAATTGGGAGAGGATGAGAGTCAAGAGGAAAAGGAAGGAAGGAATAAAAGAGAAAGGCGAGAAAGGATAGCAAGATCATTAGGGAGAGAGAGAGAGAGAGAGAGAGAGAGAGAGAGAGAGAGAGAGAGAGAGAGAGAGAGAGAGAGAGAGAGAGAGAGAGAGAGAGAGAGAGAGAGATCCCAGCCCCACAGCGTAGTACTATAACCTTGAACTATTTGTGTTTAAGTCAATAATAATTACGGGTTAGAAGGAAGCGGTGTGGTCCTTACCCCTACCTTTTCCTTCCTGTTCCTGCCTGTCGCCCCTAGTCCCTTACCTGTCCTCTTCCTTCCCACGCCCTAATGTAACTAATTGACGGGAAGGAAAAGGATAATTTTCTAGGTTAAATAAAATACTCCTTCCCTTCTCAAAAAATAAATAAATAAAATAAAAACGCTTCACACTTTTTTTGTATTTTGATTTGTTTTCATATTGTGGGTGAGACTTGAGTTGAAAAAGATAATTCACTCAGTCATTTACTGACATATTGCACAATCACTGACTGAAACACTCAATCACTCACTCACTCACTCACTCAATCTAAGAAAAATAAAGAAATGAAAGGCACCATTTTAGACTCAAAGAGGCAGAAAGATTGAACATATAAACACAAGGAGGAGGAGGAGGAGGAGGAGGAGGAGGAGGAGGAGGAGGAGGAGGAGGAGGAGGAAGAAGAAGAAAAAGATGATGATGATGATGATGATGATGATGATGATGATGATGATGATGATGATGATGATGATGATGAAGATGACGCTGAAGACGAAGAAGAGGAGGAGGATCAACACGGAAAAAGGAGACAAAAATAATGACGTTGATGATGAGGAAGATGAGGAGTGAGGGTGAGGAGGAGGAGGAGAAGGAGGCGGCAAATGAATGCTAATAAGGAAGAGATAAAAGGGAAGGAGAAAGAAAGACGGACACTGAGAGTAAATGAGCCGCGTAATGACGAATTAGGTGAATGGCGGCATAAGAAGGTAAGAGAGAGAGAGAGAGAGAGAGAGAGAGAGAGAGAGAGAGAGAGAGAGAGAGAGAGAGAGAGAGAGAGAGAGAGAGAGAGCAGTGACGTTAAGGAAATCTCTGTGTAGGAAGCCCATATTCTCTCTCTCTCTCTCTCTCTCTCTCTCTCTCTCTCTCTCTCTCTCTCTCTCTCTCTCTCTCTCTCTCTCTCTCTCTCTCTCTCTCTCTCTCTCTCTCTCTCTCTCTCTCTCTCTCTCTCTCCAGCAATCCTTACCAAAAAACACTTTTATGTTGAAAGGCGCTCAGGTAACATTACATCTTAATTAGGAGTAGGTGAATAGGTGATTGAAATGACCCCTTTATCGTATCATATCATATCACCTGCTTGTGTCCAATTCTATTTTGGTTTAGACAGTCAGGTAGATAAAATTATGGAATATTGTTCTTCTTTTTTTATAATCGAGTGTAAAATTTCTGATGCTGTACTATAGTTATTAATGTTGATGATACTGTCTGCGTGTATGAGTGTTTCTTTTTCTCTCCGATATGTGTGGGTGTAAAAAAATGTGTAGTTTTTTTTTAAAGAACTGCTCTATGATTTTCTGAACATATTTTTGTATTCGTAATTAACGCTTCACAACGCTCTATTTATAATATTGCTATTGCATTATCTGTTGTGAATGATCAATCTGTATGAAATTCTCTCTCTCTCTCTCTCTCTCTCTCTCTCTCTCTCTCTCTCTCTCTCTCTCTCTCTCTCTCCACAAACTTCCTTTCTACCACTGCTATTGTATTACCTATTGCAATTTATCTATCTATAACAAACCTCCTCTCTCTTTCTACACAGACACACACACACACACACACACACACACACACACACACACACACACACACACACACACACACACGTGGACAAAATCTCCGCTAGCCCACACACTTTTTTCCCCTGCCTTCCAAACGTCGATGTGGGAATTGCATTTGAATCCAATTACTCAGGAGGCCGAGAGGGGCCCTGCCTGGCACCTGGAGAGAGGGAGCACTAATGAACACAAAGAAAACACAAGCATCAGCTGATCTTTTGTATCCTGACGAGACTCTATGATAATCTAAAGTGAGAGGTATTGTAGAGTAAATATGAAGGTTAAAAGAGGGGGAGGAAGTGGAAGAGGAGGTGAATGAAAAAGACGAGGAGGAGAAAGAAACACTAGCAATGAACACACACACAAAAAAGAGAATATATCATAAAAAAGAAAT
>NC_087166.1:13907500-13922500 GCF_035594125.1 Scylla paramamosain
AAATTAATAGTAAAATTTTGTCATATATTAACTCTTTCACTGCTATGGTCATTTATTCTTAGTATTTAGAGTACTGTTAAAGAATACTACATGGATACATAGAAAAATACAGAAAAGAAAGTTAGTCTTGTCCTTTCTAAGCTGCAAAGTTACGCATTTAAGAAATTGTAGCATAAAAATGTATCTAAAAAGTTGTAAGTGACTATGTAAGTGGGAGAGTTAATCCACGTTATGGTTCTCAGAAATTATCACTTATACGAGACGCTTCACTCAGGTATACCCCAACTACACCATTACGGCCGAAAACATATCAAGATTTTATCATAATTTTCACCCATGGAGCACGTTAGGTGATGGCAAAGTGGCAAAGGGAAGTAGAAGAGTTAATCCACATCATAGATCTTAGAAATTATCAGCAGTACTAGACGCATCACTCATGTATATCCACACTACACCATTACAAGCGAAAAAAATACCAAGATTACCATAATTTTCACCCATGGAGCACGTTAGGTGATGGCAAAGGGTCGGGGAAAAATAACCGAGCGAGCGATGGGATGAAAACACACGAGTTATTGTTAGGAGGGAGGAGAGCAATTTATTCCAGCTCGTGTTATAAGAAAATACGTAAGGCTGGGAGGGAGGGAAGTATTTTTTATGGATATAGAGAAAATATTAATGGCGAGAGTAGCAGAGGAGTAAATATATTTCTTGTGAGGTACAGAGAAAGAGAAGTAGAGAGAGAGAGAGAGAGAGAGAGAGAGAGAGAGAGAGAGAGAGAGAGAGAGAGAGAGAGAGAGAGAGAGAGAGAGAGAGAGAGAGAGAGAGAGAGAGAGAGAGAGAGAGAGAGAGAGAGAGAGAGAGCGTACACACGAATCAGCAAGGACGTGTACCTCATGCATAACAACACAACAATTTTACCTGGCAGAGGAGCAGGAGGAGGAGGAAGAGGTGAAAATAAAACAAAAATGCCGCAGGAGAAAACACAAAACAAACGAGCGAAACACGATTGAACACAACACACGCACCAATCACAACACACACACACACACACACACACACACACACACACACACACACACACACACACACACACACACCGCCCAGGTAGAAAAGAAAAAAAAAAAAAAACTACCTCACCAATACCACACCTGACACAGGAAGCTTTCATCTGATTGGGACAAGGCCACAAGTTCAGCGCTGCAAGGACTAATGTCATTCTATTTGTCCGTCATTCAGCATGTCTCCCTTTCGTCTCCTTCACGGACACTTGTCGAGGCGAAGCAATCTCCACTTCATTAACCCTCTGGATTTGTCATGCTGTTCTGCCTCTGGGTGACACACAAGGACGAGAGAGAGCGAGAGAGAGAGAGAGAGAGAGAGAGAGAGAGAGAGAGAGAGAGAGAGAGAGAGAGAGAGAGAGAGAGAGAGAGAGAGAGAGAGAGAGAGAGAGAGAGAGAGAGAGAGAGAGAGAGAGAGAGAGAGAGAGAGAATGTAAATGGGGGAGGAAGTACGAATAATTCCTTGTTGCTATTCTTCCTTACTGTCACCTCCTCCTCTTCCTCCTCCTTCACCTCCTCTTCCACCCTTCTCCTTCTCCTTTTTCCATTCTTTTAATCCATATCCTCCTCCTGGGTGCATTCAGAGAAGAAAAGGGCGTGTCCTCTGCTGTCCCATGTGACCTGTTACCCTCCTGCTCCTGTCCCTTCACCACCACCACCTCCACCACCATCTCCTCCTCCTCTCTCCGGATAATGGTTCTTGCGATGGACGCGTAACTAAACTTCTCCGAGGACAAACTTTACTCATCAACCTGCTTAGTGGACGAGCCTTCAGCGTCGCCTTCGGGAGTCGCGGACCAAGAGGGAGCAAAACGCCTTCACGTAAATTGTCTTTCCCCCAATAATCTGTGTGTGGGCGTTACGTGTTTCCCGTTACGTAAAGATTGTGGTAATGGAGTTTGTGGGTTTGTGGAGTTGTGGGTGTAGTGGTGCGGCAGTAATGTGGTTTTGAATTCTATTAATGACGAGAGATTAGAGGAAATGGAGGAGTTATCAAAGGGGTACTGGTTTGTTTGGAGTTTTGAGCCGAATATGAACATAAAAAAAAAAAAAAAAAAAAGCGAGAGAAAAAAGAGATTTAAAGATATACATAATGATTATAACACACTAAAACTGAAGAATAAAGAAACCAAATAGGAATAAAAAAAGAAATAGGCAAAGACTAAAGGAAAAACATAAAATAATAAAAAAAACAATGAAAGAACCGACAAATCTTTAAAATCCTCACTCTTTTAAAGATATAAAAAAGCAACGACGAAGACGAAATTGAGAAATAAGGAAACATAATATAAATAAAAGAATAAATAGACAATGAATTAAAAAAAAATAATAAAGAAATAAAAACAAAGAAATTACTCATTAATCTTTGAGAGCCTGACTCTTATAAAGACACAATAACAACGACAACAAGAAGACGATGGAGATGAAAAAGACACTGAACTTTCTAAACACTTAAGCACATTACGTGTTTCTTTCTTCCTAAATATCACCTTTAGGTTTAAGAGGATTTAAAAATTTCCAAGCTTAAGACTGAGAAAAAGAAAGTTGGTTGAGTAATTAAGTTAACGTCAGGTAACCAAATTAAACTCTAAGGCTCTTTGGCTTGAAAGTGAGGGCAAGTAAGAGAGTGAGAGTGAGAGTGAGTGGGAAAGTGAGTCTGTTAAGATTAATGATCATGATAAGAATGTGAGAGAGAGAGAGAGAGAGAGAGAGAGAGAGAGAGAGAGAGAGAGAGAGAGAGAGAGAGAGAGAGAGAGAGAGAATGATAAAAGATCCAACAGATTCCAAAACTAATCCAATGTTGATAAAGAAGTCATCCCTAAAATCTCTCTCTCTCTCTCTCTCTCTCTCTCTCTCTCTCTCTCTCTCTCTCTCTCTCTCTCTCTCTCTCTCTCTCTCTCTCTCTTTCTCAATAGAAACGGTAATGGTCGCCACATTTTGCTCTGACGAAAGGAAGAAAGAGAGCTAGCGCGTGTTTTTTCTTATCGATAAGGACAATTGTGAAGTTTGTGGCGATGCTCCTTTGTCTCGATAAAGGAGATCAGCTGGAGGTTCTGTCGTTTATTGTTTTCTCTCGCTCTCTCTTAAAGTCCCCGAAGATTATCTCAGTCTTGGAACGATTATTTTGTCTTCATTTTTTTTTCTCTATTATGAGTTGATAAGGTACAGTTATTTTTTTTTTACTATTTATTTGATCATTTACGTTTTTTTTATTTATACGTTTTGTTTTTTAGTGGTTGTGGATTGAAATTATAGTCTTATGGAACTCCGGCGATGGTTTCTATTTTTTTTTTTTTTCATTTCTATTCTCTTATCGTTTTTAGTTTTTTTTTCCTTTATAAACTGAATTATGTTTTAGTTTTCTCATAGACAAATATTTCACTTTTTCATATTTCGTAAACCTTATGTTCAATTATTTTTGTTTAATGTTGCTTTATCGCGGATATTTTGGCAATTACCGGACCGGTTTATTTTCGCTTCTTGTAACTATTTTTCTCCCTTTTCTACTACAACATAAATTCCCGCGGTGAAGATTTACGCAAACACATTTACTGAAGAAATAAACATAATTTGCTGCGTATTTTTTGACAACTTCTCACATCACCTTACAATAATTCACGCTTCCCTCAATATTGCTTCTATTTATAAAGCTCCACACGGATTTATTACACACAGAAAACGAGAAGTCTTCGTGCTGCTCCTGGCTAAACTTGTCACACATATGCGTCGAGAAATATTTACTTGCATTTTTAAACACTCATCTGCCTCTCCTTATCATCATCCTGCTCCTTCTACTACTACTACAACAACTACTACTACTACTACTACTACTACTACTACTACTACTACTACTACTACTACTACTGCTGCTGCTGCTGCTACTGCTGCTGCTGCTGCTGCTGCTTCTCCTCGTCATCACCTGCTCCTCCAACTACTTCTACTACTACTACTCCTGGTCCTCCTCTTCCCCTTCCTCTTCCTCTACTTCAGGGAGGCACCGTAACGCTTCCCTCACCAATCTGTTACGAAGAACAAGTGACAACACTCTCTCATCTCCTCTAACACGGCGAGGCGGCGGCGAGTCCATAGAGTGTGTGTATGTGTGTGTGTGTGTGTGTGTGTGCATCAGGTTCCTCTGAGACCCGGCCCTCACGCTCTGCTGAATAACGAACTACTACTGGGAGCCAGAAAAAAAATCATAAATCCCCTTCACCCTCGATACGTAGCAGCGATAAAGGTCACTGATTAGAGGCAACGAGGACCTCCAGTAAGGACATAAAGCCTTGTATTCATATCAGATAATTCCAGTCATTTTCCACGCCGAAGTCTTATGGCGCACTTTTGATTATTCACTCCCCGATAACTGGTACCCAAGAGGAAGAGGAGGAGGAGGAGGAGGAGGAGGAGGAGGAGGAGGAGGAGGAGGAGGAGGAGGAGGAGGAGGAGGAGGAGGAGGAGGAGGAGGACGAGGAAGAAGAGTAGGAGGTAGAAGAGGAGGAGGAGCTGCTGAATTATTCACTTCTATGTGCTTGGAGAAAGGAAGGTAGGAAGGGCAAGGGCAAAGGAAAGAAAGAAGAGACTGCTGCTTCTTTTTAACTTCGTGACAAAAAATGAAAGAAAGCAAGAGAGGAAGGAGAAACAGACGAGAAAGAGACACAAGAAGAGGAGACAGACAAGACAAGGAGAAAAGTAAGGCGGAAAGAAAAGAAAAAGAGAAAGAGATGAGAGAAAAGGAGAGATGAAAAAAGAGATTGGGGGAAGTATAGGGTAAGGAAGAGAGGAGAGGAGAGGGAACAAGAGAAGGGAATGGAAGGAAAGGAACAATACGTATGTGAATTACCGTAAATAAACTGCCGATTCCAATTACTGTGATTGGCTTTGCCTTGTTGCTTTGCATTATTGCTGATTAGAGTTTGTAAGCTCCCACACCCTCCTCTTCTCTTTTCTCTCTCTCTCTCTCTCTCTCTCTCTCTCTCTCTCTCTCTCTCTCTCTCTCTCTCTCTGATACGCCTCACCCCACCAAAGGCCTCATTTTCCTTTAGTACGTTGTAAGCCCACTTTTACTACGTTCTACAGACTTTACCATTTACGTTCGTTTTTTGCCTTTATTCAAATTACAGTACAAAACCCGAAACAGAATTGACAGAAGGTGCGAAAGGTGAATTGTCTCTAATATAACTAAAAGACTAACTAAAAGAAATAATACTAATACATGTACTTATAAACATTTTAATTCACAAATACAAATACGTCTACTTCACATTTTTCATCTACGCTTTCTTTCCCTCTCATTCCTCACGTAGACTCTCTCTGTCTTCCTCCCCCCACCTCTCTCTCTCTCTCTCTCTCTCTCTCTCTCTCTCTCTCTCTCTCTCTCTCTCTCTCTCTCTCTCTCTCTCTCTTCACTCCCTTCCCTTCTCACTCCATACCTTGCCAAAAACACACACAAACACACGCCACTTCAATTCTCAAATGCAGAACACATTATCCCCAACAGATTAAACAATAACAAAATAACCACAAATAAAACCCACACAATATATTTCACTCCCTTACTTTCTCCCTCTTACTCTCACTCC
Source organism: Scylla paramamosain (assembly GCF_035594125.1). NCBI lineage: Eukaryota > Metazoa > Arthropoda > Malacostraca > Decapoda > Portunidae > Scylla > Scylla paramamosain. The sequence continues at coordinate 13,913,142 of NC_087166.1, forward strand.
TCACCTGAACCCACGAACCACACCTTTTGTGCCTCCCACCCACCCTCGTGCTAGGCCTCATTAAGGACAGGTAATGAGCACAGGTAGTGGCAGGAGGGGCGCGGCTCTTTCAGTGGACGCAAGGATCAAGGGTTAATCTCACGCTCCTCAGCTGCTGGCGCATATAAGTACTAATGGTTAGTAAACAACTCGTGATAATAGGAAAGGTGATAGCTGACGCATATAGAAGGACAAGGGGGTGGTGGTGGTAGTGGCAGTGATAGTGGAGGAGGAGGAGGAGAAAGAGGAGGAGGAGGAGGAGGAGGAGGAGGAGGAGGAGGAGGAGGAGGAGGAGGAGGAGGAGGAGGAGGAGGAGGAGGAGGAGGAGGAGGAGGATTACAGGTTTAGCTTACTGTAAGTAAGGATAAGGAAAGAAAATATATGATGAGGAATCGAGAAAGAGAGGAAAGTAGGAGATAAAAATTAACTCCTCCTCCTCCTCCTCCTCCTCCTCCTCCTCCTCCTCCTCCTCCTCCTCCTCCTTCACCTCCTCCTTCTCCTTCTCAGACTGCTCCTCCTCCTCCTCCTCCTCCGTTTCCTCATCATTCGCCAACGTGAAAAAGAATTATTGGGAAAAAGGGGAAACCAATGCATGAGGATAAATGAGAGACACAAACACAGCGTAGTACGGCACAACGCTTAACGAAGGGGAGTAATTTGATGCTGTTTTCAGAGACCTGGCATAATTAAACCGACGAACTCCACCTCCACGAAAAGAAAAGGAAAAAAAGGAGGCAGGAGAAGAAAAAAAAAAACTAGAAATTTTTTTTTTGCTGGAAAGATTTACGGACCAATTAGGGAAAAAATGCATATGGCAGAAATGTATTCAGAATATTGTTTCATCCCAGTGGTCCAGCGAATATAGGAAACAACGAAACTAATCTGTGTGTGTGTGTGTGTGTGTGTGTGTGTGTGTGTGTGTGTGTGTGTGTGTGTGTGTGTGTGTGTGTGTGTGTGTGTGTGTGTGTGTGTGTGTGTGTGTGTGTGTGTGTGTGTGTGTGTGTGTGTGTGTGTGTGTGCTTCATGAAACGCAAAATCTGTGGGGGCTATAAATTTGTGAAACATGAATATAAACAACAATTCTTCATTAGAGAATTTATTGAATGGAGATGAGTAGAGCGTCCACGCGCGCGCACGCACGCACGCACACACACACACACACACACACACACACACACACACACACACACACACACACACACACACACACACACACATCATCCTTACATAGAAAAATATAACAGGAAACGATTTTTTTGTTCATTCGCTATCGTTTCGCACACACACATACACAAACACACGCACACGCACACACACACACACACACACACACACACACACACACACACACACACACACACACACACACACACACACCGTTTTGTCTATTTTTACGCAGGAAACATGTATGTCTCGTCGCAAACAGCGTGATAAATTTACCTTAACGAGACGCAACGGGGCACGCTGAAACAGAGAGAGAGAGAGAGAGAGAGAGAGAGAGAGAGAGAGAGAGAGAGAGAGAGAGAGAGAGAGAGAGAGAGAGAGAGAGAGAGAGAGAGAGAGAGAGAGAGAGAGAGAGAGAGAGAGAGAGAGAGAGAGAGAGAGAGAGAGAGAGAGAGAGAGAGAGAGAGAGAGAGAGAGAGAGAGAGAGAGAGAGAGAGAGAGAGAGAGAGAGAGAGATCATAATTGAATTTATATATTTCACTTTTAATTCCCCTTCGTCTTCTTTCATGTCTGGTCTGTTTCTCCTCCTCCTCCTCCTCCTCCTATGATATTGCTGCTCATCCACGTTTCTCTTCTCCGTTAAGTTTTCATTCAAGTTTCACTCTTGTCACTTCTCGCCAATATTTTCCTTTTACCTTTCTCATCACCGCGTACCTGCTTCTTATCCCACTTGAACCCAACCCCTCTCCCTCTCCCTCTCTCTTTTACTCCCCAGTCCACTCACATATTACGTAACTCACCACCAACCTCCCTTTTTTCTTTCCAGTTCACACTAGACTCATCATTTTCACATAACTTTTTTCACGTAACTTAGCCATCTCCGTTTTCTTTCCCTCAAGGTCACACGCGGCGCATCAGCATCCCAGAGTGCGTGGAGTTCGACATCACGACCAACGCGTGCCGGGGCTACTGCGAGTCTTGGTCGGTGCCGTCAGCCTGGCAAACCCTAGTGTATAACCCTCACCAAGTGGTCACCTCCATCGGCCAGTGTTGCAACATCATGGAGACTGAGGACGTGAGTATTGATAGGAGTTAAGTATGGCTATACAGGAGATGGGAATGACCAGGTAGATTAAATGTATAGGAGTGTTGTTATGAATGAGTGTGAGTGTAGTATGTCCAGAAAAAAAATAACGGTTTGCGGGAGGTGAATTTAGAGAGAGCTGAACATAACCGGTGTATGACTAAAATGATGTGAATACAGACAGATGTAGGAGCTAAGTACTGGTGTTGCAGGACTGAAAGAATGGAAGTTTGGCTTAATGCAGGATATGAGAATTGGTTAAAAGTATATGAGGCTTAATATGAGTAGATGACTGGATACAGAAGGATTAAAAAAATGGACGTTTTGCAAGAGGTAGAAGAAAAGGAGAAGAGAAATGAATATGAGGATAACTAAAGTGGGAACGGCCAAATAGATTAAAGGTATCCCAGTTTTGCTATGAATAGATGAGTATGGATGTAGCAGGACTAGAAAATAAATGTTTCCGTATAGGTAGAAGGAAAAATAACGTGAATGTAAGGAAACCTGAACAGGAGAGAATGTAGGATTTTTTAATGATTGGAGTGTTGTTAAAAGCAAAAGTAGGATAAGATTATAGATATCTATGAGAGGATATAAAGATTATCATTACGAGAGAGAGAGAGAGAGAGAGAGAGAGAGAGAGAGAGAGAGAGAGAGAGAGAGAGAGAGAGAGAGAGAGAGAGAGAGAGAGAGAGAGAGAGAGAGAGAGAGAGAGAGAGAACGAGTTTTTCCTCTTGGTAATGGAACTTCCTCTGAGCGGTAAATAAGTGAATGTGATAAAAAGAGGAATAACGGTAAATATGAAATGGAACAATGCCAAGGAATGGACGACAAACCTTTGCTCCTTTATTCCTTTCTTTCTGTGATTCTCTCATTTACTTGTTTTAATAATAAGAAAAGACGTTTTGGAAAGGAGAGAATGATTTGAAAAAAAAACGAGGCGATAACTGAAAAATACTTAACAAAACAGGCGAAATATAAGAAAAATACACATATCTATGCGTTATTTATTATATTTACTAATTTTTCGTAGTATTCTCTTTATTTGTTCATATATTTTTCTTGTATTGTCATTAGTTAACGTGTTAATTGTATTGCTTATCACGTGATTTTGGGATTATGAAGGTGGCATAGTAGTAAAAAGCCTCTCTCTCTCTCTCTCTCTCTCTCTCTCTCTCTCTCTCTCTCTCTCTCTCTCTCTCTCTCTCTCTCTCTCTCTCTCCACGCTTGGCCTAGAGTTCAAAAGGGCGTAACGTAAGCCAGAGTAGACGTGTTAAATAGACCAGTACAGACTTATAATGGCCCTTAGAGAGAGAGAGAGAGAGAGAGAGAGAGAGAGAGAGAGAGAGAGAGAGAGAGAGAGAGAGAGAGAGAGAGAGAGAGAGAGAGAGAGAGAGAGAGAGAGAGAGAGAGAGAGAGAATTAGATTACAAATATGAAAAAGAAAGAAAAGTTGAGCTCAAAAAGTTAAAGGCAAGCAGAAATAAAATAAACAAAAGCGGGAAGAGAGGAAGTAGGAAAGGAAATAAGTCGTGGAGAGAAGAAAGAAAAAGAAAGGATTTGAGAAAACAAATATTAGATTACAAAAGCAGGGAGAGAAATGTAAATATAGAAAGACTGAAAAAAGACAAAATAATATAAGAGGATAAATTTAATTCTTCTTTCACAAGCAGACGAAGATGTAAGAATGGAAGTAGCTGTAAAGAGAAAAAAAAAAGAAAAAGAAAAAAATAGGGAAATTACATATTAGATTAAAGAAACAGGGAAATAAAATTTAATAGAGGAAGGCCGACAGAAGACAAAATAACACGAGGAGAAGAAGGATTTAATTCTTTTGTCACAAATAGACATGAAAATAGGAATGGAAATAGTTGTAGAGAAAAGAAGGAAAATAAACGATGAGGAGAGAAATACTAGACTAAATAAACAGGGAAAGAGAAGTTAATAGAGAAAGACCGAAAGGAGACAAAATAACACGAGAAGAAAGATTTAATTCTTTTGTCACAAGTAGACGTGGAAAAAATCACACGGTGTCCTTGTTCTCAGCTTCGTTTGGAAAAAAAAAACTCAAGCAGAAAAAAGCGAGAAACTATTTTTGCTCCCAACGTGACTGAAAGAAAAAGTTACGTGACCTGCAACTTACTGGCCTGCACTCACGCCCACGCACCGCACACCCTTGGCCTGGACACCCACGCCCTTGCCAATCACCAATCAGCGAATAGCGAATCTACCCAATCACACAGGAAAAAAAAAGAGAAAAGAAAAGAAAAGAAAGATATCACATTCTTGCCTGCACTTATTGAGTTTAAACCTTAGTTACTGATAAGAAAATAGTGTGATAAGGGTTATATTGAGAAATGCAGGTGTTATCAGGTAGAACTCGATAGACATTATGATTGATATTGTACTACATATAATATTCTTCAAGTCGTTGTTGTTACTGAGGTGGACAATTATGATAGATCTACAGAATCGATGGAAGTTGTTTACTGGATCTATTTTTGTAAAGGTCGAGAGTGCAAAATGTGGTTAGCGTATCAGCAGGGAAGGGAGAGGATGGAGATTCAATAAATGGTTGCACTTATTAGATTGAAACCCACGTAAAGGACACGTTTATTATATCAATTCCATTACCTACAAAAAGAGAAAACAAAGCTTCACTCTTAAAAAGCAAAGAAATATGTAAATCACAGAAAAAAGATTGAAAAGCAAATCCATATTATATAAAGAGTGGAAATGACTTATAATAATAATAATAATAATAATAATAATAATAATAATAATAATAATAATAATAATAATAATAATAATAATAATAATTAGAGGGCTATTAGAAGATAAACGCTTGCACCCCCTTGAGTAATGAAATGAAGCAAGTCGTGACAAAAGAATTTTGCGTGGAATCTATAAGGGGCTAATCTTGGATTCATTAAAATACCCAGATGAGCTTCAAATCTAGTGATGGATTTCTCCTTCCACGTCTCTGTTAATACGAAAACAGAACTGAAAAGTAAACAAGATAACAACATAAGATAGGTAATATGTTAAAGGCAAAATAATGAATAAAACCACAAAATAAATAGATAAAAAATAACTACGAGGATTCTAGAAGGCGAACACGCAACAATGTAAAGGTAGGGACATTAATGAAAATACGAAATAAGAAATGGGTGAAAAGTAGAAATACATAGCATGATAACTCAAAATACCTGAAATAATAAATAAAATCACAAAATTAATAAACAAAACAACTTTACCATGACACAAAGGTCGGCGCGAAAAAATATAAAAGAAAAAGTAGCGATAGCATCAAACTAAGGCACTGCACTCGTAATAGTTCTCGGGATCACAGACAGACAGGAACACACGTACTAAATGACGTAATGTTGAGTGCACGAGTTTCCGGGGTAGTGAGTGAGGGAATCCCAGTGACGAGGAGGCGACGGAGGGGAAGGTGGGGCGATTATTAGTGAAGGTGAAAGAAAGCGGGAAGGGGAAAGAGAAGGAAAAAGCTTGTTTGCTGATTTGGGAATGGAAGGAAGGGGGATGATAAAAAATAAAGGACTATGAGAAAAAAAACGAGTCAAGGGAAAGGAAAGATATGAAGAAAGGAAGGTATGCGAGAAAAATAAAAAAGAACAGAAAAAAAGATGGAGGCAAAAAAAAAAGTGCAGATCAAAGGAGAATGGGTACAGGGAGGAGGCGAGAGATGAAAGGTAGGAATACTCTGTCTGCTGATTAGGAGCGATAGACAAGGGAATGTTTGAAAAAAAAAATAGAGGGAAAGAATAAGAAAAAAAGCCGAATGAGTGGAAAGGAATAAAAGATAAAGAGGGGAAGATACAAAAGTGTGGGGTGTGGGAGGAAAGGATAGCATTGCTTGAGGGAGAGAGGAGAGCAGGAAGAAGGATGGAGAGAGAAGGGGTAGGCTGGAGAGAAGGGAGGAAATCGAGAGAGTGTAGAGGAGGGAAGTATGAATAAGAGAGAGAAGGGAAGAGGAGGAGGAGGAGGAGGAGGAGGAGGAGGAGGAGGAGGACGAGGAGGAGGAGGAGGAGGAGGAGGAGGAGGAGGAGGAGGAGAAGGAGGAGGAGGAGGAGGAGGAGGAGGAGAGGAGAGGAGGAGGAGGAGGAGGAGGAGGAGGAGGAGGAGGGGGGGGGGAGAAGGAGAAGGAGGAAGAGGAGCGGAGGAGGAGGGAAGGAAGAAAAGACAGAGAGAGAGATCCATCCTAACCATTTACTAATCAAATTTCGAGAAAGGAAGGGAGGAAGTAGTCAGAGTTAGATGGATGATTAGGGGAAAGACAGTGGTGGATGAGAGAGAGAGAGAGAGAGAGAGACGAGAGAGAGAGAGAGAGAGAGAGAGAGAGAGAGAGAGAGAGACGAGAGAGAGAGAGAGAGAGAGAGAGAGAGAGAGAGAGAGAGAGAGAGCGTTAGGTTAATTAAAGCGAACAGAAGGGAGGAAAAGCATCTAAAGCAATTAAGTTTAAAAGGAAAATAGAATAAAGAATATAATCATAGAGGCATTAGGTAGGTGCAGTCTGACTCTCTCTCTGCTCTCTCTCTCTCTCTCTCTCTCTCTCTCTCTCTCTCTCTCTCTCTCTCTCTCTCTCTCTCTCTCTCTCTCGTCTCTCTCTCTCTCTCTCAATGTCTTTCACTTAATCCCGACACACCAATTTCCAGTAATGAAGTTTACCTTGAAGTTGATTAAGACTACTAATAACTTCTTTACCTGTTTACATCCGATCGTCTGCTAAACTTCCAAAATCTCTCTCTCTCTCTCTCTCTCTCTCTTCGTCTCTCTCTCTCTCTCTCTCTCTCTCTCTCTCTCTCTCTTCTCTCTCTCTCTCTCTCTCTCTCTTTCTCATATTAATGTTGATTCCCGTACGTTTTTTTTTTTTATTCCTTAGGATGTGTTACTCTTCGTGTGTGTGTGTGTGTGTGTGTGCTGTGTGTGTGTGTGTGTGTGTGTGTGTGTGTGTGTGTGTGTGTGTGTGTGTGTGTGTGTGCGTAAATCTTTTCTTTTTCTCCTCATGGTTCCTCATTAATCCTTTCATTATCCCCCTGATCCTTATCCTCATCCCTCACACCACCCCCACCACCACCACCACCACCACCATCCTAACACTCTCGCCATCTTTCTCCCGCAGGTAAAAGTGAAGGTGATGTGCGTGGAGGGACCAAGAGAGCTGATCTTTAAGTCCGCCAGCACCTGTGACTGTTTCCACTGCAAGAAGTATTACAGAGCAAAGGGAGACGAGGAAAAGAGGGAGATGGAAGGAATAAACAGCAACGAATGACAATAAGGCAAAGAAGAGGAGGTGATAAAGGTGAAAAGAAAGGAAGATGAAGAAAAATAAATCTATAATAAGGGTGATAATGATAATGGAAAATAACGGAAAGGAGGAGGAAGAGGAAGAAGATGATGATGATGATGAAGAAAAGGATAAGGAGAAGAAGAATGACAAATTGCAGTGAGGAAGAAAAGCATGAAAATTCGTGAAGAAATATGTTTAATGGAAAATTATTACAGAAAAAAAAATGATATAGAAAATAATAGAAAATTGAGAACGTTAATAAAAAATAATGAAAAATAAATGATCAGAAAAAAAAAATAAAAGTTTAAAGAGCACAAAAGTCAACGAAAATCACAAAAAGAAACAGAGAAGAAGGAAGAGAATGAGGAGGAAATAAAGAAAAAAAATATCAAGGAGGAGGAAGAGGAGTAAAAAAGATGATGGGAGGCTGGAAAAAAAAATGTTACATCATCTTCGAGTTAGACAAAAATATTTATGGTAACTTTTCCTTCCTTTCTCCTCCCCTTTTCCTCATCATCACTTGCTTTCTCCTCATTCATCCACAGTGGCTGGATCCTCCCATTCTCTCTCTCACTCTGTCTTTCTCTCTCTTTATCTGTATATCTATCTATATATCTATATATCTATCCATCAATATGGAGTCTGTGCTCATTACGATATAATCAAGAAAACTGCAAATAACATGAATAATTTACTGGAAAATAAATAAGGAATCCTATTCGACCTTATACACGTTTTATTATACCTGTGATCCATACATTATTATTATTATTATTATTATTATTATTATTATTATTATTATTATTATTATTATTATTCATTGCCATCAACATCATCACCGCCATCATCGTCATCAATCAACAATCATCATTCATCACCGCATCACCACCAAAATCATGCTATTATCAAAGAGACAAGCTATTCCTTAATATTATATTTCTGTAGTTCATTAATACAAATTTCCATTGAGCAGTAATAAACAATCACTTTGTGCATTTGAGTCTTTCAATGAAAAGTCCAATCACAAATTCCTCCACACTGATTCGTTGGGAACATTTCTCTTCATCACTGTAAATTATTTTCTAAATCAAATTACGAAACTCATTTCTTTAGCCATTTATTTATCAAACACGATGGAGGGTAATTTCGGCATTTATTTATTTTTTTCTGTCAATTTACATTCCACTCAATATATATCAAAGTTTCTCTGGGCAGGATGGGGGAAAAAAAAAAAAGGCTAAAAACAGACCCTTGATGTAGTATTCCTGATGCATATCATGTCAACTACGCCTACTCGGTGTGTTCCAGTCGCCCTTCACTGTACAACCTTCCCACCGTGTCGTGCACTTCCCTCCCCTTTAGTGAGTCTTGCACCACGCACCTACTCCACCTTTGTCTCTTCCAGCCACGTTCCAAAACATTCTGCTCATGTACGGTATTCACAAACTGCTGTACGAAGAGCGTTACATGCAGTTCTATCAGTTCTATCCAACCCATGCACTTGACTATCACCTCCCGTATTGTTTCCCCTTGATAGTATCCCAGAATAGTACTGATATAAGACTGGCACTGTACTGACAATATCCTGTCACTGTCACGCCTTCCTCGTGCACATTCCTGGCACATCTGTCCACAGCCAGCACTTTTCCACACCTGTTAATGCAATACCGTGTACACCGTAAGGATAAGTAATACTATTTTATCTAGCTAGAGACAAAATTATATTCGTATCATAACTGTCTATCTATTTTCACTAATA
>NC_087166.1:13927500-13962500 GCF_035594125.1 Scylla paramamosain
ATTAGTGTGGTTGGCTGTGTCGATAACAGATATTACTCCTCCCACTGTCCCAATCTCTCTCTCTCTCTCTCTCTCTCTCTCTCTCTCTCTCTCTCTCTCTCTCTCTCTCTCTCTCTCTCTCTCTCTCTCTCTCTGTGTTTTTCATACTTCACCTCCTCCTCTTGCACATCCAAACCTGCCTTCATTTCCACTTTCTTCTTCGTCTTCTCGTCCTCCTCCTTGTCTTCTCTTTTTCTTTCTTCACGTGCCCACTCCGCAATCATTTCCATTTTCATTTCCTCCTCTTCCTCCTCCTTCTAAATGCACTTTATTCTAGTATACCTTTACGGAGATAAAAGCCAGAAGCATCAGACCAATAGAAAAACATGAAGTAGCAAATTTCTTTATATTTTCACGAGGTTAAAAATGGTTGGTTCCCTTTATCGCCGAGTGGGTGAGCGAGGAACACTAGACTTCTAGGCGTGGAATTCCAGATCACATTGCGTAAGTTTACGATCACACACGTATTCTCGTATTTTAACATTGCTATGGCCTGCAGTTATCATCAGCAGACAACACAAAATGTTATTTATTCCTATACCTTTTCTTATGAGTAGTAATATATAATAATCTATAATAGAGCTTATAGAGATCACATTCCACAGGTTTATGATCACACACGTATCCTAACATTAGTCTGACTTATACTTGTCACCAATAGACAACACGAAAACAGTATTTCTCTCTATATATTCTCTTATATGCACCTTATCCCACATGTTCTAGGTGAGGAAATATGAGTAGTAAAGTATAATAATCTATAATATTGCTTACGAAGATCACACTGCACAAGTTTATGAAAACACACGCATTCCTAAGACTATTGTGGCATGCAGACATCACCAGCAACAAAACAAATACAATATTTCTTCCTACGTACACCTCTTCTTACTCTGGTTATCCCACATGTTCCGGGATATAAATAGGAGTAATAGTCTAAAATACTCCGTGAAATAAGAATATTTAGTTGTGCGCATTATCAAGGGAATGGAGATTACTTTTTACTACACCTTAACTCTTGTATAATATAAACTTTTCATTCCTTTCCAGTATTGGTAAAGCAAGTATCATTCTTCCTGTGACGTCAGACCAGTTTTTTTTTTTAATCGAGAACATTTAGCCTTTTTTTCTTTTTTTCTAAGAGCCACCGCTCCAGAATAAAACAAACTCGTATAATTTTCCCTGAGATGCCAGACTAGTTTTTAAATTGAGAATATTTTGCCTTTTTTTTTTCTTTATCTAAGGGACACCACTCAAGTCTTCAAGATTCCTGTGCCTCTTTTAGTGAAGATTTTTCCCTCCAGTGTATTGTTCTCGTCCGCTTTTCTCTCCCTCAAGTCTCCCGCATTGCCAGTGTTCTTTACTTAGCCTTCTTTGTTTTTGTTTTCCTTTTGATGTGTCCCCTGACCTCTTCCCCAGTAGCAGCAGTAGTAGTAGTAGTAGTAGTAGTAGTAGTAGTAGTAGTAGTAGTAGTAGTAGTAGGAGGAGGAGGAGGAGGAGGAGGAGGAGGAGGAGGAGGAGGAGGAGGAGGAGGAGGAGGAGGAGGAGGAGGAGGAGGAGGAGGAGGAGGAGGAGGAGGAGCAGCAGCAGCAGCAGCAGCAGCAGCAGCAGCAGCAGCAGCAGCAGCAGCAGCAGTAGTAGGAGTAGTAATAGAAATTGAAGTTACTCTTCTTCCTAATTCTGTCCCTTCCTTTTCCTTCTTCCCTGCTCTTATTTTCCTCTCCTCCTCCTCCTCTACCTGTACACCATAAATCACCTTCGGGATTACACAACCCTTTCTCCATCTCCCCGTCTATTGGTCACAGAGGAGGCACGGATTTCTCCTTTTCACTTACAGAAATCCATTATGATATTGCTCCCACCTCTCTGTTTCCTGGCGTTCAAAGAAGGGCCATTACAAAGAATCGTCGTCAGTCTGTAGCCAGTTCCTTCGTCTCCTTACCCCTGCTGCAGCTTAGAAGTCATCTTGTTTTTTAGTTATCAAGGTGTTTTGGGAAGCTTAATTATTTCAGAGAGACAGGGAGGAGAACGAGAACAAGAGAGAGAGAGAGAGAGAGAGAGAGAGAGAGAGAGAGAGAGAGAGAGAGAGAGAGAGAGAGAGAGAGAGAGAGAGAGAGAGAGAGAGAGAGAGAGAGAGAGAGAGAGAGAGAGAGAGAGAGAGAGAGAGAGAGAGAGAGAGAGAGAGAGAGCAGGGGACTGGTTTAAAGAATTAGAAAAGTTAGAGCTTCACCATATTAAATTCACTTAATAGAAAGCGATTAAAAGTTCAGGTGGGGAAGTAAAAGAAGACCACGACAGGAAGGAGCAAAAGCAGGAGCAAAATAAAAAAGGTAAAATATATCTTAAGTATACAGAAAGACTCCAGGGCCGAGGCAACGAGAACCAAGAGGAAGAATATGAACATCAAACACGAAAATCTTGTATTCTAGATTCCCCTTCAGAGAGAGAGCGAGAGGACAGATTTAGCGAGTTAGAATTCTTATCGAAAACTGTAACAGCGTGATTTTTCCATCCCTTTCCCCCGCACGGCTTGGAGAGTGATAAGTGAATCTATTCAGTGAGAGAGAAACACTGTCGTCACTTTTACGTCGCGCAGTGTAGCGACTGAATACACTAAACATTTTTATCGCCCGTCATAGGAAAGTGAAAAGAGAGAAACCAAATAACATGAAAATACTGAGGAGTATAAAAAGTCAACTGGAAAATACAGAACAGTGACAAGGTACTTAGGGAGAAAGAGTGTTTATTTGCTAAAATACATAGAACAGAGGTGATAGCTGTGTATATAAAGAACTGTCATAGGAAAGTGAAAAGAGAAAACCAAATAACAAGAAACTACTGGCGAGGGTAAAGGCCACTGGAAATTATAGAACACTGACGAGGTGCTGAGAGTTTTCTTGATAAATACATAAAACAATGAGGTGATAGCTGATTATATACAGAACCATCAAAGGAAAGCGAAAAGAGAAAACCAAATAACAGGGAAAAATGCTGGTAAGGATAAAAGCCATTGGAAAAACACAGAACAACGATTGTGAAATACTGAGAGATTATTTCTGTAATAACGAATACATAGAACAAGGAGGTGATAATTACTTCTATAACGTAAGAGTGGATAATGACATAAATACTATTGGAAAAAAACAGGATATTGACAAGGTACCTGAGAGATTTGTTTGAGTGATAAATAGAACAAAGAGATGATAATTGCTTGTATAGACAAAATAATGTTGTATGATGGCAGACGTGTGACTCATGAAGAAACTTTTATCACGAACGTTGGCCGAAAAGTTGAATTTAAAAAGGCAACTTCCTGCCAATCTTCCACGTGGTTTGTATTTGTGGTCTCTTTCTTCTCTTCCTCCTCCTCCTAAACCTAAACCTCGGCAGGAATGAAGCTTAAATTTTCAGTGGTAATACAGGAAAATGAAAAAAAAATACTAAGGAAATTAAAATAAATGGAAATAAATGAGATTCCTTTCCTTTTCCAGAATTCATAAAAAGAAAAACGAAGGAGATTCATGGACAAGATAAGGTCCACACACACACACACACACACACACCACACACACCCACACACACACACACACACACACACACACACACACTTGAAAGGGAGTCGCCTTAGTCTTGACACTGTGAGAAACTTTTTCATAACAACTTGGCAAACTCTATTTACACCCTGATGAGGTTTTTCTGTGGCCACGTTCTTACCATTTCTCTTGAGAAAGAGAGAGAGGGGGATGGGGCAGCGGCAGCAACAGCAGCAGCAGCAGCAGCAGCAGCAGCAGCAGTCATTATGACCCATTTAGGAATCACTCACGTTTCCCAAATGATCCTGCTGCCTGTCCGTCACGCCCGCCTGCTCTTCACCAGCAGCCTCGCATCTACACTGAGCCATTAGGAATAAGCAAACGTGCGGTAAACCATTTGGAAACACTTGCAGGCATGTAATACAGTTAATCCTCCGTTTTCCCGCACAACAATGCATTTTTCTGATTTTGACTGACTAATACACGAATCTGCAAACTAGCTACGATATTTTGTGAATCTGAGGGTAGTGTTCCTATTAATTCTAGTTTGTGCTTCACTCATTATACTTGACTAACTTTCTTTTATCTACTGTTATCCTTTCTGATGCTATAGTCATTATTTGTTAATATCCAGAGCACTACAAAAAATACATAGTTTGCAAAAGTAGAGAGATTAAGTCAATTTTATCTTGTACTGGCTGTAGAACTTTTGAAGAGAATGTAGTACAAATTAATATGAAGAGAAAATAACTAGGAATGAAAGGGTGAATACCGTATTTCTTTGGTAAGCCAAGGTTAACAGACTTTTTTTTTAACTTGAGTATATATATCGCTCCAATATAGCATAGGAAATAATTGGAAACGTCGTTATTCTTTTTATTCTATGGAAGAATGTGTTTATTCTTCTCACATAAAATTCCTTGATGTATTAGAGTCTGTTGGAAATAAAGTACAGAAATATGTCACAAAACAGAGGGACAGAAGACCTCTTTACGAGTACTTTATGGAAATAGCTTTTGAAAACTGTACTTTTAAATAGAATACAAGTAAGAAGGCAAGAATACATATACTTTTCTTTCATCTAACGTTTCACCTCCTCATAATTCTATTTTATGTCCTACTCTGGTTTAATCCATACATAAACATATACAGAAGGACAGAAAACTTCCTTACTTTATTGAAAACAGTCACAAACAAATACTTTTTGGGTAGAAGGCGAACACTTTCCTTTCATCCAACATTTCATCACTTTCTTTAACTGCTTTTTGAGGCTTTATTCTGGTTTCATTCAATCTACAATAGTATTCCGTATCTACACCTCCATTATCCTTTCATTTCGTAGGAGTCGCTACTTTTATTTCACAATAGCAGCACTTTTTTTTACTGACTTCCGAAAACCCCGCGGAGAAAGATCCCTCCGACCATTGTGTGTTTCCGTCCCAAGCACCGAATTAATGAACAAGGCGCACCTGACACAAAGGTAGACTCACCTGAGACGGAAAAGTTAACTGCCAGCCCCTCCCTCGTTACCAACACCTTCATTACAACTCAACTCAACTCTCTTCTCTCTCTCTCTCTCTCTCTCTCTCTCTCCTCTCTCTCTCTCTCTCTCTCTCTCTCTCTCTCTCTCTCTCTCTATCTCTCTCTCCCTTCAGAATTACAGATATACTAATACTTCTAAGAATTTCCCCCGAGAGCAAGTGAGTCTCGAGACGTCTTCATCTACAGGTGGGATCTCTTACATGCGTTGTCTGTTTAATGAGAGCTACGAGTATTACTGCTTATAAAGTTAGTGTGGGTAGTTCAATTATTTTCATTATTATGCATAGTGAGTGTGTGTGTGTGTGTGTGTGTGTGTGTGTGTGTGTGTGTGTGTGTGTGTGTGTGTGTGTGTGTGTGTGTGTGTGTGTGTGTGTGTGTGTGTGTGTGTGTGTGTGTGTGTCTGAAAATTTGGAAGTTGTGTACCTACATTCAGCCTATTCCTAAAAGGGTGACCATTCTAATCCCTCAAACTACCGTCCTATTGCTTTAATTTCCTGCCTATCTAAAGTTTTTTAAACTATCCTCAACAGGAAGATTCTTAAACACCTATCACTTCATTTGTCACGCCAGGGTGTTCGTGTTTTGGCCGAAACACTCGAGCGGGAGGTAACTGCACTCCAGCACTTTTTTCGTTAGTCGGGAGGGAAGAAGGGGTAGTGAGGAGAAGGCGAAGGGCAAATTAGTTAAATCTAGAAAGGTAGCTAGCTCAGGGATGGTGAGAAATAGCTTAAGTGTTTACTACACAAACTGTAGAAGTATTCTGAATAAAATAGACTTGTTTAGAGGAATAGCGAGCGTAGAGAAATTTGATATCATTGCTTTAACTGAAACTTGGTTAGATATGTCAGGAAAAGTATTTAATCCAGAGGTTAAGATAGATGGGTATACAATGTTCTATAAAGATAGGGAAAACAGGAGAGGAGGAGGCGTCGCGTTATACGTTAGGGACACATTACAGTGTTGTATGAATAATAGAATTAAAACAGATAACAAAGCAGAGTCGATATGGGTAGATATTAAGGAAGGATCGCAGTCAGTAGTACTAGGGGTAGTTTACAAACCACCGACCAGTACAGAGGAAATTAACACCTCACTGTGGCAGGAATTAAATAGAGCAGGCAGGTACAGTCAGGTATGTGTGGTAGGAGATTTTAATTTTAGGAATATCGACTGGAGTCTGATTGTGGGTAACAAAGGAAGCAGAGGAATTTCTTAAGGTAATTCAGGATAATTCTTTAAAACAGGTAGTCGTAGAACCCACAAGGGGGAATAATATTCTAGATTTAATTCTTACTAACAGGGAGGAAGCAGTCACGCAGGTAGAGGTTGGAGGACAGGTAGGTAACAGTGACCATAGGGAAATTAGGTACAATTTAGAATGGGAAGAAACTGTTAGAAACAAAAACACTAGTAAAATACCTGACTTTAGGAGATCAGATTTTGAAGAATTAAAAAGGTACCTCCAACGAGTGGACTGGCAAAGGATGCAGGGTGAGGTCAGGTCAGGGAAGGAGTTCAGAGAGATAAGGCAGGATGAGAGAGGTGAGGTGAGGCTCCGGAAGGGAGGAGGAAAGAGGAAGGGGGGAGATAGGTGTGAGTATGTTGGAATGTCAGGTCATGCTGAAATGAGAGAGGTGAGGTCGAGGCGAGTAGATGAGGGAGTGGAGAGGATGGTAGGGGACGAGATGAGAGGATTAGGTGAAGTAAATGTAGATGAATTGTATAAATATTTCGTAGATAAAGTTCATACAGGTCAGTTAGCAAATATCCCGTATAGAACAATAAGATCACAAAAAAAATGACCCTAAATGGATGACTGCTAGGTTAAAGCATTGTATAGGGCGTAAGAGAAGTATATATAAGAGATTAAGGGCAGGTGAAGAAGTTTTAAGGACACAATATAATGAATTAGTTAGAACAGTCAGGAAGTTAACGAGGAAAGCTAAGGACAATTATGAATTAAAGGTAGCCAGCCAGGCGAAGACGGACCCCAAGGGATTATATCAGGTATACAGGACGAAGAATAAAGATACTGTAGGTCCATTAAAGGCAGCAGATGGGGGACTGGTTAGTTCTGGGGAGGAGATAAGTAAACTTCTGAATGATTATTTTTTAACTGTCTTCACCCAGGAAAACATGCAGGATATGCCAGATAGTGAACAGGTGTTTAGAGCAGATGAGAATGAGAAGCTGACAGATATTTCCATAACTAGGGTGATAGTGGAACAGGAGATAGATAGGCTAAAAAAGTTCAAGTCACCAGGACCTGATGAAATATATCCCAGAGTACTTAAGGAATGTAAAGAGATTATTAGTGAGCCGTTAGTTTCTGTCTTTAGGAAATCACTGGAGTCGGGTGAGGTACCAGTAATGTGGAGGCAGGCTAATGTAGTACCCATCTTTAAGAAAGGAGATAAAACTTTAACGTCTAATTATAGACCTGTCAGCTTAACTTCAGTTGTAGGTAAAATGTTAGAGTCAATAATAGCGAGGAACATTAGGGAACATTTAGACAAACATAACTTGATAAATCAGTCACAGCATGGCTTCACGAAGGGGAAGTCTTGCCTGACAAACTTGTTAAATTTTTACAGTAAGGTGTACGAGGCAGTAAATAATGGTGATAGTTATGATATCTTATATCTGGACTTTAGTAAAGCATTTGACAAGGTACCCCATCAAAGGCTCCTGAGAAAGGTTAGGGCACACGGGATAGATGGGAAGGTGTTAGGCTGGATAGGGTCATGGCTTGGTAACAGGCGACAGAGAGTGGTAATAAACGGCTCGAAATCCGAGTGGGGTCATGTAATTAGTGGGGTGCCACAGGGATCAGTATTAGGGCCATTGTTATTTCTAATATATATCAGTGACTTGGATAGTGAAATTAGTAGTGATGTTAGTAAATTTGCGGATGACACAAAGATAGGTAGATTAATTAGGTCAGAATCGGATGCCATCGCCTTGCAGGCAGACTTAGATAGAATGAATGAATGGACGGATAGATGACAAATGCAATTTAATATCAATAAATGCAAAGCTTAGCGTAGGTAGAGGAAACACACACAATAGGTACACATTAAACAACCAATCTCTGGTAGGTACAGGGTACTAGAAAGATTTAGGAGTTATAGTTAGCTCTGAACTCCGTCTAGGGAAACAATGCATAGAAGCCAGAAACAAGGCTAATAGGGTACTAGGATTCATTTTTAGGAGTGTTAAAAGTAGAAGGCCGGAAGTAATATTAAAGTTATACTTGGCGCTGGTCAGACCTCATCTAGACTACGCTGTGCAGTTCTGGTCCCCACATTACAGGAAAGATATAGGTCTTTTAGAATCAGTACAGAGGAGAATGACTAAAAGGATAAGGGGGGATGAGGAGTATTCCTTACGAGGCGAGGTTGAAGCTGTTAAATTTACATTCTCTAGAGAGACGTAGGTTAAGAAGGGACCTGATAGAAGTCTTTAAGTGGTATAAGGGTTATAACAAGGGAGATGTAAGCAAAATTCTTAGGATCAGCAACCAGGGTAGAACAAGAAATAACGGGTTCAAGCTTGAAAAATTTAGGTTTAGGAAGGAGATAGGAAAAAATTGGTTCTCAAATAGAGTAGTAGATGAATGGAACGGACTCAGTAATCATGCAGTTAGTGCTAGGACACTAGAGAGCTTTAAGAGAAGATTAGACAAGTTTATGGATGGGGTTAACAGATGGAAATAGGTAGGTGTGTTTCATCCAGGGACTGCCACGTGTAAGCCTGGTCGCTTCTTGCAGCTTCCCTTATTTCTTATGTTCTCATGTTCTTATGTTCACAACCTTCTATCTGATCCCCAGTATGGGTTCCGTCAAGGCCGTTCTACTGGTGATCTGGCTTTCCTTACTGAGTCTTGGTCATCCTCTTGTAGAGATTTTGGTGAAACTTTTGCTGTTGCCTTGGATATACAAAAAGCTTTTGATATAGTCTGGCACAAAGCTTTGATTTCCAAACTACCCTCCTACGGCTTCTATCCTTCTCTCTGTAACCTCATCTCAAGTTTCCTTTCTGACCGTTCTATTGCTGCTCTGGTAGACGGTCACTGTTCTTCTCCTAAATCCATTAACAAGGATGTTCCTCAGAGTTCTGTCCTGTCACCCACTCTCTTCTTATTATTCATCAATGACCTTCTAAACCAAACTTCTTGTCCTATCCACTCCTACGCTGATGATACCACCCTGCACTTTTCCACGTCTTTTCACAGACGTTCAACCCTTCAGGAAGTAGACATTTCACGCAGGGAAGCAACAGAACGCCTGACTTCTGATCTTTCTAAAATTTCTGATTTGGGCAGAGCAAACTTGGTATTGTTCAATGCTGCAAAAACTCAATTCCTCCATCCATCAACTCGATACAACCTTCCAGACAACTATCCCCTCTTCTTCAATGACACTCAAATGTCCCTCTCTTCTATACTGAACATCCTCGGTCTATCCTTTACTTATAATCTGAACTGGAAACTTCACATCTCATCTCTAGCTAAAACGGCTTCTATTAAATTAGGTGTTCAGAGACGTCTCCGCCAGTTTTTCTCACCCCCCAAGCTGCTAATTCTGTACAACGGCCTTATCCGTTCATATATGGAGTATGCTTCACATGTCGTGTGGGGGGGGGGGATTCCACTTATACCGCTCTTCTAGACAGGGTGGAATCAAAAGCTTTTCGTCTCATCAACTCCTCTCCTCTAACTGACTGTCTTCAGCCTCTCTCTCATCGCCACAATGTTGCATCTCTAGCTGTCTTCTACCGCTATTTTCATGCTAACTGCTCTTCTGATTTTGCTAACTGCATGCCTCCCCTCTTCCCGCGGCCTCGCTGCACAACACTTTCTTTTTTCTCTCACCCTTATTCTGTCCACCTCTCTAATGCAAAAGTTAACCAGTATTCTCAATCATTCATCCCTTTCTCTGGTAAACTCTGGAACTCCCTGTCTGCTTCTGTATTTCCACCTTCCTATGACTTGAATTCCTTCAAGAGGGAGGTTTCAAGACACTTATCCTTCAATTTTTAACTACCGCTTTAAACCCCTTTCTGGGGCTGGCATCTCAGTGCGCTTTTTTTCTTTTTTTATTTGATTTTTGTTGCTCTTGGCCAGTGTCCCTCCTACATAAAAAAAAAAAAAACTTTTCAAGGGGAGCTAGTCACTTGGTACTGTGATGGAACGATATATTGGTGTGTGCGGATCCACATGTTGCCTTCACAAGGCCCTTAGCTCAGACGCCTGAGTCTAGAGACTTTTTATGGACCAAGTGGTTTGGGTACCAAATGTCTTAAGCACCAAACGTCCTGAGGCCTATTTGCACTCAGACCGATCCGTCTTGAGGATCATCTGATCTGAGGCGTGCATGACATGAGTACCATCCGCACCAGTATCAAGTGACTGTAAACTTTTTTTTCCTTTACTGCAAAAGTTAATTACGTTAATGAACTTAATGTATTCATGTATTCATTCATTCATTTAGCGATGCACCGACACACACACACACACACACACACACACACACACACACACACACACACACACACACACACACACACACACCTTCACTCCCATACCGTATACATTCAAAACCTTACACATAACACACACATATCACAGTCACACAGACAAGAAATTAAAACACTGTGCATTTCGAACTAACCAACTCTATACTATTTCCCAGAGAAACGAGGGGAGGTAAGGAGAGACAAGAGGGTGGGGAGGCAAGGGGAAAGATAAGGGAAAGGGAGGCAAGGGGAGGGAAGGGGAAACAAGGGGAGAGAAGAGGAGAGGGAAGAGAGGGGAGGGAAGGAATACCTGAACATTCAACTAATTAATATTCAGTGTAACACCCCACGTTTCCTTCTCACCTGTGCTAGAATCCGGCTTAGTCTCTCTCTCTCTCTCTCTCTCTCTCTCTCTCTCTCTCTCTCTCTCTCTCTCTCTCTCTCTCTCTCTCTCTCTCTCTCTCTCTCTCTGAACTTATTATTTCAACAACTATGCCCTCGGTAAAATTGGAACCACGTGCTACATTTTATTCCTGCTTTCCACTTCACCTCTCGTCTACACTTTAATAATTTCAAAAGGGGGAAGTTTCACGCCTTAAATAATTCCAACAAAAATTGTGTTCAGAGTTTTCACTTCCTTATATTTTCGTGTAGGTGTATTTGTAATGTAGTATGCATCTCTCTCTCTCTCTCTCTCTCTCTCTCTCTCTCTCTCTCTCTCTCTCTCTCTCTCTCTCTCTCTCTCTCTCTCTCTCTCTCTCTCTCTCTCTCTCTCTCTCTCTCTCTTTAGAAACGAATGTAGTTCACGAACACTTAAACACAAGAATGGAGCGAATAGAATACAAGATTGGATGACGCCTGATAAAAAGGATAGAAAAAAATAGATAAGAATAACGCAAAGAAAGAGAAGTTGGTGGCGAGGCGTGTGGGAAGGAGAAGACATACTGGCCGCAGGTAAAGATGAGGAAGGAAGGGACAAAACGTGGCGACTGCTGAGGAGAAGGTATAAAAAAGAGTACTTGAGGGTAAAGGAGATGAAAACCACGTCTTATTTATGTGTTGTTTTTAGATATGAAGTAATTTTAGATGATACTAAAGGTTAAACACTAAGTAACAGATCAAATGTACTTGGCATAAAAAAAAAAAAAAGAAGAGTACTTGTGGGTATATGAGATGAAAACCGTGTTCGAGATTTTTTACATCAACACATCTTTTTATGAGTGATTCTTCATAGATGTGAAATTATTCTGAGTGGGAGTGAAGTCTTATCATTAACTGACAGGGGATAAAATGATTACTTAACCATGAAAAAAGAGTACTTGAGAGTATAAGACATGAAAACCACGTCAAAGGAGGTTTCTTTATATCATTAGTTCTTATTTAGCACTGAAGCCTTAACACTAAATGACGGGGATGAAATGATCACTTGATGATAAAGACGTACTTGAGGTTATGTAAGAAAACCATACCCGATATTCTTTACATCAGATCTTTTTACGAGTGCTTCTTGATGTGAAATCATTGTGTGGTAGTGAAGTCTTAACAATAACTCACAGGGATAAAATGATTAACTGACAATGAAAGTGATGAAAATGAAGACGAAGGAAATCTTTTATATCCGTGCATCTGATCTCTATGTGCTGCTGAATTCAAACAATGGACTAATGAACACTATTAAATGAAAAGTGATTATAAAATTAAAGAAAACGTTACTTGAAGATAAGAGGCGGAAACTACGGCTTAGACTTCTTAGTATCATTATTATCACCAGATCTGATTCCTGAGTATGACTGGATAAAAACTCCTACTTCTGGGAACAAGTGAGTTATAGGAACTTGTAAAAGAAAAATATTATTACTTGAAGGTATGACTGACGGAAGATTCTGACGAGATGCTTTATATAGTTATTTTTTTCCATTTCTTTATGTTGTTATATTACAAAAAATAAAAAGCTGATATAGCATATAAAAGTTTAAAATTATTTTTCAAGTCTTATACAAGAGAAAGGAAATTAAGGAGGTGAAGAAATCTAATGATAAAAACGGCAAGAAACTAAGCCCTCTAGAAAAGAAGCACATAACAGGGAAACAGAGACAAGGAGAGAGAGAGAGAGAGAGAGAGAGAGAGAGAGAGAGAGAGAGAGAGAGAGAGAGAGAGAGAGAGAGAGAGAGAGAGAGAGAGAGAGAGAGAGAATCATACAACAGTAACGCAAGAATGGAAGAGACAGGAACTCAACATCAAACTAAAAAAAAAAAAAACTAGAAAAAAAAAACTAAAAAAAAAAAAGAAAAAAACTAAAAGAAAATAAACAGAGAATACGAGAAAACAAGGATTAAAAGAAAGAACACAAAAATGGAAGAGATAAACCACCACGTGAGAAATTAACATGAAACAAAACGTAAAAGTAGAAAACGAAAAATTGAATAAAACGAGACAGAATGCGGGAAACAAGAAAAGGAAAAAAAAAAAAACAATAAAAGAAATCAAAGCAGAAAAGACAAGCAAACACAAGCGGTCACTAAGTAAGAAATAAAATGGAGACTAATGAAGACAAAGTAACTGGCTAGAGTAAAAAAAAATACACAGGGAACTAAAAATAGGAAGAAAAGAATAGGCAATCACAATGTCTCTGTTTTCAGTCTCAGGGGAACCCATTTGCGTGAGAAGCTTGACTCCTTTGCATCTTTGTGTCTAAATGATGATGTCCCTTGTATTTCTTTCAGAGTGATGAGGACTCGCCGCTTGGTAACATTTCCTCCCTCGCGTCAGGAATACGTTTTTTCTGTATGTTTCTGTCTGTCGGTCGGTCTGTCTTTCTTTCTGTCAGTCGGTCAGTCTCTCTCTCTCTCTCTCTCTCTCTCTCTCTCTCTCTCTCTCTCTCTCTCTCTCTCTCTCTGGCTGCATCATTATTACATTGTCTCTCAGGGTCCCCGCGGCTCAAGAAGGAAGAGCTCCTGATAAAATATTCCACCAACTTAGACCTTCGATTTGTGTCACAGGTCGCTGCTTCCTCTTCCTTCTGCATGTTGGAGGATTTTTGCTTCTGGTGAATCTCTGTCCTACTGTCAGTCACTTAGTTTTCTTTTTTTTTTTTTTTTTTGTCCTGTCTTCTATCGTAATTATTTTTATGAGTTTACGTGTCACTTTTCTTTTCTTTTTTTCGCTAAGTGTATTTCTCTCTTATGCTTCTCTCTTTCATCCTCGTGTTTTTTTTTCTACTCCCTTCTTACACCTTCCTCTGCCTTCTCTTTTCTCTCTCTCTTGTTACATGCATTTCTCTTCTTCGTCTTTCTCTCTATGTGTCTCTTATCGCTAATCTTTCTTCCTCCTCGTGTCTTGCTTACTCCCTCCCCTGTTACAACTTCATATTTAAGATTTTCTCCCTTTCATTTCATGTATTTCACTTCTTTGTCTCTCTCCATATCTCTTTCATCGTGACACTTCTCCTTCTCATGTCTTCCTTAATCCCTCCCTCTTTACACATTTTTTCTCCCTTCTATCCTCGTCTTTCTTCACACGTCTCTTATCGATACATTTCCCTCCTCTTCACGTCTAGCTTTCACTCTCCCTCGTCACACCTTCCTCTAATGTGTGTGTTATCATCTCAGTGCCAATTATGAAGGTGCTCGCGTGCCACCTGCCCACGTACCTGTCGGGAAGAGGCGGATCTCACGTATCTTATCGAGTGTCACAAAGGTAATACAGGTAAGGGCTGGTTCTCACTAACTCGCTCACTTATTTATGACTCACTCACGCATCCTTAACCTCTTGCTTTCACTTTCTCGTCACAAACATCCACTGAATACGAAGAAAATTATTCAAGTACCGTTATTTTTGTGGCCTGAAAAAAAAAAAAAAACGCACTAAAGAGCTTGGCCTATATAATTTATCATGTTTGTAATTATGTTACGAATAAATGTTTAAATGTTGAAAATGTTCTTCTTTCACTTCCTCGTCTCAAACATCCTCTGTATCAAGGAAATAATTTAGGTAGCAGCTCACTCACACATTCATTCACTCAGTCAATCAATCACGCATCCTGCCTCGCTTCCTTCCACTTCTTCGCGCCAAACACCTCCTGAATAAGTAAACTGATTCAAGAAAGAATTACCTTACTCACTTATTTATTCATTCACTCACTCACTCACTCACTCACTCACTCACTCACTTACTCGGGCATCCTGTACCTTTTTCTCGCACTCCCACCGCAAACATCCACTGAAAAGGGAAATATTTCACGTAAGTGTGCCGTAACCCACAAACCTGCTTGGGACACAAAACTCCTAACTTGTTTATTCCTGACACTCTATAAGGCGACGGCTTATCATGTGACAATTGGCCTTGATAACAGCTAAGCAGGAGCAGATGCGACGCAGAGGCGATGACGTGAGTGTATTAAGGTGAGCAAGGGTGGTAAGGGTACATTGTGTGTGTGTGTGTGTGTGTGTGTGTGTGTGTGTGTGTGTGTGTGTGTGTGTGTGTGTGTGTGTGTGTGTGTGTGTGTGTGTGTGTGTGTGTGTGTGTGAGGTGAGCAAGGGTAGTAAGGGTACAGTGTGCGTGCGTACGTGTGTGTGTGTGTGTGTGTGTGTGTGTGTGTGTGTGTGTGTGTGTGTGTGTGTGTGTGTGTGTGTGTGTGTGTGTGTGTGTGTGTGTGTGTGTGTGTGTGTGTGTGTGTGTTTGTGTGTGTGTGTGTGTGTGTCTGTAATACATGATGTGTTTTCAGTTAGTTAGCCAGTTAGGGTTTCAGAGAGAGAGAGAGAGAGAGAGAGAGAGAGAGAGAGAGAGAGAGAGAGAGAGAGAGAGAGAGAGAGAGAGAGAGAGAGAGAGAGAGAGAGAGAGAGAGAGAGAGAGAGAGAGAGAGTGTTACACAGAAAAACAGGCCACAACAGACCTTGCGATGTGTGTGTGTGTGTGTGTGTGTGTGTGTGTGTGTGTGTGTGTGTGTGTGTGTGTGTGTGTGTGTGTGTGTGTGTGTGTGTGTGTGTGTGTGTGTGTGTGTGTGTGTGTGTGTGTGTGAGGTGCCCCCCTTTCCTGAAGGCAAGGAAGTTAAACACTAACAAACAAACGCTGTTAGGCTCGAACTGCAGACAAAATATTTGTCAAGACGGGCGTTAAAAGTCTCTACGGTGTTGCAGTCTATCACGTCCCGAGGAAGCCCATTTCATAGATGTACTACTCGGTGAAAAAAAAAAAAAAAAAAAAAAAGTAATTTGATTCATGAGTGTTGAAGGATTTCCAAATAATTTTGCAACCGTTTCCTCGCGTGTAATTTAAAAAGTCTACCTTGAAATATTTACTGCAGTCCATGTTATCAATGCCTTTGATGATTTTAAACACCTGTATTAAGTCGCCTCTTAGTATTAATGGAAACATTTTTAATTCTTGAAGACGCTCTTAGCGCGATTTGTTTCTTATAATTTTTGTTGTCATTTTTGTTACTCTACGCTGAATTCGTTCTAATTTACCAATGTCTTTCAGGTAGTAGGGAGACCATGCTTGAACGCAATACTCCAAAAGGGGCCGGATTAAAGAGTTATACAAAGTGAGGATTGCATCCTTAGATTTATATTCAAAAGATCTGCCGATTAAGCCAATTATTTTATTCGTTTTCTTTACTACTTCTGAACATTGTTGACTAGGTTTTAAGCTACTCGATATTGTTACTCCTAAATCAGTTTCGTTGTCAACACTAATAATTTGGGTGCCATTTAAAATATACTTTCCCTTCTCGTTTCTATACCTGTATTAAAACTCATTTGCCAAGTTTGCCCCCACTCTGACAACTTCGTCCAGATTTTCTGCATTTATATTACTTGTTCGTTAGAGACTACGGAATTCCCTATTTTGGTGCCATCAGCAAACTTCGATATTATACAGGTAACACCCTCATCTATGTCGTTTACATAAGCAAGAAAGAGAACAGGGCCTAACACTGATCTCTATGGCACTCCGCTGGTTACGTTAGTCCACTTGGATGCGTTTCCATTTATTACTACTCTTTGTTTGCGGTTGTTTAGCCAGTTTTCAATCCATCGCAATACGTCGCCTTGGATACCGTGTGATTTTAGTTTAATCAGTAAACGTCTGTGGGGGACTTTGTCGAAGGCCTTTTGAAAATCAAGATATATTATATCATAGAAGAAATCTAAGAAGTTCGTCAAACAAGAGCGTTTGTTGCGGAAGCCGTGTTGAGTATTTTTAAGTAAGTTGTTTTCTTCTAAGTGATTAACGAGTTTATCTCTTATCAGTGTTTCAAGCATTTTGCATACGACTGAGGTTAAGCTAATTAGCCGGTAGTTACATGGTAAAGATTTACTGCCTTTTTTGAAAATCGGAGTTACGTTAGCAAGCTTCCATTCATCATGCATTGTACCGGACTGCAGGGATTTATTTAACAATACAGTCGGTGGTTTAACTAATTCGGATTTCACTTCTTTTAAGATGCGGGGTGAGACAGTGTCAGGCCCGGGTGACTTGCTTACTTAAATTTATCGATGGATTTTGACATGTCACTTTTTGTTATATGGATGCTACTTTTTTTTTTTTATGTAGGAGAGACACTGGCCAAGGGCAACAAAAATCCAATAAATAAAAAAACCCACTGAGATGCCAGTCCCAGAAAAGGGTCCAAAGCGGTAGTCAAAAATTGAAGGATAAGTGTCTTGAAAGGAATTCAAGTCATAGGAAGGTGAAGGAAATACAGAAGTAGGCAGGGAGTTCCAGAGTTTACCAGAGAAAGGGATGAATGATTGAGAATACTGGTTATTGAATTAGAGAGATGGACAAAATAGGGGTGAGAGAAAGAAGAAAGTCTTGTGCAGCGAGGCCGCGGGAGGAGGGGAGGCATGCAGTTAGCAAGATCAGAAGAGCAGTTAGCATGAAAATAGCAGTAGAAGACAGCTAGAGATGCAACATTGCGGCGATGAGAGAGAGGCTGAAGACAGTCAGTTAGAGGAGAGGAGTTGATGAGACGAAAAGCTTTTGTTTCCACCCTGTCTAGAAGAGCGGTATAAGTGGAACCCCCCCCAGACATGTGAAACATACTCCATACATGGGCAGATAAGAGTTAGCAGCTGGGGAGGGGGGTGAGAAAAACTGGCGGAGACGTCTCAGAACACCTAACTTCATAGAAGCTGTTTTAGCTAGAGATGAGATGTGAAGTTTCCAGTTCAGATTATAAGTAAAGGACAAACCGAGGATGTTCAGTGTAGAAGAGGGGGACAGTTGAGTGTCACTGAAGAAGAGGGGATAATTGTCTGGAAGGTTATGTCGAATTGAGTTTTGAGGCACTGAATAATACCAAGTTTGCTCTGCCCCAATCAGAAATTCTAGAAAGATCAGAAAGTCAGGCGTTCTGTTGCTTCCCTGCGTGAAATGTTTACTTCCTGATGGGTTGGATATCTATGAAAAGACGTGGAAAAGTGCACGGTGGTATCATCAGCGTAGGAGTGGATAGGACAAGAAGTTTGGTTCAGAAGGTCATTGATGAATAATAAGAAGAGAATGGATGACAGGACAGAACCCTGAGGAACACCCCTGTTAATAGATTTAGGAGAAGAACAGTGACCGTCTACCACAGCAACAATAGAACGGTCAGAAAGAAAAGAGATGAAATTACAGAGAGAGAAGGATAGAAGCCGTAGTAGGGTAGTTTGGAAATAAAAGCTTTGTGCCAGACTCTATCAAAAGCTTTTGATATATTCAAGGCAACAACAAAAGTTTCACCAAAATCTCTACAAAAGGATGACGAAGACTCAGTAAGGAATGCCAGATCACCAGTAGAGCGGCCTTGACGGAACCCATACTGGCGATCAGATAGAAGGTTGTGAAGTGATAGATGTTTAAGAATCTTCTTGTTGAAGATAGATTAAAAAACTTTAGATAGGCAGGAAATTAAAGCAATAGGACGGTAGTTTGAGGGATTAGAACTGTCACCCTTTTTAGGAATAGGCTGAATGTAGGCAAACTTCCAGCAAGAAGGAAAGGTAGATGTTGACAGACAAGAGCTGAAAGAGTTTGACTAGGCAA
Organism: Scylla paramamosain; assembly: GCF_035594125.1. NCBI lineage: Eukaryota > Metazoa > Arthropoda > Malacostraca > Decapoda > Portunidae > Scylla > Scylla paramamosain. The sequence continues at coordinate 13,946,160 of NC_087166.1, forward strand.
GGTGCAAGCACGGAGGCACAGTTTCGGAGAACAATAAGAGGGACCCCATCAGGTCCATAAGCCTTCCGATGGTTTAGGCCAGCGAGGGCATGGAAAACATCATTAAGAAGAATTTTAATAGGTAGCATGGAGTAGTCAGAGGGTGGAGGAGAGGGAGGAACAAGCCCTGAATCGTCCAAGGTAGAGTTTTTAGCAAAGGTATGAGTGAAGAGTTCAGCTTTAGAAATAGATGTGATAACAGTGGTTGCCATCTGGTTGAAATAAAGGAGGGAAAGAAGAAGCAAAGTTATTGAAGATATTTTTGGCTAGATGCCTGAAGTCAAGAGGGGAGTTAGATCTTGAAAGATTTTGACGCTTTCTGTTAATGAAGGAGTTTTTGGCTTGTTGGAGAACAGACTTGGCATGGTTCCGGGTAGAAATATAAAATGCATTAAGTACCTATTGTGGGCATCCTCTTTATCATATATAGCACGAGAACAAACTGTGTTAAGCCAATGTTTGGAAGATTTAGGTCTAGAAAAAGAGTGAGAGGAATGTACGCCTCCATGCCAGACACTATCACCTCTGCTCAGCACACAAAGACGGGTCTTTGACACGGAAGCAGTAGTCATTCCGAGGAAAATCAGCAAAATACCTTCTCAGGTCTTTCCAACTAGCAGAGGCAAAACGCCAGAGGCACCTTCGCTTAGGGGAATCCTGAGGAGGGATTGGAGCGATAGGATAAGATACAGATATGAGATTGTGGTCGGAGGAGCCCAACGGAGAAGAGAGGGTGACAGCATAAGCAGAAGGATTAGTGTATAGGAAAAAGTCAAGAATGTTGGGTGTATCTCCAAGATGGTCAGGAATATGAGTAGGGTGCTGCACCAATTGCTCTAGGTCGTGGAGGATAGCAAAGTTGAAGGCTAATTCACCAGGATGGTCAGTGAAATGAGATGAAAGCCAAAGCTGGTAGTGAACATTGAAGTCTCCAAGAATGGAGATCTCTGCAAAAGGGAAGAGAGTCAGAATGTGCTCCACTTTGGAAGTTAAGTAGTCAAAAGAATTTCTTATAGTCAGAGGAGTTAGGTGAGAGGTATACAACACAGATAAATTTAGTTTGAGAGTGACTCTGTAGTCGTAGCCAGATGGTGGAAAACTCGGAAGATTCAAGAGCGTGGGCACGAGAGCAGGTTAAATCGTTGGGCACATAAACGCAACATGCAGCTTTGGATCGAAAATGAGGATAGAGAAAGTAGGAGGGAACAGAAAAGGGGCTACTGTCAGTTGCCTCAGACACCTGAATTTCAGTGAGGAAAAGAAGATGAGGTTTAGAAGAGGAGAGGTGGTGCTCTACAGATTGAAAATTAGATCTTAGACCACGAATGCTGCAGAAGTTAATGAAGAAGAAGTTGAGGGGGGTGTCAAGATACTTAGGGTCCTCGTCAGAAGGGCAGTCCGATCTGGGGACATTTGTGGTCCTCTCCCCCAGATGGGGTCTCCGAGGCTGGTGTAGGAGTCGCCATAAATTCTGAAATTTTGAGTGAAAGGTGTGTGTGTTATTAGGTGCTTGTAGTTTTGTGTGGAGGAAGAGAGTTGTCTTTAGAGGGCAGGCTGTGACTGCCCCCTTGTGTTGTGAGACGCAAAGGGAAACGTTCAGTGAGGTCACAGCTGGGTTTAATGATAGGTTCACAGCACCCCCTGATCCAGTGCTTTACTGGGAGTAATTATCGTTTCCGCGTACTGCCTCCGTCGTTGTTATTAATTTGGACTGCTGCCACTGAAGGGATGTCACTGAGATCTTCTGCTGTAAATACTGAAGCAAAGAAAGTGTTTAGAATGTTACTAATTTGCTCCTCGTCGTTGGTGTAATCTCCATTTTCGTCAATTATGGGTCCAGTAGTTGAAGTAATCACTCTCTTTTGCCTGATAAAGCTATAAAATTCCTTCGGGTTCGTTTTACTCTGGTTAGCAACGTGTAACTTGGTGGACCTTTTGCTGTGTTTGATTAACCTCTTTTCTTTACGTCTTAACTCAACGAATCTAGTGTGTTCTTCGTTATTACTGAAGGATTTTATGGGCATCCCTCTTGGCGCGCAAGCATTCAGCTATACGTGTGTTCCACCACTTAGGCTTAACGTTTTGAGTGGGACGATGATTTTTCATCGGTACGCATTCTTGCACTGCTTTTAAGTATTTATCCATGAAAAATTTTCAGTGAACATTAATATTTGCGGTGGTACGTAAGTGACTCCAGTCGATTTGGTTAAGCACTGATTTTAGTTTACAGAAATTTGTTTTTCTGTAGTCAGAGACTTTTCCTTGCTTATATTTGACTCGTTAGCCATGAAGTTTATAATGAAGGTGATTGAGCGGTGGTCACTATTACTAAACTCCTCGCCGACATTCACATTTTCTATCAATTCATCATTAGTAGCAAGCACGACGTCAAGGGCATGGTTATCACGTGTGCATAAATCGCGTAAGTGAACTTTCTTTTAAGTTATTATACATGATGTGAGGTGAGTGATTCGCCCCACTTAGTCACCGGTAGATTAAAATCACCAAGAATTATGGCTTTGTGTGTCACTTATCTCGCTAATTTGGTGGAAAATTTCGCTGTCAGTTTGGACTGGCTGGGCTGGTGGTCTGTACATAAGAACTAATGCTAGTTTTGTCCCGTAGTTATTCTTTAATAATATAAATTGAGCATCTACGTTTGCAATGAGAGGTTTTGATAAAGGAACTGGGTTGAGGCTGGCTTTGATGTAGAATAACATGCCTCCTCCATTTTTATTTACACGACTTTTTCAAACATTATGTAACCCGGAATTTTATATTCTGCTATATAGTCCCTGACTTCTACATTTAACCATGACTCTGTTACGCCTATTATGTCGTAGAGAGAGAGAGAGAGAGAGAGAGAGAGAGAGAGAGAGAGAGAGAGAGAGAGAGAGAGAGAGAGAGAGAGAGAGAGAGAGAGAGAGAGAGAGAGAGAGAGAGAGAGAGAGAGAGAGAGAGAGAGAGAGAGAGAGAGAGAGAGAGAGAGAGAGAGAGAGAGAGAGAGAGCATCGAAAGACAACAATTTTGCTTCTTCTTCCAAAGATACCATAACATTAACACAAAACCAATTTTTTAATCCTCCTTTTACATCCATTCCATTTTTTCGAGTCTACCATAAAGGGACAAAAACAAAATGCTGCTCGTGTTGTCAATTAATTCAGCCACTTCATTTGATTAACAAAACATCGCCTGTCACAGTTGTTCTTCAAAATGTTTTGTCAAGGGAATCAATGTTTTTAGTGCATATAAAAAAAATTGTCGTTTCATTCCCAAGGCGCACGAAATATGTTTAATCTATCTGTCTATCAGCTTCTCTCTCTCTCTCTCTCTCTCTCTCTCTCTCTCTCTCTCTCTCTCTCTCTCTCTCTCTCTCTCTCTCTCTCTCTCTCTCTCTCTCTCTCTCTCTCTCTCTCTCTCTCTCTCTCAAAACAAACCAACGAGGTAAAGAAAGAGAACGAGAACAAGAACGAATACGAGAACGATGATGATGAGGACGCAAGAGAGAAAAAGAAAAAAAAAACCGAAGACAAAAAACAAACCAAGAAAACGATGTGTGTGTGTGTGTGTGTGTGTGTGTGTGTGTGTGTGTGTGTGTGTGTGTGTGTGTGTGTGTGTGTGTGTGTGTGTGTGTGTGTGTGTGTGTGTGTGTGTGTGTGTGTGTGTGTGTGTGTGTGTGTGTGTGTGTGTGTGTGTGTGTGTGTGTGTGTGTGTGTGTGTGTGTGTGTGTGTGTGTGTGTGTGTGTGTGTGTGTGTGTGTGTGTGTGTGTGTGTGTGTGTGTGTGTGTGTGTGTGTGTGTGTGTGTGTGTGTGTGTGTGTGTGTGTGTGTGTGTGTGTGTGTGTGTGTGTGTGTGTGTGTGTGTGTGTGTGTGTGTGTGTGTGTGTGTGTGTGTGTGTGTGTGTGTGTGTGTGTGTGTGTGTGTGTGTGTGTGTGTGTGTGTGTGTGTGTGTGTGTGTGTGTGTGTGTGTGTGTGTGTGTGTGTGTGTGTGTGTGTGTGTGTGTGTGTGTGTGTGTGTGTGTGTGTGTGTGTGTGTGTGTGTGTGTGTGTGTGTGTGTGTGTGTGTGTGTGTGTGTGTGTGTGTGTGTGTGTGTGTGTGTGTGTGTGTGTGTGTGTGTGTGTACGATGACAAGGAGGAATATGGGCGGTGAAAGCACGGGATCAGTCTGGCAGAAGGGCAATAAGAGGAAAACAAAGCCCTGAATACAGCACAGCAGAGGCGCGAAACCTGACGTGATCCCTCCTCGAGTCTCCTAAAGTAGGCAGCCTTCAGGGAATCGAACCCAAGTGTGTACCTATTGGCCCAGTGTAGCGCCGCTAACCACTGAGCCACGGTAAAGAGTGACGTGAGTTTCAAAGGTCATCTTGAAATAGATTACGTGTTATCTTCTTTACTGACTGAAATAGACTCCTTGTTCCTTTCTTTACCATGACGAGTGCAAAGTAAGTCTTTTTATGCTCTTTTATATTCTTGTTATTTTTGTACATGTATTTATATTTAGTTCTGTATCCTACGTATTTGATCTTAAATTAAATAGATTGCCTCACCACGCAGACAATGTCGTGAAGACCAACAAGTCTGCTGATGTTTATTTTTTGTCTTTTAACTTAATTTCAACAGGTCCTGAGAGCATGTTGTGAGAGCCAACAAGTCTGCTGATGTTTCTTCTTTCTTTCTGTTCCTTTTTTTTTCTTTTGTAGGACACCGGCCAAGGGCAACAAAAAACTAATAAAGAAAAAAAAGTCCACTGAGATGCCGGTCCCCGAATTGGGTCCGAAGCGGTAATAAAAAAAAATTGAAGGATAAGTGTCTTGAAACCTCCCTCTTGAAGAAGGTCAAGTCATAGGAAGGTGAAATTACAGAAGCAGGCAGGGAGTTCCAGAGTTTACCAGAGAAAGGGATGAATGATTGAGAATACTGGTTAACCCTTGCATTAAAGAGGTGGACAGAATATGGGTGGGAGAATGAAGAAAGTCTTGTGCAGCGAGGTCACAGGAGGAGGGGAGGCATGCAGTTAACAAGATCAGAAAAGCAGTTAGCATGAAAATAGCGGTAGAAGATAGCTAGAGATGCAACATTGCGGCGATGAGAAAGAGGCTGAAGACAGTCAGTTAGAGGAGTTGATGAGACGAAAAGCTTTTGATTCCACCCTGTCTAAATGAGCGGTATGAGTGGAAGCCTCCCGACATGTGAAGCATTTTCCATACATGGACGGATAAGGCCCTTGTACAGAGCTAGCAGCTGGAGGGGGGTGAGAAAAACTGGCGGAGACGTCTCAGAAGCTGTTTTAGCTAGAGATGAGATGTGAAGTTTCCAGTTACCAGTTTACCAGGAGGAGGCAGTAGACACCTGCCGAAACGATAATTACTCCCAGTGAGGTCTAAAGCACTGTTCAGGGGGTGCTGTGAACTTATCATTAAACCCAGCTGTGACCTCACTGAACGTTTCCCTTTGTGTCTCACAACACAAGGGGGTAGTCACAGCCTGCCCTCTAAAGACAACTCTCTTCCTCCACACAAAACTACAAGCACCTAATAACACACACACCCTTCACTCAAAAAATTTTAAAATCATGGCGACTCCTACACCAGCCTCGAGTCCCCATCTGGGGAGGGGACCATAAATGTCCCCAGGTCGGACTGCCTTTCCGTCGACGACCGTAAGTGTCTTGACACCCCCCTCAACTTTTTCTTCATTAACTTCTGCAACATTCGCGGTCTAAGATCTAATTTTCAATCTGTAGAACACCACCTCTCCTCTTCTAAACCTCATCTTCTTTTCCTCACTGAAACTCAGGTGTCTGAGGCAACTGACAATAGCCCCTTTTCTGTGTCCCCTCCTACTTTCTCTAGTCCTCATTTTCGATCCAAAGCTGGTTGCTGCGTTTATGTGCGCAATGACTTAACCTGCTCTCGTGCCCACAGCTCTTGAATCTTCCGAGTTTTCCACCATCTGGCTTCGACTACAGAGTCATTCTCATACTAAATTTATCTGTGCTGTATACCTCTCTCCTAACTCCTCTGACTATAAGAAATTCTTTGACTACTTAACTTCCAAAGTGGAGCACATTCTGACCCTCTTCCCTTTTGCAGAGATCTCCATTCTTGGAGACTTCAATGTTCACCACCAGCTTTGGCTTTCCTCTCCCTTCACTGACCATCCTGGTGAACTAGCCTACAACTTTGCTATCCTCCATGACCTAGAGCAATTGGTGCAACACCCTACTCGTATTCCTGACCGTCTTGGAGATACGCCCAACATTCTTGACCTTTTCCTGACCTCCTAATCCTTCTGCTTATGCTGTCACCCTTTCTTCTCCGTTGGGCTCCTCCGATCACAATCTCATATCTTTATCTTGTCCTATCACTCCAATCCCTCCTCAGGATCCCCCTAAGCGAAGGTGCCTCTGGCGTTTTGCCTACTGCTAGTTGGGGGGACCTGAGGCGGTATTTTGCTGATTTTCCTTGGAATGACTACTGCTTCCGTGTCAGGGACCCGTCTTTGTGTGCTGAGCGCATAACAGAGGTGATAGTGTCTGGCATGGAGGCGTACATTCCTCACTCTTTTTCTCGTCCTAAACCTTCTAAACCTTGGTTTAACACAGCTTGTTCTCGTGCTATACATGATAGAGAGGTTGGCCCACAAAAGGTACTTAAGCCTTCCTTCACCAAGAATCTCATGCACTTTATATTTCTGCCCGGAACCATGCCAAGTCTGTTCTCCAACTAGCCAAAAACTCCTTCATTAACAGAAAATGTCAAAACCTTTCAAGATCTAACTCCCCTCGTGATTTCTGGCATCTAGCCAAAAATATCTCCAATAACTTTGCTTCTTCTTCTTTCCCTCCTCTACTTCAACCAGATGGCACCACTGCTATCACATCTATTTCTAAAGCTGAACTCTTTGCTCAAACCTTTGCTAAAAACTCTACCTTGGATAATTCTGGGCTTGTTCCTCCCTCTCCTCCACCCTCTGACTACTTCATATGCCTCGTATTAAAATTCTTCGTAATGATGTTTTCCATGCCCTCGCTGGCCTAAACCCTCAGAAGGCTTATGGACCTGATGGGGTCCCTCCTATTGTTCTCCGAAACTGTGCCTCCGTGCTTGCACCTTGCCTAGTCAAACTCTTTCAGCTCTGTCTGTCAACATCTACCTTTCCTTCTTGCTGGAAGTTTGCCTACATTCAACCTGTTCCTAAAAAGGGTGACCGCTCTAATCCCTCAAACTACCGTCCTATTGCTTTAATTTCCTGCTTATCTAAAGTTTTTGAATCTATCCTCAACAGGAAGATTCTTAAACATCTATCACTTCACAACCTTCTATCTGATCGCCAGTATGGGTTCCGTCAAGGACGCTCTGCTGGTGATCTTCTGGCTTTCCTTACTGAGTCTTGGTCATCCTCTTTTAGAGACTTTGGTGAAACTTTTGCTGTTGCCTTGGACATATCAAAAGCCTTTGATAGAGTCTGGCACAAAGCTTTGATTTCCAAACTACCCTCCTACGGTTTCTATCCTTCTCTCTGTAACTTCATCTCAAGTTTCCTTTCTGACCGTTCTATTACTGCTGTGGTAGACGGTCATTGTTCTTCTCCTAAATCTATTAACTGTGGTGTTCCTCAGGGTTCTGTCCTGTCACCCACTCTCTTCTTATTATTCATTAATGATCTTCTAAACCAAACTTCTTGTCCTATCCACTCCTATGCTGATGATACCACCCTGCACTTTTCCACGTCTTTTCATAGACGTCCAACCCTTCAGGAGGTAAACATATCACGCAGGGAAGCCACAGAACGCCTGACTTCTGATCTTTCTAAAATTTCTGATTGGGGCAGAGCAAACTTGGTATTGTTCAATGCCTCAAAAACTCAATTCCTCCATCTATCAACTCGACACAATCTTCCAGACAACTATCCCCTCTTCTTCAATGACACTCAACTGTCCCCCTCTTCTACACTGAACATCCTCGGTCTGTCCTTTACTTATAATCTGAACTGGAAACTTCACATCTCATCTCTAGCTAAAACGGCTTCTATGAAGTTAGGTGTTCTGAGACGTCTCCGCCAGTTTTTCTCACCCCCCCAGCTGCTAACTCTGTACAAGGGCCTTATCCGTCCATGTATGGAGTATGCTTCACATGTCTGGGGGGGTTCCACTCATACTGCTGTTCTAGACAGGGTGGAATCAAAAGCTTTTCGTCTCATCAACTCCTCTCCTCTAACTGACTGTCTTCAGCCTCTCTCTCACCGCCGCAATGTTGCATCTCTTGCTGTCTTCTACCGCTATTTTCATGCTAACTGCTCTTCTGATCTTGCTAACTGCATGCCTCCACTCCTTCCGCGGCCTCGCTGCACAAGACTTTCTTCTTTCTCTCACTCCTATTCTGTCCACCTCTCTAACGCAAGAGTTAACCAGTATTCTCAATCATTCATCCCCTTTCTCTGGTAAACTCTGGAACTCCTTGCCTGCTTCTGTATTTCCACCTTCCTATGACTTGAATTCCTTCAAGAGGGGAGGTTTCAAGACACTTATCCACCAATTTTTGACCACTGCTTTGACCCTTTTAGGGACTGGCATTTCAGTGGGCATTTTTTTTATTAGATTTTTGTTGCCCTTGGCCAGTATCCTTCCTACATAAAAAAAAAAAAAAAAAAAAAAAAAAGTTTAGATCATAAGAAAAGGACAGACCGAGTATGTTCAGTGTAGAAGAGGGGAACAGTTGAAAGTCATTGAAGAAGAGGGAGATAGTTGTCTGGAATGTTGTGTCGAGTTGACAGATGGAGGAATTGAGCTTTTGAGACACTCAACAATACCAAGTTTTGCTCTGCCCCAATCAGAAATTTTAGAGAGATCAGAAGTCAGGCGTTCTGTGGCTTCCCTGCATGAACTGTTTACTTCCTAAAGGGTTGGACATCTGTGAAAAGACGTGGAGAAGTGCAGGGTGGCATCATCAGCGTAGGAGTAGATAGGACAAGAAGTTTGGTTTAGAAGATCATTGATGAATAAACAGGAAGAGAGTGAGTGACAGGAGAGAACCCTGAGGAACACCACTGTTAATTAATAGACTTAGGAGAAGAACAGTGACCGTCTACCGCAGCAGTCAAAAAGGAAACTTGAGATGAGGCTAAAAAGAGAAGAAAAGAACCCTTAGGAGGGTACTTTGGAAATCAAAAGCTTTGTGCCAGACTCTATCAAAAACTTTTGATATGTCTAAAAGAACAGCAAAAGTTTCACCAGATATCTCTACAAGAGGATGACCAAGACTCAGTAAGGAATGCCAGAAGATCACCAGTAGAGCGGCCTTGACGGAACCCATACTGGCGATCAGATAGAAGATTGTGAAGTAATAGACGTTTAAGAATCTTACTGTTGATAGATTCATAAACTTTAGATAGGCAGGAAATTAAAGCAATAGGACGGTAGTTTGAGAGATTAGAACTGTCACCGTTTTTAGAAACAGGCTGAATGTAGGCAAACTTCCAGCAAGAAGGAAAGGTAGATGTTGATAGAGTTGAAAGAGTTTTGACTAGGCAAGGTGCAAGTACGGAGGTGTAATTTCGGAGAACAATAGGAGGGGATCCCATGATGACCATAAGGGTTTAGGCCAGCGAGGGCATGGAAAACATCATTGCGAAGAATTTTAATGGGCAGCATGAAGTAGTCAGAGGATGGAAGAGAGGGAGGAACAAGCCCTGAATCGTCCAAGGTAGAGTTTTTAGCAAAGGTTTGAGCGAAGAGTTCAGCTTTGGAGATAGATGTGATAGCAGTGATGCCATCTGGATGAAATAAAGAAGGGAAAGAAGAAGCAAACTTATTTGAGATGTTTTGGCTAGATGCCAGAAGTCACGAAGGGAGTTAGATCTTGAAAGATTTTGACACTTTCTGTTAATGAAGGAGTTTTTGGCTAGTTCGTGAGAACAAACTTGGCATAGTTCCGGGCAGAAATATAAAGTGCATGAGATTCTGGTGATGGAAGGCTCAAGTACCTTTAGTAGGCCACCTCTCTATCATGCATAGCACCTCCCGTCCTCTTTATCCTGCGCTTCCCAATCCTTCTCCTCCTACTCATTCTCCCAATCCTTCTCCTTTACCTGTCAATCTTACTCCTTCATCCCCCCCCTCTTCTTTATCCTACGCCTAACAATGCTTCTCCTCCTCTACCTCCCAATGCTTCTCCTACACCTAATTCTCCTCCACCTCCTCATCCTCGTCCACCTTCCCTGCTCTTTATCCTGTTCCTACTCCTCCGTACACCCCAGTTTTCTTCATTAAGGTTTCTCTCTTTTCCTTTCCCCGCCTGCGTCACCTTCAGGAACGAACATACCTGACTAATGACCTAAATCCGCTGACAGGTGCACAAAAACAAAGACTAATTACTACCTGGGCATTTAGCGCCGTCCCACAACACACCTGGAGCGGCCTAATGACCACCACCCACGAAGTGAGAGAGAGAGAGAGAGAGAGAGAGAGAGAGAGAGAGAGAGAGAGAGAGAGAGAGAGAGAGAGAGAGAGAGAGAGAGAGAGAGAGAGAGAGAGAGAGAGAGAGAGAGAGAGAGAGAGAGAGAGAGAGAGAGAGAGAGAGAGAGAGCGAGCGAGCGAGCGAGCGAGCGAGCGAGAGAGAGAGAGAGAGAGAGAGAGAGAGAGAGAGAGAGAGAGAGAGAGAGAGAGAGAGAGAGAGAGAGAGAGAGAGAGCGAGCGAGCGAGCGAGCGAGCGAGCGAGCGAGCGAGCGAGAGAGAGAGAGAGAGAGAGAGAGAGAGAGAGAGAGAGAGAGAGAGAGAGAGAGAGAGAGAGAGAGAGAGAGTGTGTGTGTGTGCATAGGAGGAGGAGCAAGGAGGACGAGAAATAGGACGAGACGTTGGCATTGGAAGAAGATAAGGATAAAGTAAAAAAAAAAGAAAAAATAAGGAACTGTAAGGTAGGAAAAATGAGGAAGGATGAATAGGGTAAGAAAAGAAAGAGTGGAGAGGGAGTGAGGAAGTCAGTGATGTGGAATAAGTTTTCCATTGTCAAGGTGACACAAGTGATGATGAAGAGAGAGATGAGAAACAGTTTGATCGGATGGCACTGGGAGAAGGGGCGAAAGACGAGAAGAAAAATGGAAAAGAGTGAACAGAAAGACTAAGAGAAAAAGAGAAAGTACCGTAGTGTGAGAGAGAGAGAGAATAAGGAGAAGAGTGCAGAGAAAGATTGGAAAAAGAAAGTATCATACGAGAGAGAGAGAGAGAGAGAGAGAGAGAGAGAGAGAGAGAGAGAGAGAGAGAGAGAGAGAGAGAGAGAGAGAGAGAGAGAGAGAGAGAGAGAGAGAGAGAGAGAGAGAGAGAGAGAGAGAGAGAGAGAGAGAGAGAGAGAGAGAGAGAGAGAGGAGAGAGAGAGAGAGAGAGAAGAATGCAGAGAAAGACTAAACAAAAAAAAGAGGGTAGTACCGAAAGGTAGAGAAAAAAGATAAAAGTGCACAGAAATACGAGAGAAAGAGGACGAAATACCAGAGAGAAAGAGAGAAAAAAAAAGGAGGAAGTGTGAACTGAAAAAAAATAGGGAAAGAGTCACTGTAAGAGTACCAAAGAAAAAGAAGAAAGAGAAAAGGGAGACAGAGAGAGGAGACAAAACTTATTCAAGCTAATGATTACACGTGTGCACCTTCACTTTATCCCAACGACGAGAACGATAACGACGACGAGGGAGGGGACGGCGAGGACGACCTTCACTGTACCCCTAGCAACCTTTCCCCCCCCTCACTGCGTCCATTACTTCATTAATACTCAAAGGGCTATACAATCTACTGACGAAGGGCTGAGCGAGGGAGTAATGGACTTTGCCTAACGCCACCTTCCTTTCCCCTAACGAAGCCTTGCCTTGTTCTCTCCTTATCCTTAGGCTATTTTTCCACACACACACACACACACACACACACACACACACACACACACACACACACGAAGAGAGAGAGAGAGAGAGAGAGAGAGAGAGAGAGAGAGAGAGAGAGAGAGAGAGAGAGAGAGAGAGAGAGAGAGAGAGAGAGAGAGAGAGAGAGAGAGAGAGAGAGAGAGAGAGAGAGAGAGAGAGAGAGAGAGAGAGAATCATTAACTATAGATAAGCAAACATAGACTTATAGCTATGAATAGACCAAGCATTTGCAGTACAGAGATATGTAAAAGACAGACAGACAATAAGGATTTAACATCTCCACTAGCAATTGCGAAGATAAACTAACACACCACCACCATCGTCACCACCAACACACCTGCACACACCAACACAAGAAGCAGGAACCCGTCAGCAGGTCCCCGCGTGCCGCCAACGTCAAACAGGTCACGAACAGTCAGCAGGCGGCACGCGACCCACTAACAGCGCCAGTGTACCGCCGCCCTCGCTCCTACCGCCAAAACACTAAATAATGCACACACACACCTTACGTGACGATGCAAGGCGGGTAATAATTGTCCCTCACGCTCCGCCTTCAGCAGGAATGACAGGGAGGTGCTGGTGGAGAGACGGATAGGAGAGAGAAGGACAGTGAAGAGTTTACTTAGGGAATACATAGGAAATAAATACGAAAAAGGGAGGAGACGCAGAAACACAAGTGATTTGGGAAGGAAGAGAAGTATTGGAAGAATAAGGAAAGGAAGCCAGGAGTGTGGTAGAGAGACGAAGAGAAGAGAGAAGAATAGTAGGAGAGAAGTAGAAACAGTAGCGATTATAGAAAGAAAAAAAGTATTGGAAGTAGAAAAGGGGAGTGAGGGATGGATTATGGGAGCAAAATTAGTGCGGAGAGAAGGAAGGAAGGAAGGAAGGAAGGAAGGAAGGAAGGAAGGGCTAAGAGGATGCTGGAGGAATATTATAGCTGAGTCATTTAAGATTGAAGAGGAGGAGGAGGAAGAAGAGCAGGAGGAGGAGGAGGAGGAGGAGGAGGAGGAGGAGGAGGAGGAGGAGGAGGAGGAGGAGGAGGAGGAGGAGGAGGAGGAGAAAAGGTGAAAGAGACGGAAGTAAAAAAAAAACAACTATGACAAGGACGAGAGGAAAATCTACAGCGTAATAACAACAACAACAACAACAACAACAACAACAACAAAAACAACAACAACAACAACAACAACAACAACAACAGCAGCAGCAGCAGCAGCAGCAGCAGCAACAGCAGCAGTAGCAGTAGCACTAACAACAACAACAACAACAACACCAACAACAACAACAACAACAGCAGCAGCAACAGGATCAGCAGCAGCAACAGCAACAACGACAACAACAGCAACAACGACAACAACATCATCATCAACAACAACAACAACAATAACTATGAAGACGAGGAAGACTAGGAGAAAGGAAGGCCAAATATATTATGATAGTGTATGTCCATGTATTGTAAGTTCATTTTCTTTTCGTTGTCATTGGCATCATTATTATTATTTATCATTTATTTATTTTATTCAATTATTACGCTTCTCGTCTGTCATTTCTGGCGGACTCCTTGCGGCGTCACCCGCGCGCACCCATTGTTTCTCAGTCATGTGCCAGCCTCCGTGATTTCATCACCTGGTCGTCGCGTTCAGTTTCCCTCCTCTGCTCAGACATGGAATAAGCGTTCACCACCTCCAGCTCTGAGGTCTCGAATGACGCTTGAGCGTCCGTCTAAATTCTGTCTTGTTCATGGCCAAGGTAACCACACGTTAGAGGAATGTTTCAAAATTCTAGAATTGCAACGACAGCAAATTGTGACGATCTCTCAGTCAAATTTTCAGAGCCATCAAACTCAAAGCTGGAAAGATTAGTACCTGATCTGCCGTCTTGTGCGGACCAATTTCTTTCTCTTCCCAATGTCATTGCTGCCTTCCAGGGTATGCAAGTACGAGCATATCAGTGCTTTTCTTATGACACTCCTCTTCTTGTAACTCTTGAGTGTCCAGACTTATTCCAAATTTAAGGACTTACTTAACCTTTCCTTACAGCCTGCTGACAATAAATTTTTCAGTGCACACGGTTCTCCCTTACATGTCCTTAGCACAGTTGTTCTCCTCTTTTCTTGCAAAAGATCTACCTCCATTTGACGCAAAATTTTTTTGTAACCTCTGATTTTGTCCTCAACAGCGATGTTTTTTTTAGGATTTGATTCGCTTGTGACTCATGGTATTGATGTTTTTTCCTCAACATCATGCTATTTTTCTATCAAGATAATGTTATCTCTGCAATATACATTTCCAGCACCACTCTTAGCCTCTAAATCTCTTGTAAACACTTCGAAGCGTTCACGCGCCACAGATCACGGCTTATCATTGCCTGATTTCACAAAGTCGAAACGTTGTCTCTGCTGTGGATGTTCGCTCTGCCGTTGTGATTAGAGATCAGCAAGTGGGCCCCATGAGTGCTGTTCGCCTTCCTTTCGCTTGGCAAATGCACCTACTGACTCGTGCGTCTTATCTTTGCCGGACTATGTCCACGTTCGTGGGTTGGGTCTTGAAAGTACTCTTTCCTGTGTCCGTGATGATCATGTAACTGATGGATTAGTGACTAACCTAACTAACCGGTGCCCCGATTTCTTTCAAGAGCGGCGTACTTCTTGGTTCTTTTAAAATCTGCGACAGTAGGTCTTTCATGACTCTCCACACCTTTTTTGTTTTGTTCCCTCTAACACAGATATTTTTCATGACATTGCTGATCTTCCTCCTCAGCTTTCAGCTCATGGTGGTGGACTTCCGGACAGCAAAGTCTCGTCTCCTCGACTTACTAGTCAAACACAAACCAGCTGTTGCTTTGCTTAATGAACCACTTTGTGTCACAGACCGTACTGCGCATCACATTCAGTTAAAACCTGATACATGCAGGGCCGGTTTTAAGCCTATTTGACCACTTTTATCAACTTGGGCCCCGCACCTTGAGGGGCCCCGCGCCAGCGGCGACAGAGTTAGCGCTTGAAACCTTTTCTGTATTCTAAGAGGAATAAATCACTACTGAAAACGTGAAATGAAGAATGAGAAATTGTTATTCTTCACATTATTAATTTATTATGCATACTATGTTATTTTGGTTAAAGACGAGCATACTACACGAAATATAAACATACATAAATTTTTACTTTTGTAGAATAGGAGCCCTGCCATCAGTTTTCTAACTGGGCCCCGCAATTCCTAGCACCGGCCTTGGATACACGTCCTTCTTTTGTGCCTTCCTATCATTTGCCTCATAGTCAGCGTGCTGTTGTTCAGGATTTAGTTGATGGAATGCTGAAAGACGGTATCATCCAGGAATCACTCTCCGTGGAATTCACCACTGTTTTTGGTTCCAAAGGAAGACGATTCTTATCGTGCTGTAGTTGATTTTCGCTAAGTTAATTCTGTGACCGTCCCTGACCATTATCCCCTTCCTGTTTTAAGTGACCTTTTGCAGCCCATCGGGAAAGATAGCACTGTATTCACTACTCTTGATCTCAAATCAGGCTTTTAGCAAATCTCTTTGGATTCCAGTAGCCGTGAGATTGTTGTCTTTTCCACGCCATCAGGTCATTATTAGAGGCTCCGTGCCCCAGTGGGTTTGCGTAACTCGCCCCGGACTTGCTAACGATTTGTAAATAGTCTTCTTCAATGTCTTATTCGCGATGGTTTGTTTATATACCTTGATGATTTGATCTTAGTCAAGTTCAAGTTTTGACAAACTTGAACTTGTTTTGCAAAGATTCCAAGAAGCAGGTCTTAAACTTAACCTGCCTTAGTGTAAATTCATTCGGTCACGCATTGAGTTTTTAGGTCATGTAGTTAACAAGGATGGCATTCACACCACTGACACCAAGGTCCGTGCAGTTCAAAACATTCCTATCCCGACGTCAGTAAATCATGTGCGCTCTTTCCTTGGTCTTGCGGTTATTACCGTGCGTTCAAAGATTTTGCATCCATTGCGTCGCCTCTCACGCGTCTTTTCAAACAGGATGCGTCTTTCGTATGGCTCGACGCCCAGCAAACTAGTTTTAACCGACTCAAACACTCATGCTTCAGTCCTTGCCATTCCAGATTGCAGTCTGCCTTTTATATCTTGCACCGATGCAAATACTTTAGGAGTAGGCGCTGTTATGATGCAGCAGGTTGAGAGTTCTCGTCTTCATGTCATTGCGTATGCCAGCCATACCCTGAATGCTGTTGAGTCTTGCTACTCATTTACTCATTCAGAGGCTCTGTCACTGGTATGGGCTTTACGCCATTTTTGTGACGTCATCTATGGCTACCAGTTGATTGTTTATACTGATCATGCTGCCTTGCTTCACCTCTTCAAGGGTAAAAATCTAACGGGTCGTCTCGCCAGATGGTTTGTCACAACTGA
>NC_087166.1:13965000-13975000 GCF_035594125.1 Scylla paramamosain
TCTTGTGATACTTTATTAATTTTTTGTGTGCATTTACATATTTGATATACCATTCTTTACCTTTGTGTGTCTTACGGAGATAAGCACACTTGCACATTGGTCCTTACATATACACATACACTTATTTCATCTTATCATATTAGTGTGCCTATTGTAATATACACACATGTATCTTAAGTTATTTTTCAATTGCTGTGACCTGCGTGTCACCTAGAATGTCTTGTCATATTTTTCTATTCATATGCTTTCTGCCACCCATATATATATATTTTTTTTACGTTTTGTTCGCTGCGAGGTCGCAGCTAAGGAGTGTCCGAGTCATATGATGGTGTATGACCAAGTACTCGTATTCTAAGTTTATTTTCTTCTTATTATTGTTATTATGATTATCATTATTATTATTATCTATCATTTATTTATTTTATTCAGTTATTACGCTTCTCGTCTGTCATTTCTGGCGGGCTCCTTGTGGCGTCACCCGCGCGCACCCATTGTTTCTCATTTATGTGCCAGCCTCCGTGGCGTTTGTTACCCACTCTGTACCGCAGACTTTGTTATTATAGTGAAGCTTCTAAGCAGTGTTTGGTGTTTCCCTGCTGACCTGGATAAGCGGGTAGACAGAATGTACTGGCCCCAGTACAATATCTTCCCCAGGCAATACACACCCTCTCCTAAATGATGAAGTGAAATTACGTACCTAGTTCCCTTTTTATCATGTACGAGGTGTGTCATTAAAGTTCCAGGACTGGTGCCACACAAGTTTTATTTCACATCCAGGCTACAAACTATAGGTTATTTCCTTCGAAGTAATCCCCCTGGCACCGCATGCACTTGTCCATCCTTCTCTGCCAGGCTTGCATGCACTGCTGGAAGGATTCTTGCGGGATGCTCCTCAGCTCCGTCGTCACGGCCTTTTTGATGTCGTCCGCATCATCAAAACGGGTCCCCTTCATGACCTCCTTGAGCTTGGGGAAGAGGAAGAAGTCGCACGGAGCGAGGTCAGGTGAGTAGGGCGGTTGCTCCAGCACGGCGATGTTCTTCTTGGCCAAGAACTCTCTGATGCTCAGGGCATTGTGAGCAGGCGCATTGTCGTGGTGAAGCAGCCACGAGTTGCCCTGCCACAACTCCCGCCTCTTCTCGCGCACTGCACGAAGCAGACGCCGCAGTACTTCTTTGTACACATGTTGGTTGACTGTCTGGCCCTGTGGCAAGAACTCGCAGTGGACGATGCCCCTCACATCGAAGAAAGCGATCAACATGACCTTGAAGCTGGACCTGGACTGCCTTGCTTTCTTCGGCCGTGGCGACGCCGGACTCTTCCATTGAAGGCTCTGGCGTTTGGTCTCCGGGTCGTACTCAAATACCCAGGACTCATCGCCGGTGATGACTCTCCTGAGCAAGTCTGGTTCAGTTTCCAGACGCTCGAGGATGTCCTGACACACCTGCATGCGTCGTCCCTTCTGGTCATCGTTCAGGAGTCTCGGCACCATCTTCGCACAGACTTTCCGCATGCCCAGATCTTCAGTGATAATCTTCCACACGCTGTTGTGGTTCATGCCAAGCTCATCTGCGATCTTTCGAACAGTCAACCGACGATCGTCACGCACCATCTGCTTGACACGCTCAACATTGGCCTCATTCCTGCTCGTTGAGGGTCTTCCACTCCTGGGGTCATCTTCCACGTCCTCCCGGCCCTCTTTGAACCTCTTGCACCACTCAAAAACACGTGAGCGTGACATTGTCTCATCCCCGTACACTTTTTGCAGCATACCCAGTGCTTCTGACGGCGTTTTCCCCAACTGCACCAAAAACTTCAAGTTTGTTCGCTGTTCAGCGCTCATTGTTAAACGACCTGCAACAGAGGACATGATTTTAAAAGCACGTAAGAAAAAGATTAGTGACTGTAGAGGGTTGGGAGCGCAGTTGTATACTCCAGAAGGATTACTTTGAAGGGGAAATATGGTGGTTTGTGGCTTGGGTTTGAAATTCATCTTTTAGGACACCAGTCCTGGAACTTTAATGACACACCTCGTACACAAATTAAAAGTCGGCCTTTAATTATGCAGACCATTTGTTCTCGAGAAAATCAACAATGGCAATGAGGAAGAAGAGGTGGATACTGGAGGTGGAACTCAAGATTCCTGTGTACTCTGATACTAAGGTATCAATACTCTGTGTACTAAGGTATCAAAGCCAGAATTCCGAATACAAGGTGTTGGTGTAATTAGTTGGCTAGAAAACATAAGGTAACGTGGATAAGAGAGAGAAAGAGGAGGGGAAAGAGGTGGTGGTGGTGGTGGTGGTGGTGGTGGTGGTGGTGATGGAGACGTGATAATGTTGGGGATAGGACATGAAAATGAGTGAACAAAGAAGGAAAAGTGCAGGTTTACACAGTTTTTTTTTTTTTTTTTATAGCAAGATTACCAGATAATTTGATGTCATTATATTATGCGTATATTGGTACACCACCACCACCACCACCACTACTACTACTACTACTACTACTATTGCTACTACTACTACCACTACCTCTACTACTACAATTTCTTCTTCTTCCCTTCCTCCAAAACTTCAAAAATTCCGCCCTCCCTTGCTTTCCTTTCCTCTAACACTCTCCTAACTTTTCATTCCTCCTTCCTCCACTCCCTTGCAAGTACTACATCACTCGCCTCTCCCTTTCCCTCTCCTCTTCGTTCCCTCTCCCTCCTAACTCTCCTCGCACTTCACATTACGTAACTTCACCAAGGTCATTCTTCTAATGATGTACACGCACGGAAGCGCGCACACACACACACACACACACACACACACACACACACACACACACACACACACACACACACACACACACACACACACACACACAAACACACACACACACAAACACACACACACCTTCAATGTTGCATATACAACACACACATGAGCATGAAGGAATATAATTAATTGTGTTCTATTTTTGTACTTTCAGGAACGACGCTCGTAATTAGTGTGTGAAGGGTGGAATCACATAAAGAAAGGCAGATGGACAGACAGAAACAGACAGACAGACATACAGAAAGAGACAGGTAGATAGAGATAAGCAAGAAGATAAACAGACACAGGCATACAGACAAACAAACGGAAACATAAACAGAAAAACACAGACAGACAGTTAAAGCGAGTGAAGTGAAGAAAAGAAGGACTTATAAAAGACGACATAAAAGAGGAAAAGAAAAAAAAAAAGCAGAGAGAGAGAGAGAGATGAAGAGTTAAGTAGGAAGGAAAGGATGTAAGATGAGGAAAAGGGGTAAGAAATAAAAAAAATATGGGAAAGAGATCAGAAAAATGAGGAGGAATGTGGGTCGTCTTGAGGAAGAAACTAGTGCCGTAATGGGAAAGGCGGAAAGGTGTGAGGCAAGTATAAAGTTGAGTAATAAGGAACAGGAAAAGGGAAGGAAAAGGCAGGAAGAGGTAGATTCATTGGAAGGACACATTAATTAGGGTAAAGGAGTGAAGGAGGAGGAGGAGGAAGAGGAGGAGGAGGAGGAGGAGGAGGAGGAGGAGGAGGAGGAGAAAAAATGTTGGTAAAGGAAATAAAATATAACGGTTAAATCTTTGTAGCAGTATTTCTCTCTCCTCCCCACTCCTTTCTCTCTCTCTCTCTCTCTCTCTCTCTCTCTCTCTCTCTCTCTCTCTCTCTCTCT
Source organism: Scylla paramamosain (assembly GCF_035594125.1). Taxonomy (NCBI): domain Eukaryota; kingdom Metazoa; phylum Arthropoda; class Malacostraca; order Decapoda; family Portunidae; genus Scylla; species Scylla paramamosain. The sequence goes on from NC_087166.1 coordinate 13,968,687, forward strand.
CTCTCTCTCTCTCTCTCTCGTCACTTCAAGCCCTTCCTTCACCTTACAATACGAGCAGTGACGTTCTCCTTCCCTCCCCTCCCTCCTCCTCTTCCCCCCTTCGTCACTGCGTCATTACTCGGCGCCATACAAGAACGGGATTCTAACTGGATAATAAGATTTCCGTAAGTGCGTCAAGAAATAATTCGCTCCTGTACCGCCTACCATGCGAGGACGTAGACTATTCTCCTCCTCCGTCATGCATTAGAATTTAGGTGCAGCTGTTCTCTTATTCTCAGCTCATAATAGGTCACGTTGCAGAGAGTGTGAATAAAATAAAGGGTGAAATATTTAAAATCATCGTCGTCTCTGGGTTTAAGGTGTAGTATTTTTTTGCAGTTTTATTGTCAGCCATTGTGCGGTGCGAGTAATGATTGATTAAATGTTAATACCAGATTTAACTTATTCTACGTCTCTGTTTTTTTCAGAAATATCGTCGTCTTTGAGTTTATTGTTGGATATTTTTGGAGTGTTTTATCGTTAGTCATAGTGAGGTGCGAGTATTTACTGGTTAGATGTTGATTCCGGGTATAAATTTTCCCTCTTGTACGTCTTTTTTTTCATGTCTTCATTAAAATTGTCGTCTTTGATTTTAATGTTGCGTAATTTTGGAAGACTGATTAGGGACTACAACTATGAACGCTTCTCAGTATTAACACAGTGGGTTATAAGGGACAGCAGCTGACTTGTTGACCCTTAAGTTTTTCTTTTTTTTTTTGTTTGAAATATATTTCTGGGGAGTGCATTGAGGGATCTCTCTCTCTCTCTCTCTCTCTCTCTCTCTCTCTCTCTCTCTCTCTCTCTCTCTCTCTCTCTCTCTCTCTCTCTCTCTCCCCTTACTCATCTTACTTACCCGTCTCCTTACCCTCGATATCTTCGTCGTCGTCATCCTCCTCCTCCTCCTCCCTTCTCCTGTCATTCATGTTCTTTTTTCGTCTGACGCTGAATCAGGTGCATCTTTCCTCCCTTGATCAATATGTCAAGTACTGCTTCTTAATTTCCTCATTTTGTCTGTCTATTTCTGTTAGATGACTGATTGACGCCAGGCTACGGAAGTTCTATGAATGAGGAGGAAAAGTAACGATCATCGGGTTCTGTCAGTGCGTCATTAGAGTGTAAACGATAAAAAAAAAAGTAGGTTGTTTGTATGAGAATTATTAAAGTGGGAAAGAATTTAAGATGAAACTTTATATATATATATATATATATATATATATATATATATATATATATATATATATATATATATATATATATATATATATATATATATATATATATATATATATAAAAAATAGGTGGTTTGTAGGAGTTAACAAAAAACGGAAAGAAATTTAGAGCAAATGAAAAAGAAAGATATATATAGGATTATTATTATTTTTTTTTCTTTTTAGCGAGAAGAGACCACTTAGATCTATAAGAATATAATGAGATCATTAGGAAAGACATAATACAATGCTTATATGAATATTTTCAAATGTAATGAATAGGAACGGAAAGAAAGAAACTAGATTTATAGGAATATATTACGTGAAACACTGAGAAGAAATGAGACAAAAATATAAAAATCTTTGAAAATTTACTAAGAAAATACCAAAACACTGAGGAGGAATGAGACAAAAACAAATATTTACAGGAATCCTCAAAAACGTCAAGAGAAAACAAAAGAAATGATGGAATATAATCTAATGGCACTGTCAGGGAGGAAAGAGGGGAAAATAAGGCAGTAGGGCAGGTGTGACGAGGTTCTCATTCGCACCCAAGTGTTCCCTCGCCCTGCAGATAAGCCAGTGGCGCGGAAATTGCAGCCTCTCAGCGGATATTTCTCCCCGGCCGCGACCACACCGCGTACCTCCCAGCGTGCCTCCCTTGTTGGGATCACTGAGGTGATTTTGCTGGAGGAGGAAGAGGAGGAGGAGGAGGAGGAGGAGGAGGAGGAGGAGGAGGAGGAGGAGGAGGAGGAGGAGGAGAAGGAGGAGGAGGAGGAGGAAGATGATGAGGAATATGTGAGAAAATATAATACGAAAACAAGAACAGGAAGAAGATTGATTAGGAAGAAAAGGAAGAGGAAGACGAGGAGGAGGAGAAGGAAGACGACTACTATAGGTAAGAAAAAAGACGATAGAGAAGAGGAAGAGAATTTCCACCACCACCACGACCACCACCACCACCACCACCACCACATACGTTTTCTCCCTTGCCTCTTCTTCTCTCTCTTTATCCCAACAGGGGTGAGAGAAACAGACACACGGAGAGCAGAAGGACTGGTTTGTGTATCTGTGACTCACTCCTTCACTCCTGTCTGTCTTACCAAAGAAGAGTGAAATGCTATACCTACTCCTGTGTGTGTGTGTGTGTGTGTGTGTGTGTGTGTGTGTGTGTGTGTGTGTGTGTGTGTGTGTGTGTGTGTGTGTGTGTGTGTGTGTGTGTGTGTGTGTGTGTGTGTGTGTGTGTGTGTGTGTGTGTGTGTGTGTGTGTGTGTGTGTGTGTGTGTGTGTGTGTGTGTGTGTGTGTGTGTGTGTGTGTGTGTGTGTCCTGAGGGTTTCAAGAGACTGCCTGTCAGCATAATGAAGGAAAGGAGAAATGGAGGGAAGGAGGAAAGAAGGGACGGAGGAATGAAGGGATAGAAGGACACTTGGGATTTTTAGGCGGGAAGGAGAGAAAGAGGGGAGGAAAGACTAAGGGAGGAAGATTCGAGAAGAGAAATTGGATTAAAAAAAAAGGATTATGGACGGAAGGAGATAGGTGACATAAAATGATAACGAAGTAGACGAGGAGGAGCAGGAGGAGGAGGAGGGAAAGGAGAGGAAAGGAGGGAGGAGCAATTTTTGAGGACTGAGAAGAGGGGAAAAAATACATACTCCTTGAACTTTGGCAATGAACCAAATGATTCTCCGAGGAACTATTAAGCTAACACACACACACACTCACTCACTCACTCACTCGCACGCACGCACGCACGCACGCACGCACGCTCTCTCTCTATCTCTCCTCTCTCTCTCTCTCTCTCTCTCTCTCTCTCTCTCTCTCTCTCTCTCTCTCTCTCTGTCTCTCTCTCCCTCTCTCTCTCTCTCTCTCTCTCTCCCTTCCTCTCTCTTTCTCTCCCTCCCTCCCTCTCTCAGACACACACAAAGAAAGGGAGAGGGACGGAGAAAGGGATGAGAGAAAATGAGAAGAAGAAAGAGGGAACATAGTTAAAGAGAAGGAAAGGAAGGAATGGGCGGGAAAGAAAGAGGAAGGAGGAGAGGAAAGGGTGGCAAGGAAGAGAGGAGGGCAGGGAGAGAAAGAAACGGAGGAGATACGAGAAGAAAGAGAAGAAAGATGGCACACGAAGAAAGAGAGGGAAGTGAAATAGAGATGAAGTGAAAAGAAGGAATTGGAGGAAAAGACAAAGGAAAGGTAGGAAAGGAAGAAAAGAAAATAAGGGAGAGGAGGAAGTAAAAGGGAGAAAAAATAAGGGAGAGGAGGGAAGGGAGGAAAAAGGGAGAGAAAAAACAGGGAGAGAATGAGGGAAGGGAGGAAAGGGAAGGAGAGATGAAAATAAGAGAGAGGAGGAGGAAAGGGAAAAAATGATGGAGGGAGGTTTGTGTGGTAAGGTGTGACGCGGACAGGTGACAGTGACAAGATTTAGTGTAGCCTTTGCATACAAGAGAAGGCTGATTAGGACACGGCCAGAAGTGTGTCACGCAAGGGTACCATCTCTCTCTCTCTCTCTCTCTCTCTCTCTCTCTCTCTCTCTCTCTCTCTCTCTCTCTCTCTCTCTCTCTCTCTCTCTCTCTCTCTCTCTCTCTCTAGCCTTAATTTTATTCATATTTCCTCTTCCTTTATATGTTTTCTCTCTTCCTCCCTTACTCGTTTCTATTCCTTCTTCTTCTCCTCCTCCTCCTCCTCCTCCTCCTCTTCCATCCTTCTTGAAATCTTACTTTTTTCCTCTCCTCAATTTCCTTTTCAGTTTTTTCATCCTCTTCCTCTTCCTTATAAAGAATAAATATATCCTCTTTACCTCTTATGTTCATCTTCGTTTACTCTTCCAGAACTCCTCTCCTTTGAATCTTTTGTTTTCCCCATTTACTTATTTTAATTTCCTTCTACATTTTCAGAACGTTTCTTTTCTCTCATTTCTTTTTTTTTTTCTTTCTTTAATTTTCCATCACTAGCAAATTTCTACCTCTCGTCGCATCCAAGTATTTCCTCCACGGTTCTCCTTTTTTTCCCCTTTCAGTCCCTTCTCCACTGGTCACTTTCCTCCCCTTTCAATTTCTCTTTCCCCTCTTACCCTCATGAAAGAGAATAAAAGCAAGGGCAGCTCAAGAGAGTGAGAGAAAGAGAGACAGACAGAAAAAAAGGAAAGGAGAGAGAAAGAGAAGAGACTCTCGTTTAAGAAATAATAAACCAACCAACTGCTTCTACAATTTTTTTTCTTTGTTTTTTTTTTTCCTTCCGTGAACTCTTTCGACAATTATTAAGCAACGATCCTCCCTCTCTTGGTACGAGTCTTTTCTTACGACTTTTGCAATGCTTGGGAATGTCCCCCCACACACACACACATCCACGAAATCTCTCTCTCTCTCTCTCTCTCTCTCTCTCTCTCTCTCTCTCTCTCTCTCTCTCTCTCTCTCTCTCTCTCTCTCTCTCTCTCTCAACACTTTAACGGGAGCTTAACAGGTAATCGTCTCTGACCACCATCACCACCACCCCCATCATCATCACCACCACCACCACCACCACCCACCACCACCACCTCTACCACCATCACCATCATTTTCCTTGACCTCTAATGACTCCCTCCTTCAGGTAATGACCACCACCGCCACCACTACCACCACCACCACCGTCATCACTATCACCATCACCATTCCTGGCAGTTTCCCTTGTATCGAAGATGTTAGAGGGAAGATCGCTGTGTGTTTTATTTCCCAGAGTTTTTGCCAGTGTTCATCTGTTCAATAGTACGTTTCTTATTATTTAAGTCTCATTATCTTAGTTTTAATTTTAGTAATTTAGTTTCCAAAGACTTTTTACCTGCGTTCATCTGTTCAATAGTTCATGTTTTGCTAGGATATCATTACTCTGCTTGTTTCCTTGTACAGTATTTTACAAATATTGTATTTTACAAATACAATGATAGTTTTTACCACTGTTCGTTTGGCCAACAGTGCGTCTTTTATTGGGAAATGGTTACTGTCCTCGTTTCGTTCTACAGAGATGGGAAACTCGGCTGAATAATGAAGCACCAGACAGTTCCCATCCATTATTAGAATAAACAAAACTGTCCCTTCACCGGCAAGAATCATATGTTAGACTGGAGTTTCCGTCTGTGAAAGATGTTATTACAATGATTGGGTAAAACTGCCCTCTATTGTTAAGCTTTCGAATACAATTGGAAACTGCACCGCCCTGTTCCCAATGTCTCTAGGGTCTCGTGTAAGAGAATTTGTGCTGTACATTACACCTATTTCATACCTACATTACTTTCTTTATTTACGAGTATGTAGCAATAAATGAAAGTTTTATGACTACACCACCATTTTGAACCTCGTGTATGAGAACCTGTGATATACATTACACCTCTATCTACCTATTTTACATCTATCTGTATTCCTTTATTTATTATGAGGGTATGGCAACAAATGAAGGTTCGCACAACTGCAAATCATACTGGTAACGACAGGACGCTCACTAAAAAAGATGAAATAATCGAAGAGTGATGGATGATGCATACACGCAGAGTGAGGCATGGAAATCAGGACAGTGATGGAATACAATGGTGAAAAAAAATGTCAGCCCTTCATCCACAGTCATTTATATATGTATGTGTGTACGTGTGTATGTATGTATGCATGTATGTGTGCATGCATGTATGTATATTTTTTTCGCACTGTGTGATATTTCCGTTCAAATACATATCACGCTTTATCAGTATCCTTTGTTACCGTAATCAGTTAACCTTTGCGCTATTGAACATAACTAGATACAGCTCTGTAAAATAATTGAGTTTTTTAATGTGTCTTTAATATTACAGAACTTATTCTTATTAACATATTCTATTATGATACCCTTTGCACTGTCTTAACATTACCATGCACTAGATTAAAGGTTGTAAAATAATGCAGCTTTTCAATGTGTCTTTAATATTACACGACTTATTCTTATCAGTATCTTTTATTACTAAATCTTTTTAACCTGTGCTGTTTAACACAATCAAGCACTATATATAAAGTAAAACAAGACTTGTTTTCAATGTGTCTTTAGTATTATAGAACTTATACTTATCA
>NC_087166.1:13980000-13985000 GCF_035594125.1 Scylla paramamosain
GAGAGAGAGAGAGAGAGAGAGAGAGAGAGAGAGAGAGAGAGAGAGAGAGAGAGAGAGAGAGAGAGAGAGAGAGAGAGAGAGAGAGAGAGAGAGAGAGAGAGAGAGAGAGAGAGAGAGAGAGAGAGAGAGAGAGAGAGAGTTACAAAATCAATTAGCAAAGTGCATCGTTTCCTTATCAGTGACACTTGAAGAAATAAAGGTGAGTTGTGGTTTATCACCAGTAAAGAATATTTAAAGAGGAATTGAAACCTTCAAAGGACCTTATTGGGACCTAGAACACATTATAAAGCAACATATGTACTTACAGAGATGCCTCTAGATTATTATATTGATATAGTTACCTTTTTTATCACAGAAGAGTTTTTTTCCTGTAGTTTTCTCTCCATTTTCAAGAGGAATATATACTTTAGAGGAGCTTATTGGAGCTTAAAGCAGCTTATAGAGCAAATTATGTACTGATAAGTCTGTATATTTTTATTATCATAATGTTTATTTTTTCACACAGAAGTGTTATTTTCTCAACACTAGTTTTCTCTATTTTTCAAGAGGAATTTATGCTTTAGAGGAGCTTACTGGGATTTAGAGCAACTTATACAAGAACTTATGTACTTATAGAAAAGCTTGTAGGTTATCATTACATTATTTGCTTACTTTTTTTCTACAAAGTATTATTTTCTCAACATTGTAGTTTTCTCCCTCTCTCTTCTCCCTCAGAAGAAGCCCTCGTGTAATTATTTCCTTTCAAGTCAATACAAAAAATGGACGACACAATATTAATCTCCGTTAAGTAAAGCATAAATAATAATAATGATAATGATGAAATAAAATGTTTTCCTCAGTTTTGTTGTTTCCTTTCGTTTTCCACAAATGTACCCAGTCGCCCACCCATCCCTATACCCACTCACCCATCTGGCCATTCACTCCCTCACCCGCTCACCCAAGCATTCGTCCACCCACTCACCCATATGGTCAACCACCCACTTACTCACCCATTCACCCACTCATTCACCCACACACTCCCCCACTCACTCACCCACTCATCCACCCATTCACCCACGCATTCACGCATTCACCCACGCACTCACCCCCACCCACCCATCCCCTGACAGGCCGCTGCATCTTTCCTTTCAAAACGTCGAGTTTATCAAGAATGTATCAGTAAAAAAACAAAAATTCTAACTCTAGTTTTGTACGCAACTTTTTAAGCATCGATAGACTCATACCCGTTCTCCCCCCCCTTCTCTCTCTCTCTCTCTCTCTCTCTCTCTCTCGCCTTGCCGCGTCAGGAGGGAATGGACACCTGTAGTATGCACCTCTTCAGTAACTACGAGAGGAAAAGGCATGTTCTTTATGTCCACGTACACCTGGTGACACGTAATTAGTTTGTGAGGTGAGTTCTTAGCGCCACGGAGACAGGTGGGTGCATTCACGATGGTTATGGCAGCTATAAATATTTCCCGGTGTTGATAGTGGTGTTGTTATGGTCTCCGGGTGTTGTGTGTTTGTGTAATGGTGTTGTCTGGCGTTGTAATAGTGTTGTTATGGTCCTGTTGGTATTGTATGGTGTTGTGGTGGTAATGTGGGTATTGTGTGGTGCTGTAATGGCGTACTAGTGCTGCTGTGATGTAAAAAAAAGGGCGGCGAGTTGCGTGTAATAGTGTTGTTATGGCGTTGTGTAAGTTATGTGGTGCGTGTGGTGCTGCAGTGACGTAAAAATAGCAGGGAGGTGTGAGTAATGCTGCACAGACGGAAAGTATTGGCGCCACCAGAGCCTCGCCACGCGGCCCATAATGGCGTTAGGCGGCCGGCGCGGCACTCTCGCCACATTAGCACACGAGGCACAACGAGGCACTTTGCTCGCGTTAGCAGAGCACACTCAGGCCAATTAGGCGCGGCGGCAAAACGCCCCACCTCCAACCTCGACTTTCCTGAATTATTTTAGACAACACCACTTACACCTTCATTATATGCGCTTAAGAAGGAGGAGGAGGAGAAAGGCGAGGGATGGAAATGAACGCTAAGGAAGGAAAACAGTACCAGCAGCAGTTTCTTTATACTCTTGCAAGCCTGTTTCCTATAACGTATACTATTAAATCTGAAGAATGAGATGCGAGGAGATGGAGAGTAGTAAAGATGGAAGTATACAAAGGAATACAAAGGAAGACCAAACAGCAACAGGTTTTGAGGTCTTTCCTAGGCTGTTGGGGAGCTATTCTCCTCTAATTATTAGTGGAAGATACTGGATAACACAGGAGAAGGCTCTTCTCCACCCCCCCTATTCCTCCAGCCAAAGCTGGCCGCAAAAATGAATTGGTACCATGTTGTAAATAAAAACAACAAGGAATATGAGAGGAAACTAAGAAAGAAAGGATGTCTACTTCCACCACATATAATCTACGTACAATACTAATATTTATGTCATCTGATGAGGTGCTTCCTTTAACTTAAATTTTTATTGAGTGGGATACATCTTTATTCAATGACTATAATGATGGGTTAGTTGCTCTGCAAGGACTCGATTCCTTTTACCATTACTGTGACGGTGTCTGCAATAAGTCGCCGAGGAACCTAGTCATCACTAAGGTTTCTTTAATCCGATAAATTTTCATTGCTGTAAAGTAGTTGTTTTCCTTCCTCATTGAAATAAACCCGCATCAGGTGACAGATAGTGTAGAGTGAACGTGTTCGTTAATCAGACATGAAGAATGACAACCGGGGATTAGTTTCTAGATACTTGTCAAGACGGGTTTTAAATGAATCCACAGTATTTGAGCTAACGAAGCTTGATGGAAGACAATTCCTGATATTTATTACACGATTAAAGAAAAAAATGTTTGGCTTCATTTGTTTGAAATCGCTTACCTATTATTTTGAAGCCATTGTTTCTTGTAACATTACACTGGTTGAGTGTTAGGAAGAGTTCAGGTTTCACATTTGTGAATCCCTTAAAAATTTTGTAAACCATTATCAGGTCCCTTCTTAATCTGCGTTTTGATAGGGATATAGATTTAGTTCTTTAAGGCGTTCTTCGTCGTGGGGTTTATTACGAAGCCTTGGGATAATTTTTGTTACTGCACGTTCTATTTTTCTAATTTCTTAATATCCTTAATGTAATAAAGTGAACAAAATTATATATTTTATTGATGATGATGACGTACAAATGAGTTATACAACAAGATTATTTTCTCAGATTTGAATTTTTTTTTTTTTTTTATTTAGGAGGAACACTAGCCAAGGGCAACAAAATCCAATTAAAAAAAAAGCCCGCTGAGATGTCGGTCTCCGAATAGGGTCCAAAGCGATAGTCAAAAATTGAAGGATAAGTGTCTTGAAACCTCCCTCTTGAAAGAATTCAAGTCATAGGAAGGTGGAAATACAGAAGCAAGCAGGGAATTCCAGAGTTTACCAAAGAAATGGATGAATGATTGAGAATACTGGTTAACTCTTGCATTAGAGAGGTGGACAGAATAGGGGAGAGAGAAAGAAGAAAGGAAGAAAGTCTTATGCAGCGAGGCCGAGGGAGGAGGAGGGGAGCATGCAGTTAGCAAGATCAGAAAAGCAGTTAGCATGAAAATAGCGGTAAAATATAGCAAGAGATGCAACACTGCGGCGATGAGAAAGTGACTGAAGACAATTAGTTAGAGGAGAGGAGTCGATGAGACGAAAAGCTTTTGATTCCACCCTGTCTAGAAGAGCGGTATGAGTGGAACATCCCCCATACCCTCCCCCAAACATGTGAAGCATACTCCATACATCGACGGATAAGGCCCTTGTACAGAGTTAGCAGCTGGGGGAGTGAGAAAAACTGGCGGAGACGTCTCAGAACACCTAACTTCATAGAAGCTGTTTTAGCTGGAGCTGAGATGTGGATAGGACAAGAAGTTTGGTTTTAGAAGATCATTGATGGATAATAGGAAGAGAGTGGGTGACAGGACGGGCAAAACCCTGAAGAACACCACTGTTAATAGATTTAGGAGAAGAACAGTGACCGTCTACCACAGCAGCAATAGAACGGTCAGAAAGGAAACTTGAGATGAAGTTACAGAGAGAAGGGTAGAAGCTATAGGAGGGTACTTTGGAAATCAAAGCTTTGTGCCAGATTCTATCAAAAGCTTTTGATATGTCCAAGGCAACAGCAAAAGTTTCACCAAAATCCCTAAAAGAGGATGACCAAGACTCAGTAAGGAAAGCCAGAAGATCACAAGTAGATCAGCCTTGACGGAACCCATACTGGCGATCAGATAGAAGGTTGTGAAGTGATAGATGTTTAAGAATCTTCCTGTTGAGGATAGATTCAAAAACTTTAGATTGGCAGGAAATTAAAGCAATAGGACAGTAGTTTGAGAGATTAGAACAGTCATCCTTTTTAGGAACAGGCTGAATGTAGGCAAACTTGCAGCAAGAAGGAAAGGTAGATGTTGACAGACAGAGTTGAGAGGGTTTTGACTAGGCAAGGTGAAAGCACGGAGGCACAGTTTTGGAGAACAATAGGAGGGACCCCATCATGTCCATAAGGGTTTAGGCCAGCGAGGGCATGGAAATCATCATTACGAAGAATTTTAATAGGTAGCATAAAGTAGTCAGAGGGAGGAGAAGAGGGAGGAACAACCCCTGAATCTTCCAAGATAGAGTTTTTAGCAAAGGTTTGAGCGAAGAGTTAAGCTTTAGAGATAGATGTGATAGCAGTGGTGCATCTGGTTGAAATAAAGGAGGGAAAGAAGCAAAGTTATAACAATTTTTTTTTTGTGGGGGGGATAGGTGCCAGAAGTCATGAGGGGAGTTAGATCTTGAAAGATTTTGACAATTTCTATTAATGAAGGAGTTTTTGGCTTGTTGGAGAACAGACTTGGCATAGTTTCGGGCAGAAATATAAATCGCATGAGATTCTGGTGATTGAAGGCTAAAGTACCTTTTGTGGGCCACCTCTTTATCATGTATAGCACGAGAATAGGCTCCAAGGTTTGAAGGTTTAGGTCGAGAAAAAGAGTGAGAAATGTACA
>NC_087166.1:13990000-13992500 GCF_035594125.1 Scylla paramamosain
GGAGGAGGAGGAGGAGGAGGAGGAGGAGGAGGAGGAGGAGGAGGAGGAGGAGGAGGAGGAGGAGGAGGAGGAGGATAATGGAGAAAAGAAAGATGACGAAAGTTAGGCCAAAGAGGCGACGGAAGAAGATGAAGATGGGAAAGTAGAAGAAGAAGAAGCAGAAAAAGAAAAGAAGAAAAGAAGAACATGAACAAGAAGAACAAGAAGAACAAAAAGAACAAGGAGAACAAGAAGAAGAGAAGGAGGAGGAGGAAGAGGAGGAAGAGGAGGAGATCCAGACAGAGAGTTCACACAGACTCCAATGGCTGCGCTGAAAATAAATGAATAAATATAAACATGCAATATATTAGAAGCTTTGGGGAGTAATTATGTGCAATCTGCTATTACTCCACCATCAGCTGATTACCTCCACCCTCCTACCTTCCTCTCCTACTCCTCCACTCCCCTACAGTTCCTCTACCTGCCTCCCTTCCATCCCTCCACCTCCACTCCCCTCCTTCTCCTTCTCTTCGTCTTATCCACTCCCCTCCGTCACCCACCTCCCTTCCATTCTTCATCCCCTGCCTTCCTCCTCAATTCCACTCCCCTTCCATTTCTCCATTCCTCCACCTTCCTCATTCCCCACCAACTGATTTCCCTTTCTTCATTCCTCTCCTCCTCCTCCTCCTCCTCCACATACCCCCTCTCCTCCACTATTCCTCCTCCACCACAACACATACCTCCTCCTCCTCCTCCAAGGTTAGAAGTGCAAGTTTTCTTCCCTCCCTCCCTCGTGTTGAGCTAATGACACGAGTCTGACTATAATCTTGCACAATTGATACGGCAGAGCGCGACTGTCATTTGTCTTGCATTGGATTCTTTTCCCTTTTGTTTCGCTGGTGACTTTTGACTCAATCTCTCTCTCTCTCTCTCTCTCTCTCTCTCTCTCTCTCTCTCTCTCTCTCTCTCTCTCTCTGAAACATGAATTTTTTTTTTTTTTTATTGTTGTTTTGTCTATGTATAAATGCAACACATTCATGTTAGTTTTTATGTTTATTAAATGTTGTTGCATCACGTCAGTGGCTTTTATTTATTCTTCTGATGGCCTTGTGATTGACGAATTATTTCTGTCTATTGTTGCTGTTGTTGTTGTTATTATTATTATTATTATTATTATTATTATTATTATTATTATTATTATTATTATTGTTATTGTTATTATTATTATTATTATTATTAATATTATTATCATTATCATTATTTATTATTATTATTATTATTATTATTATTATTATTATCGTCCTTGCCGTCATTACCATTATTATTCAAGAGACAGATTAAAGCCTCGAAAATCCTTCAGTGCATCTACATTTATTAATATTATCGTTACTACTACTACTACTTCTACTACTACTACTACTACTACTACTACTACTACTACTATTACTACCACCACCACCACCACCACCTCCACTACTACTACTACTACTACTACTGTTGTTGCTATTACTACTAGTGCTACAGTTATCATCACCATCACTACTATTATTCAAAAGACAAATTAAAACCACAAAAAAAAAAACTTCAATCCACCTACAGTACATTCATCATCTCTCGTACAAGAATAGAACTTAACACGACCAACAATTACTATTAAAAAAAAATAACATACATACGCTCTCAGGTCACGAAAAGCAAGGACTAATCTCTTCTATTACCACACAAATTCCACCAGACCCTTCCTGACTCACCTCAACCTCACCTGTATAAGCTCACCTGCCACCGCATATAACAAACACCTTTGGGACGGTGGCTGGTGCAAAAAAAATATCAACTTTTCTTAATTTCCACAAAGGTTTCATGCTGCCTGTGCGAATATAATTAAAACCCAGAGAATTATATATCTGTCACTAAGAGCAATAATGGTGGGGGTAATAAATGTTTGTATTGCATACTCCTCACTTGTTTGCCAATATACGGAAAGAGAGAGAGAGAGAGAGAGAGAGAGAGAGAGAGAGAGAGAGTGTGTGTGTGTGTGTGTGTGTGTGTGTGTGTGTGTGTGTGTGTGTGTGTGTGTGTGTGTGTGTGTGTGTGTGTGTGTGTGTGTGTGTGTGTGTGTGTGTGTGTGTGTGTGTGTGTGTGTGTGTGTGTGTGTGTGTGTGTGTGTGTGTGTGTGTGTGTGTGTGTGTGTGTGTGTGTGTGTGTGTGTGTGTGTGTGTGTGTGTGTGTGTGTGTGTGTGTGTGTGTGTGTGTGTGTGTGTGTGTGTGTGTGTGTCGTAAATAAACTTTTCTGTAAATAGATAAAAGAGAGGGTTGACCAGAACACGCCTACAGAAAAAAAATATATATATACATAAATGAACGAAAAGCGGAAATAAATATGAAAAAAAAAATGCATAAAAAACTCACACACACAAACACACTGTCGTATATGGCAATGCATTCATATTTCGTGCATAACAGTGGCATCAAACGTCACGCCGCGCATACACCACACGGAATACATGAATAACAAACGAGA
>NC_087166.1:13997500-14002500 GCF_035594125.1 Scylla paramamosain
TAATTAAAAAAAAATCTTTCTTAAGACTTAAATCCAATTTCAGACCTAAAAAATCTAGAATTTTATCATATATTAAAGGAATTAAACTACACTTATTCATTGAAAAACCTCTTAGAAATTGAAAATGCATTTTCAGACCAAAGAAAACTACAAAACTTACTTGATTAAAACTTTCTACACTTAATACTAAAAAAAAAGAACAAAAACCTTCAATACTCAGAAAAAGTTTCCAGTACAACAGGTCTTCCCAAAATAGCCTGAGTTATACAAGCAGGAATGCAGCGCTGGGTTATACACTAGTCATACACGGGCAGCGCGAGTCCTGCCGGCGTGCATGCAACAAGTCCAGCACGCACACAACTCTCGCCTGCTTCCCTTCTTCCCTCCTTACCTGCGACGCCGCCACGCAGCAACAGGTGAGAGAAAAGTAATTAGGAAAGAGGGGAGAGAGAATCACCACCACCACCACCACTTTTCTTTCTTTTTTTACTTTTTTCAAGTTTTTTTTGCGAGCTTATTTTAATTTTTTTCTATTTTTTTTGCGGGTGTTATTTTAGGTTTGTTAGTAAGTTCTTGATTTTTCTTCGCTATATTCCTTATCTTTTTCTTTTTTTTCTCTCTCAGTGTGGTGTTCTACGTTACTCACTTCTCTCTCTCTCTCTCTCTCTCTCTCTCTCTCTCTCTCTCTCTCTCTCTCTCTCTCTCTCTCTCTCTCTCTCCGCAAACTAACTCATTTCCCGCAGCAGACACTTTCTTCTCATTATTCATTTTATCTCTGCTGCCGGACGCTTCCTGCACATTTCCCCTTCACGCCTTACAAACTTCGCCTCATTCACCACATTTTTGACACCACACGAGACTCCCCCTGACCCCCCTCTCTCTCTCTCTCTCTCTCTCTCTCTCTCTCTCTCTCTCTCTCTCTCTCTCTCTCTCTCTCTCTCTCTCTGATGGTAACGGAAATGAACTAAGCCAGAGAGAGAGAGAGAGAGAGAGAGAGAGAGAGAGAGAGAGAGAGAGAGAGAGAGAGAGAGAGAGAGAGAGAGAGAGAGAGAGAGAGAGAGAGAGAGAGAGAGAGAGAGAGAGAGTAGCAAGCATAATCAATACACGTTTTATTTTTGTTCTTTTTGTTTTGTTTTTTAGTGCGTCAAGAGTAAATGTGCTTCACGATTATTGAAATTCCACAAATCATAAACAAGAAAAAAAAAACAAGAATAGAAACGTGACCAAAAGGAAAAACGTGATCATAACACGTTAGTCAACCTGAGCAACTGGTGTACTTCCTCCTCCTCCTCCTCCTCCTCCTCCTCCTCCTCCTCCTCCTCCTCCTCCTCCTCCTCCTCCTCCTCTTCCTCCGCACTAGTAAAGAAACGAAAACAAAGTTATCTTCATTTAATCAAGGAACAAAAAAGTTTTCCACTCGCTTATCTTGTTATTGTTGTTGTTGGTGGTGGTGGTGGTGATGGTGGTTGTGTGGTTGTTGTTGCTGTTGTTGTCGTTGTTATTTTAGTAGAGGTGGTGGTGGTGGTGGTGGTGGTAAGGCTTTAGAAGGTCTATCAAAACACGTGTATTTCTTTTAACATGTCTTTGGCAGAAGAAATAGAAAGGAAATACACACACACACACACACACACACACACACACACACACACACACACACACACACACAGTCACAATCACCACCACTCTCACCACCACAACCTCCACCACCACTTATAATTCAACACAACACCCATCTATCTCCCTATATCCTCCTTTCGTGTCCTTACTACCATATACACACATCCCTTTCTGGCCATCACGTCTGTCACCCTTTCAAATCCCCTCTCTCACCCACTCCCTCCTACTCCTACTCCCTACATTCACCTTCCCTATCCTTATCACCCAACACACTACATCACATCCCTCATCCCTCATCCTCTCTCTCATCCACTCCCTCCCACTGCCATCCGTTGGTTAGGCAGTAGCGGTAACGGGTCACGTCTGGTTCGAGTGAAAGCGTTAAAGCACTCCATTCACGGCTGACAAAGAGAGGAAGCGCCCATAATGACACCAGCGTTAGTCCTTCCTTTCTCGCCGCTCATCCCTGCGTCGTTTATAATACCAACTGCTCCCGTCCCTGTCGCCTCTACCTGCCCGGTGCACGCGCTTATGTAACTCCAGGTAACGGGTTTAAGCGCTATTGTGACCTGCTTGTTAACGTGTCATAATTAATTTGTCTTCTTTCGCTTCTCTGTGTTCTCTCTTGTATTTTTCATGTATTAGGTTAGTCTGGCAGTGTTGGTGCGCGTAACGTTGGAAGTCTCGCTCGTTTCATATTTGGTGACGCTCTTGTGTGTGTGTGTGTGTGTGTGTGTGTGTGTGTGTGTGTGTGTGTGTGTGTGTGTGTGTGTGTGTGTGTGTGTGTGTGTGTGTGTGTGTGTGTGTGTGTGTGTGTGTGTGTGTGTGTGTGTGTGTGTGTGTGTGTGTGTGTGTGTGTGTGTGTGTGTGTGTGTGTGTGTGTGTGTGTGTGTAGTGTAGTGTTGTTCGCTTGTGCTTTTAGTCAGAGAGAGAGAAAGAGAGAGGGACAGACAAATGTTCAGCTTATTCTCGCCGCTCGCTGCTCGCGCCTCGTGTTCATTGTTTGCATATACCTTGATTTAATTTGCCTGCGCTCTCTCCGTTTTATCTTGCTCGCGCATTAGTCGGATCTAAAAGTGGATCTCTGTAGCGTGGGACACCTTTTATGTTCACGCTACCAGTAATAGTGATAAGAATTATAGAAATAATAACAGTTGTAGTAGCAGTGGTAATGGTTGTGGTGGTGGTGGTGGTGGTGGTACTAGTAGTAGTAGTGGTAATGGTTGTGGTGGTGGTGGTGGTGGTAGCAGCAGCAGCAGCAGCAGCAGTAGTAGTAGTAGTAGTAGTAGTAGTAGTAGTAGTAGTAGTAGTAGTAGTAGTAGTAGTAGTAGTAGTAGTAATGGTAGTAGTAGCAGTAGTAGTAGTAGTAGTAGTAGTAGTAGTAGTAGTAGTAGTAGTAGTAGTAGTAGTAGTAATGGCAGTAGTGATAGCAGTAGTAGCAAAAATAATAATGAGTGTTGTCAATCTCTTAACGTAATTAGAGTCTCCCGCAGAGTGAGTGAGTGAGTCAGTAGCAGGCGGCGCGCGCCCGTGTGTGTGTGTGTGTGTGTGTGTGTGTGTGTGTGTGTGTGTGTGTGTGTGTGTGTGTGTGTGTGTGTGTGTGTGTGTGTGTGTGTGTGTGTGTGTGTGTGTGTGTGTGTGTGTGTGTGTGTGTGTGTGTGTGTGTGTGTGTGTTCATTCCGGCGGCGCGATGGCACAGAGTCACGCAAAGAAAGGCAAACTGCATCTCGCATTTTTTTTCATTCCTGCACGGCGCGTTTCAAATCCCGCCGCTTTTCCCTCAGCATTCGTCCTGGCGGCAGCTTTTCCACCCACCAACACCAACACCAACACCAGCCCGCCCGCCCGCCTTTCCACCTTTCTGAATTTCGCACTGCAACACTTTGCTTTGATATTAATTACCTACTCGCGCAATTCTCACCTACACGGATGCTCAAAAACACTAACTCACACTTATACACTCATACTCTCTCTCTCTCTCTCTCTCTCTCTCTCTCTCTCTCTCTCTCTCTCTCTCTCTCTCTCTCTCTCTCTCTCTCTCTCTCTCTCTCTCTCTCACTACGTCCGCTTTAAAGTTCATTTTTTAGTTTCTTTTGTCTTTTTTTTTTTTTACATATTTCACGTCTATGTAATTTTAACCTTGCCACCTCCTCCTCCTCTTCCTACTCCTCCTCCTCCTACACCTATGTCCATGCCTTTACTGTCCTTTATCTCTCAATTTAAATTAGATAATGCACCTTATAGCAATCAGCCAGCCTCGCAAACACCAAAGGGTCTGCTGCTATTTGTTCTCCCTTTATGTCCCTCCTTCTCCTCTTCCTTCTTTGAATTTGCTGTCGTTTGACCTCTAACTCATAGAATCTGTAGTGGTATTATAGTCACACGGTAGGGTTGTGCTGTCTGTTTTTCCTTTGTATTCCTTTGTATTCCTCTTCTATATCTTTAGTGTTTTATTTCAATACCACTTTCGTCGCGCAGTTCACTGACGTATAGTTTGTATTGACAGTTGAGCGTCCCAGGTGTCGGAACGCCGCTGACTGCCAGTTCTGTCCCCAGGCTGCCTGATGGCCACTGCAGCACAGTACAACGGCCCTTCAGTGTTGACTCTGCCTGGGATTATTTTCTGTACACATGCACTGCAAAGTAAACTGTTACAATGGAACACTCGCATCCACAGCAGTACTACATGTGATCTCTCGTCTTTACGTTACGTGTTGCTACCTTTAAAGTTATGATGTAGCTTTCCAAATTCCAATGTTATCATTCGATGTGTACCATGAACGATTATGAGAAAATCTGGGTGAGGTAAAGAGGACTAAAAATATAAGACTTCAACTAGTTATTAAAGATCACTATTATTATTATTATCAGTGTTAAGTATCACACAACATTAGAAACAAAGGCTTGAAGACACGAGACCATAAACCTTCACACAATTACCAAACGTTTGCACTTCCTGTAAAACTTTCAGCCAATCGTCGCTATGATCATTTCCAGTACCATTCATCACGCAGTACGAAGAACAAAGACACGAGACCATAAAACACGACTATTGGACATAACAACTAGTATTATGGCATCACACACCACACCGTGCGAGAAATGAAGGAAGGAAAGGGACCCACAGTACAGTTTACTCTTTGCTCCCCTTGGAATAAATGAACAACACTCAGAAAATAAAGCATAAAAGTCAGCCAATTAACAGACGCGGAGGGAGTGACCTAGGCGGGGAAGAGATCACTAGGACGTCACGAGGTCAGAAAGAGGTCACAGTGATGGTGTTCAATGTTTCTATCACACCCATTTACTTTTCCCCTTCTTCCCCTCTTCCTCTTTCTATTTTTCCCCTTTCCACTCTCCTGCCTATCGCCTCCCATTATTCT
>NC_087166.1:14007500-14132500 GCF_035594125.1 Scylla paramamosain
GCACTTTATCAAACCATCGACGCGCTGCCACTCGCCGCCCGCACATTGACACACATACAAGTTTTCTCCAAAATCCTGTTACATTTAAGGGAAATCCTCGACGGAGCCACAGCGCTGAGAGAGAGAGAGAGAGAGAGAGAGAGAGAGAGAGAGAGAGAGAGAGAGAGAGAGAGAGAGAGAGAGGATGGAGCTTCGTTTTGGTATGCCATCAAAACCTTACCGGAGCTGTCAGAAACACTGGCGGTGAACCAACACTCCCGCTGGCTTGGGACTTGTACTATACTTGTTCTCTATCTGTATTTCTTTGTTTCTCATTGTAATGCTCATGCAATGCTAGAACAGTTGGCCGTGGCTGCAATGACAAGAGGGAAACATGTACTTTTCGACTCGAATCGCCACAGTCGAAGCCTCGATACCTTTAGATTAGCAAACCTGAGATAATTTGCTCTTTTTTTTAATCCCACTGCGCTTCCTTCCGATAGTGTGGAGAGAGAGAACGATGACGCACGACGCGATAAAGGAGTGCTGGCCCTTCATCATGCGTGCGCGACGAGGAGAAGAGGAGAGGGAAAGTGGAAAGTAGAGGGCGGTAAGAAGGCTTGGGTCTGAATAATGCAGATCCCGGACCGAGAACCCAAATTGAGAGAGACACACTGCCTACCAGCATACATTTACACCCAAGCCTGCCAGCACTTAGACACGGCCGCAGAAGGCACACAACCACAGAGGCGCGCGCGCACACACACACACACACACACACACACACACACACACACACACACACACACACACACACACACACATACTAGAAAACATACGAATTTACGCTTATTTTCTCCCACAATATAACGAATAGAAAGATTGGCCTGTTATAAAAGACAGGAATTAAAGAGAGAAATTAAGGTCGAAAAATCAGAAGTAGAAAAGAGAATCAGACACCTTAAAGATTGGCGTCCCTGTACTAGTCTGTTATAAAAGATGAAAATTAAAAGTAGGAATAAAGGTTGAAAACATTACACGCGGGAAAGAGAATCAGACTCCATAAACCTCATTAATAGCATGTTAAGTGCACTAAAGTCACGTCGTTAATGAGATTAATACTGTTTGGGTCCTGTCAACACTCTCACTTTTCACTTCTCATTACTGCCAACGGACACACTATTGTAATGGAGGGGAGGTAGGGGGTGTGATATAGTATTGAATAATAAATGCGTTTCATCTCCTGGGATTCTGAATTACCCTGTACTATTAAATTATATAAATGAATGTAATAAACTCCACGTATATGGGTTTGGTTTGCAATTAATTATACAACTTGCAACATCTATGATTCGCTCTTAATTCTTCTGACACAAAGACTGAATTAGTAAAGGTTTCGAATGGAGCGAGTCAGTATACAGATAACATGCGCAGTATTTATCCTTCATGCTTATAACCCGGAAGAACAAAGCCGCGCCTCCCTCAGCCTCGCCTCCGCCTGCGCTACACCTGCCTTGGACGAGCAAAGCCGCCACTCGACAGCCCTTGAGTAACGAGCGGCGCATCTCATGACAAATTTACGCGTGACGGTCAGAACACAAAAGCTTGGGGCACCTTAACTCAGTCCGGCGCATCAGGAGGTGATTGGCTGCCCGCTGCTTCCTGCACGAGCGGCGGGTGCGGCTCCCCATTATCGCTAACGTGGCATCACCAATAACTCTCCCGAAACGAGCCGCGCTTTGCATTCTTTGTTACTTATTCCTAAACGCCTGGAAATTATGACCTCACTAAGATTGCAAAGTTGTTACGGATATTTCGCCTCATCGCGCCGCGCATTATGCAGGTGAGGTAATTAACGCTTTCGCCTTAATTGAATCAAGGTCCGTAATGATGACACGCGCGGACAGGAGAGCTATACAGGGAGCGGGAGGGACAGCGCTCAGTGAAAAATGACGATAAGGGGCGGCATTTTCTAATCGAGCAGCGCTGAGCGAGTCTTAATGAATTCTTAAGGGACTTAGCACTCACATCAGCGAAAAGCGTGCGTGTGGGAGAATGTTCTTAAAGTTACTGGTAAACTCTCTAGATACACCGTGACTGCCACTCGCATGAAAAGAATGGAGGTATGTCACTCTGTCGACGTTCTACAGACACACACCCTAGCGCTCATAAACGAGAGTGACAAAAGAAATCTAGTTCTAATTTTCTTCCTCTCTTTCTGTTATTACTTATAAAGAGATTTAAGTTATCTCTAATGCTTTCTTAACCAAAATATTTATTTACGGAGATACACAGAACATTTAGTCGACAAAGTAAAAAAAAAAAAACAGCAGGTTATTTCACTGGCAGACAACTTAACATTTTCTATAAAGCGAGCAGAGTGGGGCTTCCACCACCAACACCACATCGAACACTCCACTAAATTGGTCAGTATCGGGAAGCAAGATGGAGGGACAGAATAGCGCTAGAACTGCAAAAGACTGGAGTCACAGAGGAAGATGCCAGGGACAGAAACAACTGGAGGAGGCTCGTACATGGCGAGAATACCTCACTGTAGGGGAACGGTGAAAGGAGAATAAAGAAGCAAGTAGGAAGTGTGTTTAACATCTAAGAAATCATAACTTCCCTAAGCTGTATCCTAGCATTGCCCTTCCTTCTTTACCTTTGCCTTCTCCCCTCGCCTGACATGAGCCATCCTTTTCCTACCCCTTTGCCCCATGTATTTAACAACGCGTATCTTCGCCTTTGTCTTCCATTTAGCAGCGTCCCCTACCTCTTCAAGTCATCAATTTCAAGCAAAACCACGTTCACGGCACCGTCATTTCCTCCTCTTGTCTTCCCTTCGTCCTCTTTCACCCCGTCCTCATCCATTTGTCACTAGCCTTCCCATCCTCCTCCCATAATGATAGCGAAGCCTTCCTCCCCGCATGGTGTACGTAGGTCTTAACAGCTTCGAATTCTCTCGGATGAAAAGGCTCACTAAAAACACCTTCCTATTCCTGTTGACGATGCGGGAAAGTACCTACCTGACAGGGAAGGGTGTTTTCAGGCAAGGTTCCGTCACTTCTTTTCTTCCTTCCTTCCTTCAGAGAGAGAGAGAGAGAGAGAGAGAGAGAGAGAGAGAGAGAGAGAGAGAGAGAGAGAGAATTTTCGAAGCGTGGCTCGGCTCGGAAGAAAAGTTGGGAGCGTCAACTTTTGGGAGGAGGGTTGGTTTCTCCTCTGTCTTTTCCAAGAGAGAGAGAGAGAGAGAGAGTGTGTGTGTGTGTGTGTGTGTGTGGATTGGCAGGATAGATAATGGGAGGGTCGAACCGAGCTTCATTCTCTCTCTCTCTCTCTCTCTCTCTCTCTCTCTCTCTCTCTCTCTCTCTCTCTCTCTCTCTCTCTCTCAGCACAGCAAGGCCAAGGGTTAAAACGAAACCTAACTAATATGAAAGTAGATCAAAATAATAAAACTCATTACGTGCTCGGGTGAAACTCAATCCCTATCAAGGTTACTATTTTTAAACTGATCTCCATAAATATGCACCGGGTCGGGTTCTTGAGGCGTGGCGTGAGTAAATATTTGTCGCTTTCCATACTGGGGACTATAGACTTGCTCGCTGCGGGGGAATGTTTCTATTGACGTTTTGCTGCTAGAGGCTAAAGGGAGGGCGGGACGTGAAGGAGAGGGAGGATTCAAGGGTACTCATTTCTTGTTTTCCGATGTTTCATGACACAACGGCAAGCTAAAGACTGCACTAAAAAAAACAATGGTAAATTTATAGTTTAAGCCAATGTCCCCAATCTCTACCCACGGCCCACGGCGTTATTATTAATTTCCGACAAGTAGTGTAATCATTAGAAATGATGTGAATAGTGAGAAGAACAAAATGAGGTAGGTTATTACCACGTAGTGTGTAATGGCTTAAACTATCATAAAACCCTAACCTAACCTAACCTAACCTAACAACTGAAGTTCAGGCAACAATACACCATTTATGTTTTATCTGTGGACTTAGAAAAAGTTGAGAGCGCTGTGCATTCCCAGGCCTATTGTGGCGTTATTATTAATTTCTGACAAGTAGTGTAATCATTAGAAATGATGTGAATAGTGAGAACAAAATGAGGTAGTACCACGTAGTGTGTAATGGCTTAAACTATAATAAAACCAAAACAATATCTACTTTGTTACTATGATGATGATGATGATGATGATGATAATGATGATGATGATGCCATGAGATACAGAGATCAAAACTGTAATTATTAAGAAGAGTCACGCGGCTCTATCTCCATTTTTTTTTTTTTTCGGCTCCTATCCCCTACAATATTAGGGACCTGGTGGAAAAGCGGTGATTTCGGGTGGGAAAATCCTAAATGGGGCCAAATATCGCCTATTGCCACCGAAAATAGGGAGCTGCCTACCTCTGATAAAACTCCACAAAGAGCAAAATGGACAACAACACTTACCCAGTCCCCATGTCCAGCACCGCTCTCTCCAGTGTTTGCCTCAGGAACCAGCTCTCCCTCTTTCCACACTTGTACTCACACGTAGAATGTTGTCTACAGTACCTCTTTAACCGCCACACTTAGTAGCACGACATGCTGATGTTCACGGTAGCGAGGACGAGCATGTTTCACGGCACCAGACTTCACTCAGGAATGATCACAGCCGGAAGGAGAATGAAAATGCATCTACACATTCCGTTTTCTTTTAATTCGGCGCTACGTACTTCTCTTTTTTTTTACTTACTCTTATGAATTCTAGTTTGTTTTCATTTCTTGTTATGTTTTTTTCTTTTAACATTGATTTTTCTCTCGCTTTTTTCATCATAGGAAGCACGAAAACAATAGAGAAGTTATTCATCAATATTTTTTTCTTTATGGAGAGTTATAGGCATCGTATTTTTTCCACCCTTTGTGAGTATGCATTTATTCATTGCTTTCACGAGTGTAATGGCGTTTAATAGGCAATAACATGGATCCCATTTTGAATGGCTGGAGCCGAGCCAAGGGCGGGGACGAACCAACCACCCACCTACCTCACCAGTCCTGCTTCTCTCAACATTCGCCTTTGTTTCAGGACACTGTACAGCCCGTCAGCGAGAAGATAAGAGCTGAGTGGCGTCCTGGAAGTGAAGAAAGATTTACATCATCTCTGCAGCACAACTGTCATCCCTCCTCGTCCTTATGTTTTCTTTTTACGTTTAGACAGAGACGTAGATCTGTTACATCATCTTAATACTGTAGTGAGAGAGGTTTCAAGACAATTATCCATCAAATTTTGATGACAGCGTTTGACTCTCTTTGGGGACCGGCACCTCAATGGGCCCCCTTTTCTTTTTTTCTTATAGTTTTGTTGTCCTTGGCCGGTGCCCCTTCAACATAAAAAAAAGTGTGTTGTTATTCATTGTCTTAGCTCAGTTCTGTACTGTGCTGTTACTGCCTTAACTCAGTGTTGTAGTGTGTTGTCACTGTCTTAGCTCAGTGTTGTAGTGTGTTGTCACTGTCTTAGCTCAGTGTTGTAGTGTGTTGTCACTGTCTTAGCTCAGTGTTGTAGTGTGTTGTCACTGTCTTAGCTCAGTGTTGTAGTGTGTTGTCACTGTCTTAGCTCAGTGTTGTAGTGTGTTGTCACTGCCTTAGCTCAGTGATGCAGTGTGTTGTCACTGACTTAGCACAGTGATGCAGTGTGTTGTCACTGACTTAGCTCAGTGTTGTAGCGTGTTGTCACTGACTTAGCACAGTGTTGTAGCGTGTTGTCACTGACTTAGCTCAGTGTTGCAGGCTTTAGATGCGTGAATAATGCCAGACTTTTTATCTAGAGGGCAAGAATACGTATGCATGTTAGTTTTTTTTTTTTTTTTTTTTTGTGTGTGTGTGTGTGTGTGTGTGTGTGTGTGTGTGTAACAAAATAGCGGGCAGATAACTATGTAAGAGGAAGAAGGAAATAACAGATGCAATATCAATTATTATTTCTTTTTCCTTCAGGAGTTGTCGTTGTGGTTTGATGGATTGAGTGGCGGGTGAAAAAGAAAAGAGAGAAGGTTGCAGCGTAGCGGATTTATTTACAAAAATAGCTAATGCTTTCTTGAAGACATTTATTGAATCTCGGATCTGGGGGACGACATTCGCCCACTCGGCGGTACAGGATGCCAGCTCAAGGAAGAAGGTAATCACAGGGAGAAGAAAATGAAGAAATAAACGTTTTGGATCATCGCAAATAACGGGTATTGGAGGGATCATTTGAGGAACAGAGAAAGGAAGGAACTCAAAAAGTAAATAATAATAAATAATGACGAATTAGTACTTCATCTCATCGACTCACACACACACACACACACACACACACACACACACACACACACACACACACACATACAGAATTAAACAAGCAAAATTTTCTCTAACTAACTAATATCAAGCAGTTTGCATTCCTCGCGAGTCTCGGTAGATGTTGAAGCCAATTCCTGATGACCAATGGGGGGCAGGAGTGTAGAGTCTTACCACACTGCGTTACGGAGGCGAGTTTGTTTGGTACTCTTGGGTTACGGTACTTCCTGGGAGAATGTGTCTGTTTACTGCTTGGTTTTTCCTGTCTTCACTCTCTCTTCTCTGTTTTGTTCTATTTTTTTTTTCCCGAAGTATTCTGTGAGTGGACACTTCAACCATTCTCTCCTTATCTAATTACTTAATTGTTTGATACTCTTGAGTTTTGTTACTTCGTGAGAGAGTGGTGTCCGCTTACTTCTTGAGTTTTTTTCTCTTCACTCTCTTTACTGGCCTCTTCCTCTCTATCTTCTGATTCTTTTTTTTATCCTCGAATCGTCGCCATTTCCTGAAATATTCTGTGAGTGAGCACTCGAATCGTCCTCGCCTTATCTAATTACCGACATACAAATCATGGATCAGTGGTAGATTATATACTTTATCCTTACTACAGGGTTTGTTTACACTGCCCCTTGAGTGAGCATACAACAGCTTGACTAAGATTTCTTCTTTCTCGAGACGTTTCTTTGTCATCTTATTGTATTTCGTGGTTAGGTTTTTCTTCTCTCATTCATTCAGATGTTGTACAAATTATTCTCGTACCCGTGTCTCAACAACGAAGCAAAACAGTCTGGAGAAAACGGAGAACTGAAGGATTGTTTGGCGCATCGGAAGGGAGTCTTTGCGGCGGCCACTGTGGATGCCTCGACCCTAGCTAGCTACCACCACCACCACCGCCACACTTCGGTCATCTCAGCTTGGACCGTCAACATTTCCTGAAGAGCTTCGTTCAGGAGAATCCTTAGAAAATAATATCTGCATTTATTTAAGGGACTCTACGTACGTACAATAGATCCGCGAGCATCCTAAAGCAGTGCTCTAGTATATCCTGCAGGACTTCAGAATCACGTGACAGAGTGGGAGAGGAGGCAGGAACCAGGGTCTTGATATCCAGTCGCAGGCCCTAAGGGAGTGGAGCACTCAGCCTCTGGGCACCTGGGCTCTCGGGGCTCTGCGGGCGCCTCTGTAGCGGAGCCCTTCACACGATGCCTGCGAGGACTTGCACACGGCACAGGCGCAGCGCGTGGCCTCATGATAAGAATAAAGCTCAGTCCCCGGCGTCACTCCCTCGTCACAGTTCCTCAGCGTCACCTACAGCGGGAGAAAGACAAGGTGTTAGTGGTTGCTGACAAGGGAGAGGGAAGGCTAGTGTTAGTGCTGACGAAGTAGAGGGAAGGTAAGGTGTTAGTGAGAGCTGGTGGAGTAATGTGTGAGGGCAGAAGTTATAGATATGATAGAAAGTTACGAGTGAAGACACTGTGAGGGTTGTTGAAGGATAAGGGTGTTGCTACTGCCAAAGGACGAGAAGGAGGAGGAGGAAAGGGAAGAGGGGGAGGAATGTGCTGATATACAAGTGCAAGTCAAGATATGATGGTACGAATGTAGAGAATGTGAGGATGCTTACAGGTACACCCATCACAATACCTACTAGCCTTCAATACAAAGAATACACGTGGAAGTAGATGCATGTACTTAATGTATGTTCATATATTTTTAATGGAATGGTGAAAAAAAGTGTTGTTATCATTTGTCGAGTGATATTCAGTGAAACATATGTCTGTTTGTCTGCCTGTCTCTCTGTGTGTCTGTCTCTATTTATGTATATATGTATGTATGTATGGTTGGGGGTGTGCGTGCTTGATCTTACCTCGGTTAATTGAGTTTTGTCGTGAATACAGACGGGGTGGTGAGAGCGCTTGTAGGGGAACTTCCAGTCTGCAATCTGCGGGGGAGAGGGAGTGATTGAGTCCGAGAGAGAGAGAGAGAGAGAGAGAGAGAGAGAGAGAGAGAGAGAGAGAGAGAGAGAGAGAGACTGATAGGCAAAGTGACGCAGATAACGATAATTGACATCACAACTCTATTACACACACACACACACACACACACACCAATATAGCCATGACTCGCGTTCTGTCTGGCAGAAATAGCACGAGTCGCCCCCACGCGCAGCAAGATTAACAGCCACTTTGCGATGCCTAAGGACAAAAGGGTAGCGTCAGCCTGGACTCCCTCCCTTAGTAATTACAATGAATCTATTTCCAGCGCCTGAAGTCAGAGGTTGGGGAGGGTCGTGGTTGAAACAAGCAAGTGTATAATGTAAGGCAATCACAGCGCTCATTACCCGCCCGTTGTAATCGCCTGCAGGGAACGTGCGTGGCTAGATAGGAAGGTAATTCGGTACGGGACGGTGAGGGTGGATGGGTGAAGGGAGGATGACTCTGTATGTGAGGTGATGCAATGTTTATTTTTAGATCGTGCGTTGTTTGCGTTCGTATTTCCTGCTTTGTTTTGTTTTTGTATCTCTCTCTCTCTCTCTCTCTCTCTCTCTCTCTCTCTCTCTCTCTCTCTCTCTCTCTCTCTCTCTCTCTCTCATCCTCCTGCTCCTCCTCCTTCTCTTCCTCTTCTTCTTTTTCTTTATTCTTATTTCTTTCAACTATCCTGTCTCATTCTTTCGTATTTTTTTTTCAATCTATTCACGTTTGTTTTGTTTTATGTTCTATTTTTTCTTCCCTTTTTCTCTTTGTTTTTATTTTATCATTTCTCTTGTTCCTGTTTTTTCCTGCTTTTTTTTTTTGTGTGTGTGTATTTCAATTTATTCACGTCTCTTCCTTCCATTCTGCACCTCTTCCTCTTTTCTCTCCCTTTTTTTCTCTTTTCTTATCTGGCCTCCGCTGTTTGCCTTTCCTCACTCTCTCTCTCCTCCCCCAGGCTATCTTCTTTCCACGCTTTTTATCTTTTCTTTTTCTTTTCAGTCTCTCTCTCTCTCTCTCTCTCTCTCTCTCTCTCTCTCTCTCTCTCTCTCTCTCTCTCTCTCTCTCTCTCTCGACATACACACGATAATCCTCGCCACCTGACAACATCCATCCTCCTCCTCCTCCTCCTCCTCCTCCTCCTCTTTCTCCTCCATTTCCTTTCTTCCTCTTCCTCTTCGCCGCATGTCTTTTCTTTATTTTTCTTTACGTTCAGTCACATTGCCTTCTCTCTCTCCCTCCCTCTCTCCCTCTCTCCCTCTCTCTCTCTCTCTCTCTCT
Organism: Scylla paramamosain; assembly: GCF_035594125.1. Taxonomy (NCBI): domain Eukaryota; kingdom Metazoa; phylum Arthropoda; class Malacostraca; order Decapoda; family Portunidae; genus Scylla; species Scylla paramamosain. The sequence goes on from NC_087166.1 coordinate 14,017,036, forward strand.
CTCTCTCTCTCTCTCTCTCTCTCTCTCTCTCTCTCTCTCTCCACACACACAAACACGCGTGGCTCCTCTCATTGAGTATTTCCATTTTTTCCGTCAGTGAACTTAAACGTGATAGAAACACACACACACACACACACACACAGAGAGAGAGAGAGAGAGAGAGAGAGAGAGAGAGAGAGAGAGAGAGAGAGAGAGAGAGAGAGAGAGAGAGAGAGAGAGAGAGTAGCAATCGCGCCTCATTTTCTGTGGTTCAGCAGGTGGATATTAATTAGTTTTTTCCTCCCTCTCAGTCGTAAACCACCTAACATATTTAATTAATCAAAGCGACCAAACCATTCCCTCGCGCTGGAATTCAAATTTCGCGTAGATCATTCCATTGAAAAGCTTGTTTTCTGGGTATGTTTTCATGTTTTTTCTCCCTCTCCCTCCGTCCCTTCTTCCCTCCGTTTCTCAAGAATGGTACGGGACGATGACGCAAGCAATGAATATAAAAAAAGCTGAATTAATAGTAAGGCAGAATAATTTCCATTTAGTAACGCAAGGTGTGGAGGGGGATTCTATTTATCTAGCAAGTCTGGCTATGCAAATCCCGAAGCGTGAGTGGATTGAGGTAACTTTGGTTGGCGTGTGACGGAACTTTGTAAGTCTTTTCATAGCTTCTCGCCCCCTTATGCTTGGAGAGAGAGAGAGAGAGAGAGAGAGAGAGAGAGAGAGAGAGAGAGAGAGAGAGAGAGTCACACACACACACACACACAAAGAAAGAGAAGAAAGGTAAAAATCTATACTTAGCCCCCTCAAGAGCAAAGAAAGAAGGACTAACGGAGCCTCTTTTTAATTTCACGGGTGACGGATAAAAGTGCGTTAAAGGAGCACACCTTAATGAGATACGTGAGAACAGGTAACAAGACCTAGGCATCTCCACTTGTGACCCTAACATTACTAAACCTCTCCCTCTCCCTCTCTCTCTCTCTCTCTCTCTCTCTCTCTCTCTCTCTCTCTCTCTCTCTCTCTCTCTCTCTCTCTCTCTCTCTCTCTCTCTCTCTCTCTCTCTCTGCAGCAGTGGTTAGTATTTGAGAATAATTGCCCACCACAACTCCTCTCACACTCACAGTTTGCAAGAGTTGCTTGTCAATTTACGTACGTGCACCACTTGTAACTATACTGCGCTCTCTCTCTCTCTCTCTCTCTCTCTCTCTCTCTCTCTCTCTCTCTCTCTCTCTCTCTCTCTCTCTCTCTTTCTCTTTCTCTCTCTCTCTCTCTCTCTCTCTCTCTCTCTCTCTCTCTCTCTCTCTCTCTCTCTCTCTCTCTCTCTCTCTCTCTCTCTCTCTCTCTCTCTCTCTCTCTCTCTCTCTCTCTCTAGGCGCCCAGCCTCTGCCCCCGGCCACACAACATCTCACAGCATCTCACGGCACCTACACAGCTCCTACCACCCTTCACAGCATCCCACAGCAACCACGAAGTTCCTTACCAGCATCACAGCATCCCACAGTATCTTGCCATAGCATCTCACATCCCTTAGACAGCATCCCATATCACCCACACAGCTTGCCTACCCACACAGCCTCCCTCGCCCGCTGCTCACTGCCAGCTAACTTCTATGAGTCATGTGAATGGTTACAGAGAATGCAATCTCCTCTCTCAGACAACACACAACATATTCTTCCTGTTTTTCTTTCTAGTTCTTGCTTCAGCGTTCTCTCCTCTGCGTCACTGAGGCTTTCAAAACGAGGACGCGGTAATCGTATAAGAGAAAGCACACTTGAGGAGAAAGAAAGACACAGGTGGAGGTGAAAATTGAAATGAATACCGGGTAAAGTGAGAAGGAAGAGAGAAAAGCAGCATGGCATCATTAGCAGAATACGAAGCAAAGCCAAAGGGTTCAAGATGAGAGGAAAGCAGACCTCAACTGCAGGAAGTATTGATGAGAAGAGAGGAGAGTTGAAAAGAATACAGGAAAATTGTGCGAAAGAACGTGAGTCTTTACGTTCAACGCCATCTATTCTCTTTCTTCTCATCCTCCTTCTCTTTCTTTTCCTCATTTTTTTCTCTTTCTCTTCCTCATCACCCTCCTTTTCCATACTGAGCAATATGTTTACGTCTGCCATAGTGTTTAATAATTATCCAGAAATTAAATCTAATATAAATTTTGATACAGTAAAAAGGCACATTTTTACATGCCAGACACACCTCATCTCCCCAAGCCAAGGCCAGGCAGCGAAAGAAACTAATGATTTTACTTCATTCATGACTTCTTTGTATATATATTTTTTGTAGATATGAAGTATAGCTGAAGAAAATAACTATCAATAAAAATAGTTAGGAGGGCATTGGTTCTTAAATAGAGGGGTAGATGAATGGAATACACCCAGTAATCAGGTTGTTAGTGGCGAGTCATTAGAGAGCTTTTAAAAGAAGACTTGAGACATTTATGGATGGGGAGGATAGCGGAAATAAGTAAGCATGTTTTTTTTTTCTATACAGTGACTGCCACGTGTAGGCCTGATGGCTTCCTGCAGCTTCCCTTATGATATTTTCTTATGTAGTTAATCTTCTTCCATCACCATCACCACCACCACCACCTGTGCAGGGACTTCAACAATTCATGAGCACACTCGCTCTTCACTAGGATTGCTGTTGACATTGCATTAATTGAAGTCATCTATATTCGGGCGCCTCTGGCCTCCGCGAAAAAAAGGATTAATTACAGCACGTGGGATGCTAGGCCACGTGAGCCCCGGGCGAGTTAAAGCGAGGCATTCAACGAGTCAGTGAGTCAGTCAGTGAGCTGCGTATTGAATCAGAGATAAGTCAGATGAACTAAAGCATTGTTACCGCTATTACGTTAGAAGCCATGATTTCGTCTGGCTATTTGAGTGAGAAAAAGGGAACCAGTCTGTCAGTTATGCAGTCAATCAGTCAGTTATTCAGTCAGTCCGCCAATCAGTCAGTCAGTCAATCAGTCATAAAGATCAGGAGGCAGTGTAGTATTGCACTATCAACCAGTAAGGTCATCAGAAATATCTGTATTTTTCCATGTCGAAAAGGTCATGGATTGTGACGATTTCTCCCTGACGAGTCTCAGCCACTCTCTGTGATGGCGTAACTCTGACACGATTACGGCTGAGGTGTTGTCATGTCACTGCATCGCGAATATAAAACACACGTCCATGTGGGAAAGTGAAACTAATGCAGGACAAAAACAGTGTGAGGACAAGGACAGAGGAAGACACGTCGATGCGAGAAGCAAAATAACTCCTGAACTGAAAGAAACTATGAATCACGAGAAAATTCAAATTAAATGAGGGACAGAAAAGGACGCGTCAATACGAGAGAGAAGTTAAGTGAATCCCGAACAGAACAAAACAGAAATTCATGAAAAAAAGTTAAAAATAAATAAACAAAAAACGAGAACCTTTCAGTCACCAGCACTGTGATGCACACATTCCCTGATCAGAGAGACAAAAGCTTGGGCAGCATTCCCGTGGAGGTGCATTCGGGATTTTTCCGTCGCCAATATGAGCTTAAGGCAACGTGGCAGCGCCCTCACGTGGCCTTTCCTACGCAATTATAATCACACCCTCTTCCTCCCTCCCTCCACCCTTCCCTTCCACACCCTCCCCACCCTCCATTCCTTCCTTTCCTCCCTCCACCCTTCCTTTTTGCATCCTTCCCCTCCCCCCTTCCTTCCTCCCTCCCTCCCTTCCTTTCCACACTCTCCCATCACTCCCTCCCTCTCTTCTTCGACCCTTCCTTTTCACATCCTCCCCTTCCCTGACTCCCTCCCTCGACCCTTCCTTTTCACACCCTCCCCTTCCCTGGCTCCCTCCCTCCCACGCAACCACTACACATGGAACAATAAGATTAAGGAGTTTCTTAAAGATGAAAAACTAAGCAAATAAAAAAGAAAGAAAAGAAAAAAACAGTAGCGAAGCCTTCCAAGGTAAATAAAAAGCTCCATTGAAGCACTTCCTTGCCGTAGCAACGCAAAAGTTAACTAGGTAACTTTTAAACAAAAATATAATGCTATAAGGTTCAGCCCATTTTCGGGAATGCCCATGCGCCTCAACACTGCCAAAAAAAAAAAAAAAAGCGGGAGTACAAACACGGACAGGAAAAAAACGAAGAAAACAAAGAAAAATAGGAGTAAATAAGAGGAGAACCAGAACAAGCAGAATTAGGAAAAAAAAAAACATCAAAAGAAGAAGCAGGATAGGAAACACGAGGAGGAACAAGAGGAAGAGGAAGAGAAGGAAGAGAGACGAAGGAGGAATGAAAAAGAGAGCGACAAAGGATTTCTTTATCCTTACAAATATGTGTGGACCAAGTTACTTTCATTAGACTCGTGAAAGGCATTACAAAGGTTGCATCTGTTTGGAGTTGGTGTCCTTGCCTTTCTTTGTACCTGTGCTAAAGGGCAACGAGGAAAATATACGGGAGGTTGTAAGCCAGGAGAAGAATGTCCGACCTATTGTTGCGATGCTTCGGGAGTGAACACACGGATACATTTGAAACATCGGGGAAGTAAAGGCAGATGTATCCCTAGATGACCAGAGAACATGTAGCATTGTGAGGCACATCAAATAAGAAGATATTAACATACGATGTATTTCTTGTATTTCTCGGCAGAAACAGAACTTTTCTTATATTTCATTTCCAAGGGAATATATTACTTCTCCTTTGCAGTTTCTAGTAAAATTAAGAGCAAGTCCAGCGGTTCGCAGTAATAAAATGTTGCAATTGGAAAACCGTAAATACTTCAAATATGGTATGCATGAAAGTGTATACTTGGGAGAGAGAGAGAGAGAGAGAGAGAGAGAGAGAGAGAGAGAGAGAGAGAGAGAGAGAGAGAGAGAGAGAGAGAGAGAGAGAGAATACAAAGAAACAAAGAGACAGACAGACAGATAAGCAAACAGGCAATAAGGCGGAAACACTAACACCTTTTTGTAATCATCCATCAGACTAATGTGCCAATTCTTTATGGGAAGCACGACGACAACCACCACCACCACCACCACCGCCACCACCATTATCAAAAAATATAAGAGTAACGTTTTTTTTTACCAATATATCACCTGTGAGTGTGTGTGTGTGTGTGTGTGTGTGTGTGTGTGTGTGTGTGTGTGTGTGTGTGTGTGTGTGTGTGTGTGTATGGGTGGGTGAGTGTAGGTGGGCGAGTGATATAAGAAATACCATATAAAAGGTATGACGCGACGGGAAAAAAACGTTGATCCTCACAAACGTTTTATCGGAAACCGAAAGCAACAGAGAGAGAGAGAGAGTGCTGAGGCGAGAGAGTGCTGAGGCGAGAGAGAGAGAGAGAGAGAGAGAGAGAGAGAGAGAGAGAGAGAGAGAGAGAGAGAGAGAAACACATTACATATCTTCAGGGAAACGTCCACTCATCACTTCCACGAAAGGAAAAAATCCTTCTTTTTTCCTCGTCACCCGATAAAATAGAGAGAAAAGGGAGAAAAAATTATATTAGAGTCATATTTCTTCATTTCACGATCATTTTTACCTTTAGGCTCACACACACACACACACACACACACACACACGCGCACCCTCTCTCTCTCTCTCTCTCTCTCTCTCTCTCTCTCTCTCTCTCTCTCTCTCTCTCTCTCTCTCTACGTATAAATCCTCACTATTTTTCTTTCTTTTTTCTTTTTTTTTTTTTATTTAATTTTACCATTTGCTACTTCTCGTTTATCTTGAAAACTGAATGACGCCTGGATTTTCCCCCATCATATTTTACATCGAGCTAAAAAAAAACACAGGCGGAAACTCACGTTAGACAAGATATTGTGAGAAAAAGTACATTTTAATTACCACGCACCACAGGAAATGTCTCTGATTTACTCACAAAGCACATGAGCCGGAAATTGCTTGCTGCTCATCCCTCTACTTAATGGAAGTAACAAAACGAGGCAGTAGAGTGAACGTAGCTATTGTTTCGACACTACACACGTTAATATCTACAAGCGAAAAGTACTACTAGTGTTACTGCTAATACTACTACTACTACTGCTACTACTACTACTACTACTATTACTACTACTATTACTGCTGCTATTGCTACACAACAGCTACTATCACATCTAATGTTGCATATATATATATATATATATATATATATATATATATATATATATATATATATATATATATATATATATATATTATATATATATATATATATATATATATATATATATATATATATATATATACCAGGCATGCAATCCCACACAGGGCGGACCAGACAAAGGACCACATACACCCACACTAATACACACATCATTCACGCTCTTGGCCCAGTCGGTAGAAAGGGTTAATATCGTGAAACCACCTTATTAATACTATTACTACAAATACTAACACTAACACTAATGACAATGACACCAGACATTCACTTGTCTCCATAAGTAAACTCAAGCCGAACCCGAACCCAACCCATCTATCTCTCCATCTATTCATCCATCGGCCAACAACAAGATCACCATTTGCATCCATACAGATTTCCGATTCCATCTCGCCCCACCAACATTTTTCCAGGGAAGTCTATTGTGTGTAGCTGTGTATGTACGTATTCGCACTTCGCCGCCCACGATACCTAACTTCGCCTCCACCACATGATTCATCTCGCCATAATGCGACAATTCCTTGCGCTCCTGCCTTCGTTATACCTGACTTGATGGGTGGGAGTTTTTGTAGGTTAGTAGTAGTAGTAGTAGTAGTAGTAGTAGTAATAGTAGTGGGAGTAGTAGTAGTAGTAGTAGTAGTAGTAGTAGTAGTAGTGGGAGTAGTGGGAGTAGTAGTAGTAGTAGTAGTAGTAGTAGTAGTAATAGTAGTAGGACCTGCCAGCTTCACCCTAGGATTAACACATTTTTCAATACCAAAGTCTACGTGAAGTTCAGTTTCGAGGGATAATAGTGTGGTTCCTAGGCCCTATTCAGAAACGTCCTGCTCTCTCACCACGATTATTTTCAAAGGAAACATAGATGATTAGCTGGGTTCTTACGAGTGTTTCTCCTGTTAGTAATGCAGAAATCCTGTCAATCTGTCACTGGAACCATAAAAACTCTTGTAACTTCAACTAGCGGCATTTAAACGTAGTGGAGATGCGGCGCAGTGTTTCAAAATATGGTGTGTAGGGTGAGGAGAGAGCACGAGCCTTCCCTTAATTCCTTGAGCGGACAATAGGTGAGGGGAGGGGGCTGAGCGGTGCAGGAGTGTAGAGGGCACGCCCATCACTGTGATTAGAATGAAGGGGCTCAAGAGGGGCGCGGTGGCAAGGTATAGCGACCCCCCTGTATTTGTTCGGCAAGACCATTTGTTACTCCCCAGGGTGTTGTCAAACCTCTTCCTCTTCTTCCTTCTCCTCCTTTTTTGCCTTTTCCATCTTTTCTTCTTACTATGTTCTCTCTCTAGGAGTTACGAAGTCTCAAATTACACGAGCTGCTTCACCACTTGCTAACCACCTCCTCCAGCTATTCTTCCTCCTCCTCCTCCTTCTCCTCCATCTTCTGTTCCTACTGTGTTCTCTTCCTGAGTGTAACGAAGCTTCAAAATCCATGAACTGCTTCGCTTCAAAACGTAAATAATTTCAATGGTTCAGAGATATGAACGAGTTTGCTTCATCGCTTGCTAAAGGTTCAGAAGGTTCAGAAATCTTTCTGAGTGCAGTGAAGTCGCTAAGTTAGTTTGAAACCTGGCCAATAAATAGAGGTGTCATATTTTATAGTTCAAGTGGCACTATGTAGTGTCAGTATAAGAGGCTTGATATAAAGATAGACATTCGTGTAGATCTCTCTCTCTCTCTCTCTCTCTCTCTCTCTCTCTCTCTCTCTCTCTCTCCCTGACGTAGTTCCTTTCCCTTTTCTCCATTATCTTTAATTCTCCACTTGTTATCGCTCGTATCCCTAACTCCTCGTCTCTTCCCTCTCATTATATTATCTTCTCTCCCTCCCCAACGTCACGTGATACGGATTAAAACCGTGAAACACAGCCCATCACGCATTCTATTTCTGAACTCTCTCTCTCTCTCTCTCTCTCTCTCTCTCTCTCTGTGTGTGTGTGAAAACACATGCAGTATGTATCCGACACATTAAAAATATTTCCTCCTCCTCCTCTTCCTGCTAAACTGTCCTTTAAAATAAGCTTAAGAAGAGGACTAAGAGATGAAATTCAACGTCCCCAAACAGCCACACCACAAGAACCAGAAGGGGAAAATTTTGTTGTTCTTGTTTTATAATTCAGTAACGATGTACTGCCTCCCAAGAACCAGAAGGGAAAAAAATGTTGTTTTTGTTTTATAATGCCACGTAATTCAGTAAAGATGTACTGCCTCAAGAACCAGAACGGAAAAATGTTGTTGTTCTTATTTTGTAATGCTACGTAAGTCAATAACAATGTAATGGTATGCCACACTGCAGTAACCAGAAGGATAAGAAAAAGGGAATCCGGACAATTTGGCCACGGACGATTTGGCCACGGACGATTTGGCCACGGGATGTCACCCTAGGACGTTTTGGCCACGGTGGGTAGGACATTTTGGCCACGGGAGAAAATACTAGGAATCTATTGCACTTAGTAGCATGCTTATTAAGTAAAGGAAAAAAATCTTTAGTCTGTTTTATTATCCAAAAAAGTTCTCTAATCTGTTCTGTTAGGTTAGGTTAGGTTAGGTTAGGTTAGGTTAGGTTAGGTAATAAATACGAATATTAATAATAATTGTGAAAATATGTAAATAATACAAAATATAATATATATTACAGTAAAATATGTTTCATGGCCAAAACGTCCACCTTGGGAAGTTCCCGTGGCCAAAACGTCCTACGGTGACATCCCGTGGCCAAATTGTCCGTGGGCAAATCATCCGTGGCCAAATCGTCCTACACCCAAGAAAAAGATGCTCCTCTTTTATGATACTACGTAATGCAGTAATAATGTATAGTCTCAAAAAAAAGCAACAAGGAGATCTCAGTTGCTCTTATTTTATATAATGCCGCTTAATTCACTAACGATGTACAGTGTCACAAGAACCAGTATGGAAAATTTACTGTTGTTTTGTGATGCTGCGTAACTCATCGCAATGGTAATCCACTCACCTCATTGGAGTCACACCTTCCCCAGCAGCTCATGACGTTCACAACATCCCAACACATCCTCCCGTTGTCGTCAGTCTTGTGCACCTGGACGGGGAAGAGGAAATGCGAGGCTCAGTTTGCTATCTAAGTTTGTCTTTTCTCTCAGTTTGTCTTTTCCCGCCCCCCTTCGTCAGTAATGGTAATGTGAAAGGAAGAGAGGTTTGTGTGGGTGTTTGGAAGGGTGTTTTGTTAGGGTGCTTGTTAGTGTGTGTGTGTGTGTGTGTGTGTGTGTGTGTGTGTGTGTGTGTGTGCGTGTGTGTATGTGTGTGTGTGTGTGTGTGTGTGTGTGTGTGTGTGTGTGTGTGTGTGTGTGTGCGTTTATCTTTCAGTAGGTTCATAGTAGTAGTAGTAGTAGTAGTAGTAGTAGTAGTGGTAGTTGTTGTTGTTGTTGTTGATGTACGTAGTAATGGTAGAAGTAGAAGTAGTGGTAGTAGTATCATAACTGGTAGTAGTAGGAAAAGTAATGCAAAAGTTATTCTCCTCTCTCTCTCTCTCTCTCTCTGTGTGTGTGTGTGTGTGTGTGTGTGTGTGTGTGTGTGTGTGTGTGTGTGTGAGTGCCTCACCTTGTAGCTGTACTGTCGGCGGTGGCACTCCAGGGTGGACTGCGGGTCTATGGCGGTGGCTGGAGGAAGAAGGCAGAGGAGAAGCGCTAACGCTGCCGCCAGTACTGCTATCAGCCTCCCGCACACCCCGCCGGCTCCCCTCCTGCCCGCTTACGCCTCCCAGGTCGCTTCCTCTTCCCGCCATGGCTTGCTCCTCTTGCTGCTGAAAAGAGAAGATGAGCATGTAAGAATAGAGGATTTTTTAATTACTGCGCTGAAATTCTATGTGGGTTCTGAGTGAAACTATATATTTGTTTTGGGCGTTGTTGGTGTTTTAGGTGTGTGTGTGTTATTCTTTTTCTCTCTCTCTCTCTGGTATGTATTCAGAAATGCTTTGCCCCCCACCCTCTCTCTCTCTCTCTCTCTCTCTCTCTCTCTCTCTCTCTCTCTCTCCTCTCCTCTCTCCTCTCTCTTGCTCTCTCTCTCTCTCTCAACACGACTGTTTTCCAAGGCCACAGAGATGATCACCCGTGTTCTCAAGCGTTTCTCAAGTTAGTAATGTAGAAATCTTGTTAATTTCTTACTGGAACCGTAAAAACATCCTTAAAAATCCCGAGTAACTTCAAGTACAGCCTTTTGAAAGTAATGGAGATGAGGCGCAGAAATGTCTCAGAATGTACTCTCTCTCTCTCTCTCTCTCTCTCTCTCTCTCTCTCCTCTCTCTCCTCTCTCTCTCTCTCTCTCTCTTCCCGGCGACACAACTAAACGTAGATAATTCCTCCTCCCTTTCCTCCTCCCTCCCTCCCTCCCTCCTCCTCCTCCTCCTCCTCCTCCTCCTCCTCCTCCCTCCTCCCTCTGACACCTGTAGCAGAGGGAGTAATTTAGAGTAATGGAGTTAGAACGTACTGTACTAAAGTTATCTCGTTATAGGCTGACAAATACTTCGCTCCCTGATGCTCCCTGCGTTCCAAGAGAGAGAGAGAGGAGAGAGAGAGAGAGAGAGAGAGAGAGAGAGAGAATAAAGGTGGGTCGCCTTCAATCGTTTCTGTAATTTCTGTCAACATTCACATATTCATCACACTTACACACACACACACACACACACACACACACACACACACACACACACACACACACACACACACACACACACACACACATTTCATTTGTTTGATGTTTAACCGAGCGTATATCAACGTTTTGACTGTGTGTGTGTGTGTGTGTGTGTGTGTGTGTGTGTGTGTTTAGATGGGTGGGTGGATGAGTGTTTATGGACAGACAGACAGACAGAGAGAGAGAGAGAGAGAGAGAGAAGGGGGGGGTAAAGTTTGACACTTCGACAAACTATGGCAAGGAGGAGCAGAGGAAAGAGGAGAAAGAGAAGGAGTAAAACACTTGGAAAATAAGAAAGAGGAAGAGGAGAAGAAGAGAAGCTTGCAAAAAACTTGTCAAAGAGTAATTAAGATCTCAGCAGGACACCTTCCTTTCCTGACAGTTCAATTCCGAGTGTGGCCTCCTCTCCCTCTGCCCCTCACTCTCTCTCTCACTCTCCCTCTCTCTCTCCCTCTCTCCCCCTCCCTCTTTCTTCCTCTTACCCTTCCTCCTCCTTCTATCCACCTTCCACCAGTTTTTTTTTTCTCCTCCCCATCATATACTTCTCATCCTCAATAACTCTTCTTTCTCCTCCTCCTCCTCCTCCTCCTCTTATTTCTTCCTTCTTCATGTTTTCTTCTAAATATGAACTTAAGTATTTAGTGACTTTTAAACCTTAACTTTAATGAACTTCCCCACCCCCCCCAACCCCTCCCCACACACACACAAAGGTTTGCGACTGTAATCATCGGTAATCGCATAAAACTTAATTGCCCGGAACAATTACATATAACCAAGACGTGACAGAGAGAGAGGAGAGAGAGAGAGGAGAGAGAGAGAGAGAGAGAGAGGAGAGAGAGGAGAGAGAGAGAGAGAGAGAGAGAGAGAGAGAGAGAGAGAGAGAGAGAGAGAGAGAATCTTAGCTGTTCTTTTTTTTATCCAAGTGCCTGTCATTTGAATGTTTACTCGCCTCCATTCCGCTCCTTGCTGCCTTCACTTCCTCGTCTGTTCTTGTCACCACCTCCATCTCCCTCGCCTCTCAATCTATGGGTGGCCTTCACAGATTGTCATACATACACTGCGCCCTTTTCACCGTCAATCCACCCGCTCAGCAACCAGTAAACAGCCATACACAGCATCCTCTTTCATCCTCGTCTCCATCTCGATTGTCTGTCATACTACAACTTCCATCTTCCTTTCCCTTCCTTCGGTTATTTTCTACGTCTTTTTTTTCTCTCTTTTCTGTAATGTGTGTGTTTTTTTATTTGTATTTTTTATTCAGGTTTCTCCCTTTCCTCCTCCTGTTCTATTTCCTTCTCCTCCTCCTCCTACTCCTCTTCCTGGAACATTGCTCGTCCAAAACCTTACAACCTCGGTCGCTGTCCATCTTCCTCCTGCTCTTCGTCTTCCTCCTCCTTTTTTTTTTTTTCAATAATATTCAAGTTTAAAAGCAAGTAGTTCAAAAAAAGAAAACGAGAAGAGAAAGTAAACATAAAACACACACACACACACACACACATACACACACACACACACACACACACACACACACACATGTAGGTCCGTGATCCAGTGACTCTGTATCTTCTAAGACAACAAAGCGCTTTGTGGAGGCAACAACAAACACGGACTCAACAGGAATCGAAGGCAGAGAGAGAGAGAGAGAGAGAGAGAGAGAGAGAGAGAGAGAGAGAGAGAGAGAGAGAGAGAGAGAGACCATATTTTTTCTTTTTAACTTGTATATTTTTCCTTCACTTCACTAACTCCTCTCATTCGTCTTATCATCTTTCTCTCCTTTCCTCCGTGCCTCACCTCTCCTCTTTCCTCCGTGCTTCACCTCTCCTCCCCCCCCTCTCTCTCTCTCTCTCCCTCTCTCTGGCCTATTTTCCCTTCCCGTACACTCCCTTTGTATCCCCTCTCTCATCCACTCTCCCCACCTCTCCCCTCGCCCTAACACATCCCGCACTGGAGCAAGCTAACTTAATCTGGCGTCATTTGGTGAGCGCGAGGAATATTTTGGGAAGTGGAGAGTGTGGTCAGAGAGAGAGAGAGAGAGAGAGAGAGAGAGAGAGAGAGAGAGAGAGAGAGAGAGAGAGAGAGAGAGAGAGAGAGAGAGAGAGAGAGAGAGAGAGAGAAGAGGAGAGTACGTACTGGCAATTTCCGTACAGACTGATTCCATTTTCTTTTTTCTAACGTCTCAAAGTATCCATAAAGTAGAAAAGAAAACGATGAATTAGAATCTAGTAAACCATGAACTGTTTTAATACGTTTCCCCTCCCTCCCCCCCACATCTCTCTCTCTCTCTCTCTCTCTCTCTCTCTCTCTCTCTCTCTCTCTCTCTCTCTCTCTCTCTCTCTCTCTCTCTCTCTCCTCCTCTCTCTCTCTCTCCTCTTCTTCTGTCCTCTGGTTCCGAAATATTTATTTCCACCACCACCACCACCTTTTTTATTGACCCCCCTCTTCCCCCAACCCACCCTCTCTCTCTCTCTCTCTCTCTCTCTCTCTCCTCTCTCTCTCTCTCTCTCTCTCTCTCTCTCTCTCTCTCTCTCTCTCTCTCCTACATTTGTTTCAACACTCTTTTTCACGTATATATAAGCTTTCTCCTCTCTTCCTCCTCTCCTCCTTCTCTTCTTCTTCTTCCTCCTCCTCTTCATCCTCTTCCTCCTCCTCCTCCTCTCTCCTCCTCCTCCATCCTATCATCTCCGCCACAATCAGCCTTCCCGCATCTCAATTTCCTTCACACCTTCCCCATACCTTATTTTTTCTCACTCCTCCTCCTCCTTCTCCTTCTCCTTCTCCTCCTCCTCCTCCTCCTCCTCTTCCTCTTCCTCTTCTTCCTTCTGTTTCCTACTCTTTCTGTGGTCCTCCCTAAAAGATGTGGCAGGTAAATATTTGCTCGTTAACCTGACAGTGAATGACCTTGAAAATTACATATTTGAGGCACGTGTGTGAAGTGAGAGAGAGAGAGAGAGAGAGAGAGAGAGAGAGAGAGAGAGAGAGAGAGAGAGAGAGAGAGAGAGAGAGAGAGAGAGAGAGAGAGAGGGGTGAGTGATATTGGTGTAAATGAACAGCTCTCTCTCTCTCTCTCTCTCCTCTCTCTCTCTCTCTCCTCTCTCTCTCTCTCTCTCCTCTCTCTCTCTCTCTCTCTCTCTCTCTCTCTCTCTTTCATAAAGGCAAGCTACGGCTGTACAACATTATATAAGTAAAAATATATTTAAAAATTTTATGATATATCCAAATGTACTTATAACTAAGTTAGAAGTAAATCTCTCTCTCTCTCTCTCCTCTCTCTCTCTCTCTCTCTCTCTCCTCTCTCTCTCTCTCTCTCTCTCATCTCTCTCCTCTCTCTCTCTCTCTCTCTCTTCCCTCGTACATGAATACACTCACTTAACCTCGTACAAATGACTCAGTTTCTTGTAGCGTCTCAGCACGGAAGGAGAGATAAGGCAAGCGTCCCTCCCATGCTAATTATTTGTCACGAAAACAAACTACGGTGTCGAGCACCGTCTTGGCACGAGTTTTTGCACGTTAAGTGACTTGGAGTGGCTATCAAGACAAGAGCTCAAGGTTGAAACTGAGACGAGAACCGGTAAAGAGAAAGAGGAACAGGTGTGTGTGTGTGTGTGTGTGTGTGTGTGTGTGTGTGTGTGTGTGTGCGTAGGAGGTGAAATATATAGTGTGCATGTACAGGTAAAGAGAGGAAAAGATGAGAAATATAAATAAAAGGAACGGTACATATGAAACTGGGCAAGTATGGTAAAAGGGTGGAAGGGGAGAGAGAGATGAAGGGAAAAATAATGAACGATTGATGTGTGTGTTTGTGTGTGTGTGTGTGTGTGTGTGTGTGTGTGTGTGTGTGTGTGTGTGTGTGCAGAAAGTGAGGCTGCGAAATGAAGTGAGGAAGGGGAGAGGAAGGGGAGAGATGAGAAGAGGGAATGAAGGTGGGAAGGAAAGTGACGAAAAACAAAGGGAAAAAACAGGAAATGCATAACAGGGACCGGAATAGGAGAAGGAGGAGGAGGAGGAGGAGGAGGAGGAGGAGGAGTGTCGAAGATGATGAAGAAAATGATGAACAACAACAACAACAAGAGTAGTAGTTGGACAAACATGAGAAAGAGATGAACAATGAAAATTAATCTTACATTACTTCACTCCGTCACTTCACACAAAGCAGTCCTCATGACATTTACCTTCAATACAACCAAGAGTGCAATAGTACGACTAGGAATACTTGGACAAACAACCTTCTCTCTCTCTCTCTCTCTCTCTCTCTCTCTCTCTCTCTCTCTCTCTCTCTCTCTCTCTTAGACACTTTGAAGCAGCGGGGAATTGAAGAAAAACGGTGCGCTGTATAGTGACCCCGAAAAAAAGGAGTCACGGCGGCTTTGAAGGTTCCTGCCACTCAGTCTGAAGGTCTCTCGGGAAAAGGGCAAAGCAATCGATTCCAAAACTGTCATTAAACTGGCAGTGAAATGAGCCTGGGACTTTTGACGCGTGTGTGTGTGTGTGTGTGTGTGTGTGTGTGTGTGTGTGTGTGTGTGTGTGTGTGTGTGTGTGTGTGTGTGTGTGTGTGTATGTGTGAAATAAAGGTGTTTTTGCAGGTACGAAAAGGAAGGAAAGAAGAAAGGAAGGAAGGAAAGGGAAAGGAATATTTGCACGGGTTTGTTAATGTTGTTGCTGCTGCTGTTGTTGTTGTTATTATTGTTGTTGTTGTTGTTGTTATTGTTGCTGCTGCTGCTGTTGTTGTTGCTGCTGTTGCTATTGTTGTGTGCATACAGATCCATTGGAAGCACACACACACACACACACACACACACACACACACACGAAGAAAAGAAAAATCAAATGAACTCAGCGATAATGATGTTGCCACACTCAGCATCAACATCACCGTCTTTTCATTTCACTACAAGCGCTGATCTATAATGAACAGGAAACCGGCAATGCTGAATGTTTGTTATCACCTTCCTAACACGACCTAACCACTCTCTCTCTCTCTCTCTCTCTCTCTCTCTCTCTCTCTCTCTCTCTCTCTCTCTCTCTCTCTCTCTCTCTCTCTCTCTCTCTCTCTCTCTCCCATTGATTCCATTCGTTCAGCACCACAACAGGGATAGCAGAGGGGAATGACTATGAAATCTAACACTATAAATATTTCGCTTCTCACAAGTTCCTCTTTGTCTTTAATAATATAAGATTGCATAGTGAAATGAAGTGGCATCGTTGCAAAGGGAAGTAAAAGGAACATGGTAAGATTGTGCTTTTGATTAAGGGAAGTGATAAAAAAATGTTTTATTGAGAGAGAGAGAGAGAGAGAGAGAGAGAGAGAGAGAGAGAGAGAGAGAGAGAGAGAGAGAGAGAGAGAGAGAATCACAACAAAATAAAAGATAAAATTTGAAGAAATCCAAATAAAA
This sequence comes from Scylla paramamosain, assembly GCF_035594125.1. Classification (NCBI taxonomy): domain Eukaryota; kingdom Metazoa; phylum Arthropoda; class Malacostraca; order Decapoda; family Portunidae; genus Scylla; species Scylla paramamosain. The sequence continues at coordinate 14,033,227 of NC_087166.1, forward strand.
AGTAATGAAAAACAATCTCTCTCTCTCTCTCTCTCTCTCTCTCTCTCTCTCTCTCTCTCTCTCTCTCTCTCTCTCTCTCTCTCTCTCATCTCCTAATCCCCCAAGGCCTCACCTCCACCAGGCATACTCATAAGTCAAGCTGGAGCCTTAACGAGCAATGCCTCACGCGACACAATGAACCACTTGGAAGCACTAACACGACCAGAGCCGCTGATAAACGCGAAGAAGCTGTGATGAATGGTACCCTGCGTAGTCTTTTCTTTCATTTATTTTTTATTTTAAGTGATTCTGAGGTGAAGTGGACGAGGACGACGAAACGAAGAATAGAAGACAATAATAGGGAGTAAAATGTTAAGAGTGAAGCATTTGATGAGATTAATGTTACTTTAAAATGAAGAAAGTACTGTTGATTTTATAAGTGTTGATGTATCATAGTCCTTCGTGTATTATTGATGTTATTGTACCATTATTATTACCATTAATGGTTCATCATCATTCAAAATCTTTTGTAATTTCCGTTTCCCTCTCTTTCTCTTTTCTGTAATGCATTTGACTCTTCACACTGTTTATTGATTAATGCCACACACACACACACACACTCACACACACACACACAACACACACACACACACACACACACACACACACAGAGAGAGAGAGAGAGAGAGAGAGAGAGAGAGAGAGAGAGAGTGTGTGTGTGTGCTCCTAATCCCTGCAACAGAAGCAAAATTCAATCATTCCTTGACTATTGCAATATTTTTTTTCAGCAATCCAACACGGAAGGAAGGAAAAACAACGTGAGAAGGAGAAGTAATTGCTACGTCACACCAGCGTCCTCGGATGGAGCTTCTCTGCCACTCAGGTTATGGAAACGTATTGCACAACGCACATCAAACACACCTGAGCCGCTTCAGTATCTCTATTCTGCACGTGATCATTCTCCCGACTAATTCTCACGAGTAATTCCATTAAGGCTGTCAAAAAGCCGGTAGAGTGAGTTTGGTTTCCTCATTTCTCCATCACCAAAGGTGGCTGTCGCGTGAATCTCTTTTATTTAGTTCGATCAGTTTTCACCTTTTTATGTTGCTTATTTTTTAAACAAATTTAAGCTACATCTCTCTCTCTCTCTCTCTCTCTCTCTCTCTCTCTTAGTCGTGTGGCACTGAAATCAAGTCTTCGTCAGACACGCGGCGTGAAGCAGCGATACACTCCCGGACTAACACACATTCAGACTACCCGAAACGTGATGAAGATTAAATGCTATGTAAGAAAACTAGTTAAAATCATGTGACTCTTTTAAATGCGTGGTTATCTCATCTCCAGTACGTGATTAGCTAATGACCATAACCAAACTATTATATAATTTGTCTATTACTTAATATGGGTTGAGGCATTAGCTACACAGACCCTGAGAAGTATTACCTTTACAAGACCACAGCAAAGCATTATGTACTTTATGAACCACCTTTGGCCTTAGGATCACAGCATCACAGTCTCGTTTCCAGTGACACCCACACACACACTTCATCTCTCAAGCCTCCACAGGACAAACTCCTCTTGCCACAACTTTTCAAATGAAACCTACAAACACCAAAGGCAAAAAGCTGTGATTCACTTACCTCTACCTTGGCAGAAGCCTTGTAAAGTTGAGTGTGTGTTTGCGGTGTGGGTTGAGCCAGTGACGGTGGTGAGTGTTGACACGAGTGAGGACCGGTGCTTGTGCCCTCCAGACGCGAGACCTGGTGGCGAGGATCTGCCTTTTCTTGGACGAGCCACATCTAGAAGGCAGCGCAGCAAGTTCTCAATGAAATTCCAGCCGACCAATCAGAGCCGCTGTGGAGCCCTGGGTCGTCCGTGATTGGCTGCCTCGGAGAAACCTGAGGCGCCCAGTCAATGACGTCAAGGGAGGCGGGGCGAAGGCTGGCGGGCAGTTGGAACACGCATGGCTGGCTCTTCGGGGAATAAGCCTGACCAGGGTGTTCCTTACGATGTGCCACTTATGTATTCCGCGGCCAAGCCATCACGGCACTCTCTGTCAAAATAAATTAATACGTAAGCCTTTCCCGTTGAATGCTGGGGAGAAAACTGCATTTATTCTAGTTATGACATTGAAAAATGACATTGAAAAATAAATAACTACATAAATCAGAGAAGTTGTAATTACTAATTACTCTTTTCTGAAACGTAGTGTAAAAAAAAAAGATAAAATAAATCATGCATGCTTCAAATACTATTCGAACAGTGTATGAAGATCAAATTGTAGTCGCTCCTCATAATTATGATATCAGCATCCACATTTTGCAAAAGAATCTGAGGAATGTGTTCCAACTAATTGACAAGTGGGGCAATCAGTCCTCTGCCACGCTGTAATTAGCGTCACTTCAGTGTCTCATTAAACTCTCACTTTGCAGGTTAGTCCTCGCCGCCGACAGCGCTCTCCCGGCCCCCTGTTACAAACCACAGGATCTCACAAGCACGTGAAGGGGAATATTTACATTGTCTCTCTTTTCATGCATTCTTAACTATCTGCATCGCTTTTATTGTCCCTCTGTTCGTCCGTCTTTAACACTGTCTGCATGTCTGTTTCTATGTTTCTATCTATATGCCTGCCTGTCAAGCAATCTGAATGTTATTTTTCTTTTTATCGTCATCTCTGATTTTTATTTCGTTTATTTGTTTACTCTGTACAGCATCGTAAAAGCCTCCAAGAAAATATAGCCTGCATTTTTTTTTTTTCGAGTGGGCGACTCACTCATAATATGCACGAGGACATAGAATGCACCAAACAGCGGTAACTACAATGGGGAACGCATCCTCTTGCCATAAGAACCCGGTGCGCCTCCCAATGTCCTCTCTTCCCCAAAAATGGCCACCACTATAGAATACTGCTGCTATACACGTTCTTCTGCGTGGCATCAGAATGGGGAGTTCTGAAATAAGCCTTTCCATATATGCATATATCACATAACAGTATAGGCTACAATCACCGTACACTACAGTCACGACACACAGGCAGGCTTTCATGACAGAACCGCGAGTCATGATGATTACTAATACTGCTAGTGGTAATTGCTACACTATTTATCCAAGGAGTCAAGTGAAAAATCGGTCCTGGCGTGCTGTAAAAGACTGACCTGCAAAAACCCAGTCTACATTCTCGTACACCTAGAATCGTGATCTAGAGGGCCAACCTTCTGAAAAAGTTGTTGGAAATTTTTACCAGCTTTCCCGGCCACCCACCCCCACCCAAAAAAAAGGAGAATTCCAGCTACACCGGCACTAACGCTGACCTTAGTAGTGATGTCGTCTGGAATGATGATTCAGAGCATATATTTCTAATATTTTTCAGTGTTTCTAGGTAGGCATGTGAGTTTTATGGTCGATGCATTGAGCTTATTCTGAAAAAAAAAAATCAGTTTCAGTGTAATTATAATTACGAGTATTTTATACTAAGTATTGGAACAGAAGATGAAAATATAGTTGTTGATTTGCAATTCGTTATTTTCTGTTTCTTATGACTTCTGTTTTGTACTATAGTGGTGGTGGGTAGTTACAGCATGCGCTATTTTATTTCTTACAGGTTTGTGTGCCGAGCAAAGGAGGGAAAACAACTGAAAAAATAGTGGTGTCTCTCATTGCCTTCGATAGTTCATGACTGCATGTGAGCTGAATGATCAGGCTATTTAGTTAATACTGAAAAACAAATCCTTTATAATTCTGGTCCTTTTCTGACAGTGAGCGTTAAAACTGGAACAGATGAAGAGACTGGATCATAGATTCATTTTTATCTGTTTTTCTTTATCTTTTGTTTTGTACTTTAGTGGTGTGGATAGTCATAGCATGTGTTTTTTTTTTTTTTATTTGTTACTGGCTTCTGATAAGCAAGATGAGCAAGGGAATGAAAAGAGGAGTAGTAGAAACGATGTCTCTCAACTCGCCGAAAAGGATGAGAACGTCCATGGACTACTCTAGGTGTGTCAGACGCCAAGACATGTCTGAGGTAGAACTGATGAACATTCAGACTACATCTGTACTAAAGTTCCTTGATGCTATGAATGTTCAGCAAGATAAAATGTACTCAATGACTAAAGATGAAGTAAAAAAAATGAAGCATGGACCACAGATAAATCTCTTAAGTGGCATAAAAAGTGTCGAAACTAGTATACCCTCAAAAAGAGTTACACCTTAGCTAAGAAAAAACGTCTAAGAGATGAACCAGTTCCCACCTTCAGTGCTGGCCAATCTTCAAGCAGCAGCGCATCATCACTGGAATCACCAATCAAAACTAGGAAATATGCCCCAGCATTTGATGCAAAACACAACTGTGTCATATGCAACAAAACATGGCACCAGGAAAAGAAACCAACCAGCCAGATATCAATCAAACTAAGCCAGCAAGCAAAATATGACTAGGGCAAACAGTTGGGCAGGCAAGATATCCTTTACAGACCGATTGGCAAGGGCATGACATGCCCTTGTCACAAACCATGCATGAACGCTTCTATAGCTACACGGATCAGTAAAGGTAGATCACCTAATCAGACAATGTATGACTTGGCTTTTGACTTTTTTGATAGGTTCCATTAACTGTCTGAGGAGATTTCATTGTTCGAGGAGAACAATTCAAATTCAAACACTGGAAAACAGATACAAAGAAATGTTTCGTGATGTTGGTATCAACAGCATCCATTTATCAATCTGTAAGACTGAAAGGGAAACTGCAACAGAGGTTTGGTAAGAGAGTCTCAGTAGTTGACCAGACATCAGGGTCGGGCTTCATCTGTTCATCGTCCTTCCCACTGGGAAGGATGATGAACTTCCCACTCCCCACTTCCCCACCTTGAAAAATTTAGAATTTTGGAAGCACAGTCCTCTGTATATGAAAAGCAGCAAACCATACAGCATGCAGCAAGTTTATTGAGATATTATATAAAAACTTACAAGAAAGAACAGATGCACTACCAATCACAAGAAATATTATTTGAAGCTACAGAAGAGGCTGTACCACAGTCTGTCTTCAATTTTGTTGTCACACTTCTCTCTGACAAAGGAGAACTGCAGCAGTTTGATGACCTACAGGACCTGGTGACAGTCAATCCAGCAATTAAGCAAAAGTAACTAGTACTGTCTCAGCAAATCTTGCACCATGTAGCTGGAATACTAACACAACTAGTCATTACCACAGCTTACGATCTTTACAACCAAACATGCAGCAAATCACTTATCAACCTGACAACAGACTTGGCCAAGGAATCAGCTATGACAGCCTGCAACGCCAACTAACCAGAGATAACGAAAACCTTATGCAACAGGTTGAAGAGTTCATCCCTGCCACAATGAGCACAGCCATGGGAGACTGCACGTCTTTGCAATGGACCATCTGGACTGGAAAAAGAAAACAATAGATGGGGGGAAGCTTCAATGCTACAACTCCTATCGTCATTGAAATCCCTGAGACAACCAGGGTTCAAGTCAGGGAAACGGACAGTCTTAGTGTCGTTCATTCATTCAGGGGCAGGAGAAGGAGAAGAACGTGTTCCAGACAGTGCCATTCAAGCTTGTTATATCTCTGGCAGTGACAGAAAGAGCTCTAGATCAGTCAGCAGTGTAAGTGATATCAGAAGTCTGGAAACATCCTCTGATGGTGTGGCTGAAGATATGCTGCTAATATGGAGTCTAGGAAAACAAGTCGAACACTCACAACTACTGGAAGTGCTATGTGATGAAGATGCAGGACTTCCAGGATTCTCTGCATTCTGTGCAACATTACTTCCACATCAAAGTTGCATACCTTCCACTGATACCAGCTTCTCCAACAGACCCTGGTGTTCTGAAAGAGATGACACGTCTAGTGAAGACATCTAAAGCACTGGGAGACACACAAACAGACACACACACACACTATCATCACCGGCGATCAATCCACTTATGAACTTGCGGTAACAATTAGAGACAAGTACAGAGATGAGTTCCGAAATGTTGTTTTGTTCCTTGGAGGTTTTTCATCTGGCACACAACTACCTGAAATCCATTTGTAAAATCATGCAGGATCCTGGCATCGAAGAGTTCCTTGGGATGTGTTGTGAAGGAACAGCAAAAAAAAAAAAAAAAAAATGGAAAAATGGCTCTGTGCATGTCTATGCATGCTCTGCGACTACTCAGTGAGGCACTCTGGCACCTAGTAGTACTGGGAGGAGTTTGAATCCTGGGTTTTAACTGAAGATACTATGGAGTGGAAAGAAGAATCTGCTGATTATTTCCTGAAAATGTTGCTTAATAACATCAAAGATGCCACTGAACGGCTGAAGTCAGTTCAATCATGTCATGAAAACTTTAAATGTTCCACAAATAATTGGAAGAGTTTTAAAAAATCACTCGCAGATCGTCCAACAGTAGTATTTTGGCTCAGCTTTTCTAGAGATGTCTGATATTCTTCACAGATTTATCTTTTACCAGAGAGAAGGGAACTGGCTTGGACACTTGAGTAGGTTAGTTAAGATGCTTCTGTTTCTTACAGCAGCAGGTCACTACAAATATGGTCAACAATCTCTACCTCTACTTGTTTGAGATGCGATCTCTGTCTGACACAGCACCAGAGGTGTATCAGGCCATGATAAATGGGGCTTTCATTGGCTGAACATCAGATGGATGCCACAATGGAGTGTCTCTGGATATGCTGCTAGAACAAAGATACAATGCTGATTCAAAGGAAGCAAGTGGTCTTGACGGGATAACACTAAATGCTGCTGCTGCTTGCACTAAATGGGTGTACACCAAGCCCATCACTGTGGAGGTATCTTCACAACTAAAGTCCGTGCTGGAGCTGCATTCTCATAGCCCCCACCATGAGTCAGGTCAGACCAGTGTTCAGGGATAAAGAGACGATTCATAAAGTTTTGGCAACCATGCAAATAAATCCTTTCAGAGCAGAAATACCAGTGTTAGTCAACATATCAACAGGTCAACATGCAGAACCCGATACTCAAGCTGATTTGACGAATGTGAAAGGCATAACTTTTGAAGCTTCTGCTGATTCTGTTAGATGTCAGCAAAAGCAAACCAAAATAGTAAAGCTGAAGGCATTCCACACCCAAAATATCACTACCAAAAAAGCCAAAAAATTCTTCTACTACCACTGGAAAGAGTGACGAGGTGACTGCTCTGTTACGTCTGACGCAACTAACTACCAGTGGAGAAGAAGTTGACATCATCAACTTTATAGGCAAGCATGAATACAACAAGTTTCCTCCATTACTGTTCAGTGAAAATGGGTCGATGAGAGCAGGTGGAACCAAGTCAACAATGATTAAAGCATTGAAGGAAGAAACCCAGGTGAACACAGTTTCTTATCTCTCACAGGATAAACTAAAAAACGCTGTAGTTGTAGATGCTATGTTTGAAGTACACCAGTTTTTTTTTTTTTTTATGTAGGAGGGACACTGGCCAAGGGCAACAAAAATCCAATAAAAAGAAAAAAAATGCCCACTGAAATGCCAGTCCTATAAAAGGGTCAAAGCAGTAGTCGAAAATTGATGGGTTATTCCATAAAGGTGAGACATTTGGAGCAATTGCAAATTCACAACATGCTGAATGATATTCCTGAAGGAACACCCTGTATCCATTTCTGTTGCGACCGATGTGACACAGACAATCTCAAAGCTTCACAACACTAACACAGGTATGCCAAGTCAGAAAAAGCAAGTCTTTGAAGTCAGTGAAAACAAGATTTTTTTCCCAATTTTTGCCAACAAAGAAGCACTTTTGAACTTTTTGTGCATGAAATGGAGGCAGGATGAAGAGCTGAAATCATCATTAGGTTCAGCATGCCTATACCTAGGTGGTGGCTTCAAGAACATAACAGAAAGTGTTGTGATCTCAAGAGGTACAGTGAGTTAAGTTGCAGAGCTGCAGTCCACTCAGAATGAAGCAGACACCAGAATTATACTACATTCCATCTACAGCTTTCAGAAAGAGGGATCTGAACGTAGAGTCTTTTATGCAAATAACACAGATGTCATCGTTTCATGTTTGTACTACACTTCTACATTCCTTAAAGATCTGTCTGAAATGTGGATGCGCACCACACAATCCAGCTATCTCTCGATCCATCAGAAGGCAAGTAGTTTGGGCCTAGCACAGTGCAGACCCCTTCCTTTCATCTACAGCCTGAGTAGACGTGACATCTCCAGCTTCCCTTTCTTCACCAGTAAAAAAAACATGGCTGAGGTGCATCAAAGAGGTAGAAATTCCAGCTGTTGAGGACTTTGGAAAAGGAGACGTGAATTCTCAAAGCATCGTAACGACTGACGTCATCCAGCAAGCCAGAGAACTACTGGTAGCTGGATACAAAGAAGAAAGAAGAAGCTGGGTGTATACAAAGAAGGATGATGACTTTAAAGGCTATGCACTGGGAGACTTAAGAGTACATAAGTTCCTAAACAATAAGTCCACACTTTTTAAACTTCTACCCCCAAATGAAGATGGATTTCTGTTTCATGTGAAACGGGCAGCACTGGTTACAATACTCGACAAAACAGTGCATATCCCATAACCAAATTTGGAACCTAAATTTTGGCTGGTCATTAGTAGAAAGCAAGCTTTCCCCAGTTCCATCCACATTACCAGCATGGCCAGATCAAATGTCCAAGAATATCTCGTGTGGCTGTCTGAAAGTCTGGAGCAGAAATTGTTCCTGCAGCAAAAGAAGAAAAAAAAAAATCTTGCTTCATTGGTTGCCATTACCAGGGATCGGAAAGAAAAAATGTAGTCGTATAAAGTGCATTGTTACACTGGATGCAGAGAGCAGTAATTCTGATATTGACAGTTAATATACATGAACTATTCCATGTGACAGTATTATAATTATTCTGCCATTATTTTCATGAGATTTATAGAGTGTTGTACAACCATTAATTTTGTTGCTTTTCTCGTAAACATAAATGCCACAGATAATCACTACATCGAAACGTAATGTTTACTTCAGATGTTTCTCTGACTACATAAACTAGAATAAAAACGTCTGATTTACATTAGTTTGTCGTTAAAACAGATTTGAGAGCAATCTTTTGCATTGAAAATGTGAGTAGATAAAGTGTGTAGGGACAAAAGCTACGATTCTAAAACCTATTAGTTTTTGACCTCCCAAAATTTTCCAGCAGTTTTCTCCCAGGGTTGGCCCTCTAAAGCATGTTCCTAGACACCTGTAGATGTGCTCTGCATAAGCCAACTTTTTACAGCACACAGGAACGAATTTTAGAAAAAATCGGGTTTGGCTCTCTGGGAAATATACACACACTCACTCACAGAACGACAATATAACAACTATTCTATGGTTAACTAACCCTCACACACACACATACACATGACATCCTCACAGGTACACACACACACACACACACACATTTTCTCAGTGGGCCCTCACCCCCTCCAGGTAGTCCGATGTGCCAAGCTCCTCGGAGTCACGGTGGACGACCAGCTGACCTGGGAGCAGCATGTCGCCAGCACCATAAGATCAGCTACCTACAGGCTGTACATGCTGCGCAGACTCAGGTCGCTGGGGACGCCGACAGATGAGTTAAGGGGGGTGTATTTTACTTTCATCCTCCCCAAACTCATGTACGCCTCCCCAGCGTGGTCCTCCTCCCTCACACAAACTCAACAGCTACAGTTGGAGAGTGTGCAGAAAAGGGCGTGCAGGGTCATCCTTGGCCCTGCATACACCACCTATGAAGAAGCCCTGAACACCCTGAAGCTGTCCAGACTATCCACCAGGTACAGTGAGGCTCTAGAGAAGTTTGGAAGGGGACTTCTGAATCATCCACGTCTCAGAAACATGCTGCCGCCTGACGCGCCTCGCCCTACCCGTGCCACCAGACACCGCAATAAGATAACGCCCCTAAAGGCGCCAGGTACGGACCGGTACAGACTCAGTGTGATTCCCACCATGGTGCGAGCCATCAATCAATAGTCTCTTCTAGATTTGACTTACCTTTAGGATTAATGTCAAGTATTTCCCCACCCCCAATGTACATTTTCAGTTTGTTGACTGCCTAAAGAATAAACCGTTTATTATTATTATTATTATTATTATTACACACACATTCACACACACACACAGGGACACCTTCATGACCCCAGGGCCTCACATGTATACACACACACACACACACACACGTACACCCGCATAATGTAGCGGGTGTCCGCTACACTATGCCGAAACGATAATTACTCCCAGTGAGGTCTAAAGCACTGTTCAGGGGGTGCTGTGAACTTATCATTAAACCCAGTTGTGACCTCACTGAACGTTTCCCTTTGTGTCTCACAACACAAGGGGGCAGTCACAGCCTGCCCTCTAAAGACAACTCTCTTCCTCCACACAAAATTACAAGCACCTAATAACACACACACACACCCATCTGGGGAGGGGACCATAAATGTCCCCAGGTCGGACTGCCTTTCTTTCGACGACCCTAAGTGTTTTGACACCCTCCTCAACTTTTTCTTCAATAACTTCTGCAACATTCGCGGTCTAAGATCTAATTTTCAATCTGTAGAACACCACCTCTCCTCATCTAAACCTCATCTTCTTTTCCTCACTGAAACTCAGGTGTCTGAGGCAACTGACAGTAGCCCCTTTCCTGTTCCCTCCTACTGTCTCTATCCTCATATTCGATCCAAAGCTGGATGCTACGTTTATGTGCGCAATGACTTAACCTGCTCTCGTGCCCACGCTCTTGAATCTTCTGAGTTTTCCACCATCTGGCTACGACTACAGAGTCACCCTCAAACTAAATTTATCTGTGCTGTATACCTTTCACCTAACTCCTCTGACTATAAGAAATTCTTTGACTACTTAACTTCCAAAGTGGAGCACATTCTGACCCTCTTCCTTTCTGCGGAGATTTCCATTCTTGGAGACTTCAATGTTCACCACCAGCTTTGGCTTTCCTCTCCCTTCACTGACCATCCTGGTGAACTAGCCTTCAACTTTGCTATCCTCCACGACCTAGAGCAATTGGTGCAACACCCTACTCGTATTCCTAACCGTCTTGGAGATACGCCCAACATTCTTGACCTTTTCCTGACCTCTAATCCTTCTGCTTATGCTGTCACCCTTTCTTCTCCTTTGGGCTCCTCCGATCACAATCTCATATCTGTATCTTGTCCTATCGCTTCAATCCCTCCTCAGGATCCCCCTAAGCAAAGGTGCCTCTGGCGTTTTGCCTCTGCTAGTTGGGGGGACCTGAGGAAGTATTTTGCTGATTTTCCTTGGAGTGATTACTGCTTCCGTGTCAGAGACCCGTGTTTGTGTGCTGAGCGCATAACAGAGGTGATAGTGGCATGGCATGGAGGCGTACATTCCTCACTCTTTTTCTCGTCCTAAACCTTCTAAACTTTGGTTTAACACAGCTTGTTCTCGTGCTGTATATAAGAACATAAGAAATAAGGGAAGCTGCAAGAAGCGACCAGGCTTACACGTGGCAGTCCCTGTATGTACATGATAGAGAGGTGGCCCACAAAAGGTACTTAAGCCTTCCATCACCAGAATCTCATGCACTTTATATTTCTGCCCGGAACCATGCCAAGTCTGTTCTCCAACTAGCCAAAAACTCCTTCATTAACAGAAAATGTCAAAACCTTTCAAGATCTAACTCCCCTCGTGACTTCTGGCATCTAGCCAAAAATATCTCCAATAACTTTGCTTCTTCTTTTTTCCCTCCTTTATTTCAACCAAATGGCACCACTGCTATCACATCTATTTCTAAAGCTGAACTCTTCGCTCAAACCTTTGCTAAAAATCTACCTCAGAGGATCCAGGGCTTGCTCCTCCCTCTCCTCCACCCTCTGACTGCTTCATACCACCTATTAAAATTCTTCGCAATGATGTTTTCCATGCCCTCGCTGGCCTAAACCCTCGGAAGGCTTATGGACCTGATGGGGTCCCTCCTATTGTTCTCCGAAACTGTGCCTCCGTGCTTGCACCTTGCCTAGTCAAACTCTTTCAGCTCTGTCTGTCAACATCTACTTTTCCTTCTTGCTGGAAGTTTGCCTACATTCAACCTGTTCCTAAAAAGAGTCCCCGTTCTAATCCCTCAAACTACCGTCCTACTGTTTTAATTTCCTGCCTATCTAAAGTTTTTGAATCTATCCTCAACAGGAAGATTCTTAAACATTTATCACTTCACAACCTTCTATCTGATCGCCAGTACAGGTTCCATCAAGGCCGCTCTACTGGTGATCTTCTGGCTTTCCTTACTGAGTCTTGGTCATCCTCTTTTTAGAGATTTTGGTGAAACTTTTGCTGTTGCCTTGGACATATCAAAAGCTTTTGATAGAGTCTGGCACAAAGCTTTAATTTCCAAACTACCCTCCTACGGCTTCTATCCTTCTCTCTGTAACTTCATCTCAAGTTTCCTTTCTGACCGTTCTATTGTTGTTGTGGTAGACGGTCACTGTTCTTCTCCTAAATCTATTAACAGTGGTGTTCTTCAGGGTTCTGTCCTGTCACCCACTCTCTTCTTATTATTCATTAATGGTCTTCTAAACCAAACTTCTTGTCCTATCCACTCCTACGCTAATGATACCACCCTGCACTTTTCCACGTCTTTTCATAGACGTCCAACCCTTCAGGAGGTAAACATTTCACGCAGGGAAGCCACAGAACGCTTGACTTCTGATCTTTCTAAAATTTCTGATTGGGACAGAGCAAACTTGGTATTGTTCACTACCTCAAAAACTCGATTCCTCCATCAACTCGACACAACCTTCCAAACAACTATCCCCACTTCTTCAGTGACACTCAACTGTCCCCCTCTTCTACACTGAACATCCTTGGTCTGTCCTTTACTTATAATCTGAACTGGAAACTTTACATCTCATCTCTAGCTAAAACAGCTTCTATGAAGTTAGGTGTTCTGAGACGTCTCCGCCAGTTTTTCTCACCCCCCCCCAGCTGCTAACTCTGTACAAGGGTCTTATCCGTCCATGTATGGAGTATGCTTCACATGTCTGGGAGGGTTCCACTCATACTGCTCTTCTAGACAGGGTGGAATCAAAAGCTTTTCGTCTCATCAACTCCTCTCCTCTAACTGACTGTCTTCAGCCTCTCTCTCACCGCCGCAATGTTGCAACTCTAGCTGTCTTCTACCGCTATTTTCATGCTAACTGCTCCTCTGATTTTGCCAACTGCATGCCTCCCTTCCTCCCGCGGCCTCGCTGCACAAGACATTCTTCTTTCTCTCACCCCTATTCTGTCCACCTCTCTAACGCAAGAGTTAACCAGTATTCTCATTCATTCATCCCTTTCTCTGGTAAACTCTGGAACTCCCTGCCTGCTTCTGTATTTCCACCTTCGTATGACTTGAATTCCTTCAAGAGGGAGGTTTCAAGACACTTATTCATCAGTTTTTGACTACTGCTTTGAACCTTTTGAATTGCACAACGTAGTCTAGATGAGGTCTAACCAGCGCCAAGTATAACTTTAATATTACTTTCGGCTTTCTACTTTTAACACTCCTAAAAATGAATCCTAGGACCCTATTTGCCCTGTTTCTGGCTTCTATGCATTGTTTCCTAAGACGGAGTTCAGAACTAACTATAACTCCTAAATCTTTCTCGTACCCTGTACCTACCAGAGTTTGGTTGTTTAATGTGTACCTATTGTGTGGGTTTCCTCTACCTACGCTAAGTACTTTGCATTTATTGATATTAAATTTCATTTGCCATCCATCCGTCCATTCTATTCATTCTATCTATCAGATGCCATCGCCTGCAAGGCGATGGCATCTGATTCTGACCTAATTAATCTACCTATCTTTGTGTCATCCACAAATTTACTAACATCACTACTAATTTCACTATCCAAGTCATTGATATATATTAGAAATACCCTTATACACGCTATTCACCTCAGACATACCTCAACCCTCCCCAGGCTGCAGTTACATAATATATGCAGACGACATAACACAAATAATCACTTGCCTTGGTAAATCAAGACAATTTACGGCAAGAAAACACAGAGAGAAATAATTAAAATTAATAACTATGAGAAAAAATGAAAGATAAAAACAAACACAACTAAATTCCAAGTAATCCCCCCCAGCAGTACAATACACAGAACCAATATACATAGACAACACCTTGATACCCTTCTCTGAAGAAGGAAAAATACTGGGCTTAAAATTCGACCAAAGAGGTATACAAAACCAAGTAACAAACATGAAGAATAAAGCAAACATTGCCCTAAAAAACATCGGAAGACTCCGCGGCCTCTCAACCAAAATCAAACTACACTTAGCAAAAGCATGCTGAATACCTATGGTCACTTTTCCTGCTTACCCACTCAATACACTCACAAAAAACAGCTACTCTTAAACTACAAATTATTCAGAACAAGGCATTAAGATTTGCTTTAGAGGAAAAATACCCTTACACAAAAACAACAGAACAGCTACATCATAATGCACACATAAAACCATTAAACTTAATGTACCACGAACGAGGCAACACTATCAAAAACAAAATTATTAATGAACTAAAAATAGACGAATATCAAACAATCATATCAGAGAAAATTATTAGAGAGCACGGATGGTTTAAGAGACCAATATCCTACATAAATAAAAACACACAAGCTCCTGTTTACAGTCAAACCACTAAATTAACAACAACATGAATACTCACCATAACACACCTTGAATACTTACCAGATGACACCACCTGGCACACAAACCAAAGGAAACAGCATCTGAAAAGGAAAAAATACAAGAGTCAAACAACTACATCATCACACAACAATCCAAAGCACGCTGATTGTTTCCTCCCGCCTCTGCTCTGCGCCCTGAGTTGCCGGAACGGAGGTGTGGTATCCTTAACGGCCGTGCAGAGCAAGGTGGTTCACCGTTTACAAGCTTCCCCACGGCAAGGTGTGGAGGACACCGGCTCTGTCAGCTGACACCCGGATGCGGAGAGGGGATGAGGAGGAAAATTAAATAGATTAAATAAATTAAATAAATAAATAAATAAATAAATAAACAAATAAACAAAACACAACTGCATATTACGATAATAGCAAACAGTCGGTCGAGGATCTGCCCCTAGTTGAGTAGCTAGCATACTCCCCGAACTCATTACATTGTCAAAAAGCAAGACGGTTTGCCCGCCATTTTTTTTTTTTTTTTTTTTTCCTCCTACTATATTTCCTTTCTCACGATAGCCCTCCAAGGCTATCGTGAGACTCCCTCCCTTCCCACCCACTTTACCTCTCGATATTTCACCCAACTATCCCACCAAAAACGCAAAAAAAATAAATAGCCATGGAGATTAGTTTCTATTATCCTCTCTGTCCACTAGGATAGCCCAAAGGGACTTATACCGCTCCGAACACTGAGTTGGCTGACATGAACCATGCGGGGAGGATGACTGAAGAAACTTCACCTTGTCACTCGAGTTGGTAAGGCTTATGCACCTACAGGAAGCCTATACCGCTACAGCTCTTAGCTCTAGTTGAAGCAGTCTACCAGCTTAGGGTGTCGCTAAGAGAACAGCGGCTTACGACAGCATCATGAGCGCAGAGGGACTGCACTGCCCCGACAGTCAGCGCACCAGATGGAGGGAGCTGCAGCCTGCTGGCCCCACACAGTGACCAGCCGCAGATGACTCAGCCGGCGAGGAGGAGGGACCACGACGACGGGGACCAGCAGGTGACGGCTCTTCTACCACCTTTCCCTCCCCCCCCAACCTCTCACCGCGCCTGGATACACAGCAATTTAGTGTCAGGAGTGGGATGCTGTGCGCGAGACTGCAGGCATGGTGTCAGTAAGGGAGGCGCCGGACACAGTGACAGTGCAATGCAGTGATCATGGAATAAATCAGTGAAGTGCTCTGCTGTGACCATGGTAGCAAAATGGCGGAGTTTGAGGGTACTCTGGCTCTCATAATGAGAAAATTGGGAACTCTAAATAGTGTAGTGGTAAAATTAGACGCTATGGAGTCCTAGACAAGTGCCATATTGTCACGCTTAGAGGAAGGCATGGAGGAAAGTGTGCAGAAAGTGTTGAAGGAAGCGAAGGAACACACAGTGGAACAATGTGATCAAGTTAAAAGTGAACTAGTCAACAAAATCTGTGTAGTAGAAAACAAAGTGGATAACGCTGTGAGTGATCTCAAAGATTACATGGCCCAGGAATTGGCACTAGTTCATGCCAGTCCTATGGTAGGTACGTACGTCAATGAAAAGAGTGAACCAACCAGTGTCAAAAGTGAACGCGTGCGTGAAAGTGATGTTGATGTGTGGAAACTTGGTGTCTATGGTGCAGTGTCGAAAGATTATTCTATGCCTCTGTCACCACCTCCTTCTTGCTCTCCTCTCCATCCCGTAGTGTGGCCAGTTCAACCTCCCGTTGGCATTACAAACTACCCAAGCAATGGCACCATGAGTTTGATGGTTCTGTCTTCTGGGAGGTTTACCGAGCACAGTTCGAGCTCTTGCTCGAGGTTGCAGCCAGAGCAAGAGGGTCCTGCAGTTAGGGGGAGCGCTGAAGGGGTTTGCGCTGGAGATACTAAACCAGCTTCCAGCCTCTAAACACACCTCACACAGTAATGTGACGACTGCCCTGGAGAGGAGATACGGGCACCAGCACCAGACAGAGGTGAATCACGTAAGGTTCAGGGCCAGGACAAGGAGCCCTGGTGAGTCCCTAACGCACCTCGCGCAGGACTTGAAAGTGCTGGTACAGAAGGTGTACCCAGAGTCTGATGAGGAGATGGTGTAGGTCCTGCTGAAAGACCAGTTTGTAGACGCGGTGGACAATGTGTAGGTGTGCGTTTACATTCAACAAGCCCGTGAGAAATCTCTGCAGTAGGCTCTGGCAAGGGGTTTCAAATTGGAGTCCATTTTGCGGAAAGTGACCTCTTACTCTGGCACACAATCGCAGTTCCAGGTAAGAGAGGGAATATGAGGTCCCCGCTTCGACACCTCACTCCTCGCCTCCGATAAAGTTTCACAGAAACTGCTTTGGGTATGGACAGCTGGGGCACGACAGGAAGTACTGATCCCAAGGAAGGGAGCGGGAAAGAAGCACTCCCGGGAGGTACCAGTACCGGCCATACTACTGGAACTGCAGGAAAGGGCATGTTACCAGCACATGCCCTACTGTCACGGCGCTGAAGGAGGGCAACTTTGCCAGGCTGGGGAGAGGGGCCCTGAACCAGCCAGCACCCTAGATTCCCAGTTCTCTTTAAGGTGTCATGACGTGGGTGCCCATTCTGTGCAGGTGCAGGGACAGGTGGGTGATAAATCCTGTTGCGTGATGGTAGATATGGGCGTGGAGCGTACATTCCTGTGCGCGGATGCAGTGGTGGGAGCGGTGGACCTTCATCTTCAGGATAGCAGTTGTGTGGTGTAACGGGCCATTACACACAGGTGAAGGGCCCAGTGCAAGCGAAGGTTACTGTTGTAGGGGGGGGGATTAGACCTTGCCAGTCTTTGTTGCAGACATAGAGGAGTACCTCCAGGGCCTGGACTACCTACAGGAAACTAAGGCGGTACTGGACTTCGGGGACATGACCATGGGGATTGGGAACAGAAAGATGCCACTGCAGGAGGAAAGCAGTGATATGCGAGTGTTTGTGGCACGGGCTACTTGCATTCCCCCTATGTCAGAAACCAGTTTTCGCTTCCATCTTAGCAGGAAGATGGAGGGCGAGGATCTGGTCAGTCTATCCTCACACCAACAAATACCTGAAGAAATAGTTATTGGGAGGACTCTGGTTTCACCTGGTACAGAGGAAGCACACGTAGTGGTCGACAATCTCTCTTCTAAACCACGAGAGGTGCCGGAAAGTGCGCTGGTGGGTACGTGTGAGGTGGTGCAACGAGAGGAGTGTACGGGGATCGTGCCCAGGGATCCGCGGGGATGTGACATGGATTTACGGCAGAGGAGCATTGCTGGTCTATAGGAGGAGCAGACCAGAGAGGCGGAACGGTTACTATCACAGTATGCGGACGTCTTCTCTAAAGGGGCCCACGACCTGTGTAGCACAGTCCTCTTTAAACACCACATCAACGTGGGAGACGCCAGACCCATCAAAACGCCACCTAGGAGGATTACGCCGGCTCGGAGGATTTAGATGGAAAAGGACGTGGGTGATTATGATGCTGAGGTATCGCCCGAGGATGGGTTGGCTCCTTTGGGTGCTCCATTGGGCAAGGAGGACCCGGAGGATCCGTTGGAGAAGGAATCTGCACCAGAGGACGCAGCCGCACAGGGGCTGGACTGTGAGGCTTGGCAGGAGGAGTACCAATGAGGAGCGCGACCTCGGAGAACTCGACATGTGCCGAGGTGTATTATTAACTATATAATGGGGGAAAGTGAGGGCTGATGTAAGAAAACTTATACCACGGCAGAGCTTTGCTGACAATAGAACTTCTCTGTACAAATAAGTATTAATGTAAAATATGAATTCTGGCTTCCACACTTTTCCGCTGATGTCAACCCACTGGCAACACACCCATCCAATAACCAACTACTACTCCAGTAATTACGCTGTAGTCTGCTCGTTCTAATATGCATGTTACAACTTTTAAGAGAGAGAGAGAGAGAGAGAGAGAGAGAGAGAGAGAGAGATCTGGATGGTGAGTTTAGTGTGAGTATATGGGTGGATGGATGGATAAGTATGAATGAGTGAATAGATTGGTGGAGGATCACTGGACAATGGATGGATGGGTGGATGGATTAGTGGGCGGTTGTGATTGTGGATGGGTAGGTTTATATGCAGTGGGTGGTAGGGTGATGGGAATGGTAGGTGGATGGTTTGGTGAGTGTGGGTGGGATGATGGACGGGTGAGTGTAGGTGAGTGGGTTAGTGGGTAGATGGGTGGATGGATGGGCGGGTGGGTCTGTAGGTAGTGTGCGGTGGATGGATGGGTGGATGTGGTTGAGTGGATGGCAGGATGAGTTTGCTAATGGAGGTGGGTGGGTGGCTGAGTGAGTTGATGGATAAATGGATGGAGTTATGGCTGTGGGTGGATGGATGTGAGTGGGTGGATAAGGTTAAGTGGATGAGCGGATAGATGTAGGTGGTTAAATAGTTGAACTAACACTAGAATCATGCAAATATTCTTTAAAATCGAAACTGTTCCTCTCTCGTCTTGACTGTTTCTAAAGGCTAGACATTTCGTTGTTATGGGTGTTATTGATATTGTTATTGATGTAGAATTCTTGGTGCTCTATCACTAGCAATGAAAAAGTAGCACTAAAATTAATGGCGTATATACGTAGTGGTAAATTGTGGTGTATATGCAAAGATGTAAAGAGTAATAATATGATGTGTATCCATGACGTCCGTTTGTAAGTTATTGGTTATTTGTATGTGGTTATAATGATGTAAAGTTATTGTGTGTGGTAATGTAACTTCTATTATTGCATATGACCGCGAAGACCATGTGCGAAAGACAGAAAAAAAAAATTAAGAGGTAGCTGTGATAGGGCGCATGTGGGACTCTGTACAGACGATGCAGAATGGCAGTGATTGTCTCGGGTCCAAGGATGGAATAATATATATTTTTTTTTCTTTGTCACTGGTCAGAGGCGGTAAATCTCGTGAAGCGAGCTAGACACGGAGGTGCGTCACCGATTCTCCCATTTCTCCATCTCGTCTCAGTTCCTATATCTTTTTGTTCCAGGTACACGAGATATCCTAAAACCTTAATTGTATTAATTTTTATACTGAAATAAATATATATTTTGATGTTCAAAGTGTATATTATATATTATTTGAGAACTAAAATCACGAACCTTACGGAGAACTGAGACAGTCTATCCCAATGTTAACTTTGTTTACTCCCAGATTCAAGTTAAAAGACCGCGCCAGTTAACACACGTCCACTGAGATCGAGCAACTCTTCATCTGTACTTTACTGCATTTGATTAGTAGCTGGGAACTGCATACGAGGCGATAATCTTGTCTGCTGACTTACGTCTCTCCCAGCAAAGATGAGGTGAGGTTTGGAATTATTTGACGTAGAGAGCAAGAATTATATGTTGATGTATTAAATCTTGTATTTGGCGCTGTTTCATGAATAATGTTGAAATGACATGAGTGTTTTCTTCTGAGGGTTAGGTTAGGGTGAGGTAAATTTTTAGATTTCCACCATAATTCCCCTATCCGCCCTAATCTAGCTGGGGGAACTGCGCTGCCCTGCGCTCCCTCCAGGAATACTAATTTAACCTAACCAAACCTAGTCTAGCCGGGGGTTTGCGCCTTCCTCGACCCCCCTCCCTCAGGGATACTAATCTGGGTATTTCTTGGTAAGCCCGCGTCCCCCATTCCGCCCCAACCCCCCCTAACAAGCTTGGGAGCCTGTGGGGAATCAGGGGTTTTTTGGGGTGATGAAAAATAAGTGAAATAAGGACGTTAAAAATCTAAACACTTTAAACACTTTAAACACTTTATTATGTTTGTCTGTAATACATATATAAGCTTAAGGTACAATTAATTGAAAGACAAACAGCCCATTATGAAGCACAAGCTTTTTGGGCACACTTAATATCTACTTAATACTGAAATGTAAAACAACACTAAACTAAAAATCTAATTGAAGAAAATGTAAAAAAAAAAAAAATTAATAGCAATAACAAAAGATTTAGGGATAAATGGCTTTGCAAGAACAGGAAGGAAAGGAGAAAAATCATAATTATACATGAGAAATAGAGAAAATTGAAGTGGAATCTGATTATAAACAAGCAAATATTAGTTTTGAGAATAATTAAACAAACAGAAATAAATATGTATATATACTAGAGGTTATAAACTATTTTAGTTACAGAGGATATGAACTATTTGGTTACAATACCAAGAAACAAAATAATTGATATTGATAAAAATTGATTGAAGTACAAGATGTGTCAGTATTGAGACAATAAATATTCTTTTAGTTTTCTCTTAAAGATATTTACGCTTAATGAATTTTTTATGTGTGACAGGGTGCTATTCCATATTTTGGGACCTTTATACATTAGAGAGTGTTGGTAGAGAGTTAAGGTATGATGGGGAATCTGTAGAGAATGCCTGTAGCGTGTGGAGTGGTTATGAGTTAGGGTCAGGGTATTGTTGTTGTTGGAATTTATCAATTTGAACATGTATGATGCAATAGAGAAGTTTGATAAGTCAGAGAGTTGAAGGATTTTCATAGATTTAAAGAGTGGAGGTGTGTGTTGGAGGAAGTCACTATTTGTCATGATTATAATAATTTTCTTGTGGAGGATGTTTAGATTTTGTAGATGACATGGGTAGGTAGTGGACCAAATTGGATTACAGTAGGTTAAGTGTGGGTATATATGGGCATAATACATGATTTTCATAATTTCCACTGGAACAAAGTTTTTTATTTTCAGCAATAGAGCTATTGATCTAGATAATTTTAGGCAAAGGTTTGATATGTGATATTTAAAGGTAAGATTATTGTCAAATGTGACTCCAAGAAATTTTGTCTTAGAAACTTGCGTGATATCTTTATCTAATATGGTAAGTCTAGGTAAGGGTTGGTATTTGGTGGTGGTATTTGTAAATAACATGTAGAAAGTTTTAGCTGTGTTAATTGTTAGGCGATTTGCAAAACACCATTCAGAAAAGGCAGATAATTCTAGGTTGGCTCTGTAGATTAGGTCAGTGGGATTATCACCAATCATGTACAAGGTGGAGTCATCAGCAAACTGTATAGTGTTGAAAGCAGTAGAGGCATTGCTGATATCGTTGATATATATCAGGAAAAGAATAGGGCCTAAGATGCTACCTTGTGGCACGCCAAGATGTATAGGTTTGATGGTTGATTTAGAGTTATTGTAGGATGTAAAATGAGATCGGCCAGTTAAATATGATTTGAACCAATTTTCCACACAACCGCGAATACCATAGTGACGTAATTTGTCTATTAGAATGTTTGGGTCAACTGTGTCAAAAGCTTTGCTGAAATCAATGAAAATGGATATTATAGACTTATGTTTATTCAAGGCATCGTGTAGGTCAGAGGTAAACACATTTATAGCGTCAAAAGTATTTAGTCCGGGGCGGAAACCAAATTGCCTATTATTTAAGAATTTTTGTGAATTGAGATAGTTCATGAGGAAGTTCTTCATAATGATTTCAAATATTTTAGAGAACACTGGTAAAATAGAGATTGGTCGGTAGTTTGAGATATTAGTTTTACTTCCCGATTTATGGATAGGGATAATTTTTGCCAGCTTGAATCTATTAGGGAAAACTCCATCTTTTATTGAATCATTGAATAATTTAGAGAGTGGCTCTGCTAGAAGATTTTTGTTCTCTTTGGTTATTTTCACAGGTATTTCATCCGTAGGGCATTTTTTATTTTTTAAGGCAGAAATAGCTTTTACTATGTCATTTCCTGTCACTATGGGAATATTCATGGAATTTAGGAAATTACCTCTGAGATAAGAAATGTGTGAGTTTTGAGCTCTAGGAAGCTGGGAGCTAAGTTGAGGTACAATTTGTGAAAAATAGGTGTTGAATGCATTTGAAATTTCATGTGGAGTGTGTAGGACTGTGTCATTATAGTGTAGTGTGTGGGAGACCGTCTTGTTATTATTATTAATGTTTTCTATTTCGGTAATTAGTTCCCAAACTTTTTTGTGTTGAGTCTAAAATTTTCAAACCTTTGTAGGTAATATTCAGATTTTTTGCGTTTTATTAAGTTATTTAGATAATTTCTGTAATGTTTGTAGTGGTCCATTGTAATTGACCCTAGTTTGTATAGTTTGTACAGCTGATATTTATGTTTTGTTGAATTTATTAACCCCTGTGTTAACCAAGGCTTACTTAGTCTTTTGGATGTGATAGTTTTGGTTATTTTGGGGAAGCAGGAATAGTATATTTTATATAATTTATCCTGAAATATGTCGCAGTTTGTGTTTGTGTCACTGCTAGTGAGGTAGAGATTCCAGTCTGTATTTGATAGGGTCTGTGTGAATTTCAACCGATTTACTCTATTTTGTAGCCTAAAATCAACTTTGTGGTGAATATTGCACACTTTATCAGAGACTGGAATATTGATAAACACTGGAAGGTGGTCACTGATAGGAAAGTGGAAAATTCCAGAAGAGACTGGTTTATTGAAGTTTGTCCAGACGTGATCCAATAAAGATGAATTTACCTTAATATTTTGAATTTCCCTATTCTATCCTAGGCCCTAGACCCCTCCTGCTTGGATGTTAATCTAACCTAGCATAACCTAACCTAGCTGGTGGGGCTGTACCTCCCTTGGACCCCCCTCCCCCACTAGGATGTTAACCTAACCTAGTCAGACCTAACCTAGTGTAACTTAACCTAATCTAACCTATCCTAGCATAACTTAACCTAATGAGGGACCTCAAAAATTATACTGTTATGCCTTACTGGTGTGGTATGGAGATTCTCAGGGTGATGGAGGTGGGTACAGTTTAGCGGCTTCCTTCACAAACACATGGAACCTCTGCCTTTTGTCTGTATATCACATCTTAACCATTGCTCTTGCTAAATATCTCACTTAGTGACTTCTTTTCTTGCTGAACAGTGGCACTGTTAGCTTTACTTCCCTCCACTGGGTAGCCAAATTAACAAATAACAGTGAGCCTCTATCAGAATGCCTGACACTTCTCTAAAACAAATGAAAAGTGTAACTGAATCTACCGTGGAAAGTCATAATTGGCAGCCTCAAGAATGGCCTCACGAGTGGCAGCTGGCGATTGGAGGGATCAGCTGTATAGATACCATGAAATCCTAATGTGCCGCTACCCACAAATCTCAGTTATAGACAAAAGAAAATAATTCCAATGTTTATTCTTGACTGGTGCAGAGCTCACTGAACTTAGAAAATATCAAATTTCTCCACACTCACGAGTGCTTAGAAAATATCGAATTTCTCCACACTCACAAGTGCTATTATAACCATACTAGACGTGTGCCCCCCGATTTTTTTACATTTATGGCAAGGTCACCAAACCATTCTCCACGACATATGAGATTTGTGCTTGTAGGTAACATGGACGTGATATCCAGATTAACCCTAATCTAACCTAAACCATCCTATAGGATCAGGTCTATGGAATTTTCTTGGGGAAAGTGTCCATGTCAATTTTGAAAATAATGGATTTCCCACAGAAACTCAGAGATAAAGTTTCTTAGAATCTAGTAAGGTATGCAAAAATCAAGTTCCCAATGTTGTAGAGTATGGTAGTGTAAACCAAAAATAATACCTAAGGTGTTAATGAAGAATTCTTTCTCCAGCAAAGATTGGGTGAGAGAGAGAGAGAGAGAGAGAGAGAGAGAGAGAGAGAGAGAGAGAGAGAGAGAGAGAGAGAGAGAGAGAGAGAATAATTGATCTGTTTTGAGTCTGATATTTGGCACTGTTTTATGGATCATTTGAAATAACATAATTTTTTATCTGAGAGCCATGTTTGATTAAGTTTGGTACCATCATGATAAAAACATTCATTCTGTTAAATTTTTATATCTGCTCATCTCTGGTTAGATTTAGGAAGATGCAAGCACACATTTGACACAGCATTTCATGCATGCAGAGTCACTGCAATACATTATTGTAATGAAAAACTCAGTATAAGTGGTCATAAAATAGCCTTAGAATCTATTTTGTCAAGATTTGCTAGGGCAGCTCCTCCTCCTCTTCCAATCTGTAATCTCATTCTCCTCTTTCTTCTTTTCCTATAGCAGCTCCTGAATCCAGACAAGGCAGCTCCTCCTCCTCTTCCTTTTTCTATAGCAGCTCCTGAATCAACACATGGCAGCTCCTGAATGATAAAACCTATAATGAATTCCCTTACTCATGCAGCAAGGATAGTGAAGTGAAGACAGAGGCCAAAGTAAAGATGGAAGAGCGTCTGGAGTCAGCCTTGCAGCGCGTCGTTGCTCGGGAGAAACAGAGGCTTGTCCCACAGCTGGAGCTCATGTGTACACTAGCCAGTCAGAAGGAGCAGGTCCTGGCTGCTCTGATACATGGTCTGCATCCATAACTTGTCTGATTCATCTTCAGAATATATTTTGTAGTTTTAACCATTAAGTGACTTTTGTCTGCTGTATTCTCTGGTTGAAACTAAATAATATTCTATAGAGTATAGCAGCTGTTGTCCTAACACTATTCCTTACCCCACAGCCAGGAAGGAGCGGCAGTGTCCACCAGGGGATGCAGGAGATGGTCAGGGCCCATCCCCTGACAGCCAGGAGGGCCAGCTCCACATAGACATTGATGACCGGCAGACTGCTCTCATCAACCACAGAATAGTTAAAGATGCACTGCAAACTGCAGCTTTCAACATCCAGGCACTGAAATATGATATATGTTTAGAGTAAAAATTCATTATCATATCAGTTGGTTATTTTTTTCATCTTATTAAGACCAACTTTATTTCTGAAGTTCATAATATTGCAGTAATAGTCCAACAATTATATATTTAAGTTTCTAATATAAGAAAATCCAAGATGCTGAGATTCTGCTGTAATGTTCATGTGTACACAGTGTCTTCAGAAATCAGACTAATGGAGATATATGCAGCTTCATGATTTTAATTTATCCTATAACCAGAATGAAGATGAATGATAATCAAAGTCCCTCTCTTTTAGTTGCAAGAGGCAGTTCAGAATGGCCTACAAAAGGTGGATGTGGATGAAACAATGGATAATTTAACAGAAAGAGGGTGAGGTGCCTGCCTGTCTGCTGCCGTCATTTGCACTGGTCACTGTGGTGCTGAGATATTTATTTCATGCTTTTGCTTCATTTATCATGTTACACATGCACATTATAAATTTAAGTGGAACCATTTCCTAAAGGTGGGATAAAGTGGTCATAAGAGTCTGTTGGTAAGGATTGACCTCCTGTCAGGACATATTCAGTAAACATGACTCTGACATGTTACCAGTTAGACCAAGATGACTTCCAAGGCCTGAGTGATGTTTGTTCAGTCTTGATGGTTCTGTCACTCAAATATATAATGAATGTTTTCAGTATGACACAGGTCAATATAATGTTTATTTTTGAAGAGTTTATCCCACTTGTAGCCATTCAGTTAGGTTTATGCCCCATCAATAATAATTTTAGCACAGTTGTAATCTTTAATCTGATTTTACCACATTTAAATGGCTCTCACTACTTTCATTACAATGGCTACTAGTCTTATATTATCATTAATCTGTTTTTTTTTCCAGTATCATGGCTAAGTACTTTTTAATGTAACCCCAGCAAGACTTTATATCACTACAATAATTAGGTACCACTGTAGCCCTCAGTTTATCACCCTTGTGTAATCATTAGATATTACATGCTCGAAATTCAAGGTAGCAAAGATTAATCATTCTGAAAAATTAACATTTAACCTGTAACTTACTATTCAAGGAATGTAATTTTTTTGGGGGATGCAATATTCTTGGTGCTTATATTAGTCTGGTCAGCAGGGTGCTCTTGGCTCACTGCAGCAGCAGCCTGCATTCATACAAAGAGCTTGCCATTGTAGAGGAACAAATGGCAAACTTGAACAAGGAGATCCTTCACCTCCACACTAAGTACTCATCCATCCTCAAGAAAATAAGGCCAAAATGGGAGGCATTGCAAGACAAATTCATGCAAGTAGGAGAAGAGAACAAGGTACTGATCCAGTAAGTAAAGTGGAGTTCATTTGTTGAGCCTTGCACCATCAGGCCACTTCTGTTCAAGAAAAGTTTGTATTCATCTTATTTACCATCATATCATACTTAAATAATGCTCTCTCTTGGCAGGATGCGGGACAAAGCAAGAGATAGAGAGGGGAAGATACAGCTGCTGGTGGTGATGATTCAGGGTCTTGTATCAGCATGTGGCTTCCAGTGGGGTGCCTATGAGTATTTTGTGCAGGTAATTTTCTGGTATATGTGGCAGGAGGCACTTTATCTATCTATGTACCAGGCTGGCATGGGGTGGACCAGACAAAACACCACACACTTGCACACATATCATTCACACTCTTAACCCTAGTGGAAGGGAATAGTCTTGTGAACCACCTTACTACACCCCAGGAGCTTAGGCATAGCACAGCTAGCCACATAAATCCAAAACAAGGCCCTACATAGCAAAGTTAGACCTTGTAAAACAATATTAATATATTGTTGACAGAAGGGGAATTGTAATTGGCCTCTAGCCATCAAGTAACTGATTGGTAAGGCAAGCTTAGCAGGCAAATGATAAAAAATAATAATAACCTAACCTACTTGGTAGCAGTCTTAAAAAGCTCAATAGCCGACTGGAAATTACGTTATGAGATCAATCAGCAACAAATAGAACAGTAGGTAATGACATCAGAAATGAAGTGAAGCAAAATTTCGTGGCATTGTACATTTGGCTCCGAGAATTTTGGTACACGTCACAACAAAGTGAGGGTAGCGTCTGGCATAATCACAGCAGAGCAGAAAATATCCCAGCATTGTCAACAACTTTTCCATTCCTATTACTGTAACCTTAGGGATATCTCCTGCTCCCCCTATATGGTCATGCCAGATATTGTCCTCGCTTGGTGTGATGTGTACCAAAATTCTTGTAGCCATCTACACCCTTCATTCTGGTTTATGCAGTTGTGAAGGAGTGTAGAGGAAGCAGTCCAGTGAGCCACCTTCAGGCAAACAAGCCCAACACTCATGGTAGCTGAGCAATCATCATTCGGGCATGGTAGTCTCAATGAGCTGAGTTCAAGTCATGCCAGAAGGTGGCACACCTTCAAACATCACCAGATGGCTGAAGAATGCCCACATGCTTCCTATCAAGCCTGCCTCTGACATCAATTGCATCAGAGAGCTCTTGAAGGCAGCATGAACTTCTGTAAAGGTGTCTGAAAATCTGCCTGCACCATTATGAGTGGCATCCAATTATCCGAGTCTTCATAAAATAGAAGGGGAACAACCATCTAAGCCTATTATAAAAGAGTTAGACTGGGAGGCCCTTCTAATGGGAGATGCTGAAACCAAGGCATGCACCCTCACCACCAGGCTCCTTGCCCTCCAACAGCAGCACGTGTCCAGCCAAGTATATCTCTCCAGGCCTGGTGATCCCGCCCGGTTTGGTTTTCACTGCAGAGCATTTGTCGATGCCAAGCATGCTGCCTGGATGAGGTACAAGACTTGTTCCGTCATGCAGGAACAAGATGCTGCACCGAGAGGCATGTAAGATGATGATATCCATCGTCCATCTACGGATGGGCAAGGAATTAGCTAAGGGAGGACAGAAGGCAAAAACTCAGTGGCCCAGGTGTTGGCAACAAGACCTGGTGGAATCTGGCAAAGGAGCAGCAAGTAGCATGTCATTGTGAGACTCTTCCTCCACTCACCAGACCTGATGGATCCTCTGCCATGAGCAATGCAGACAAGGCCACACTCTTCACTGAGCTTTTTGCCAACAAGATAAAGGTTGATGACCTGGCACAACCTGTAGCACAAGCTGCCCCCAGAAACTAACTGCACTGCACCACTGTCTTGGTGATGGCAGAGCAGGTTGAGCGGCTACTTGGTGCAGTGGATGTGGGTAAAACCGCAGACCCAGATGACGTCAGCCCATGGCTCCTCAAGCACTGTGCTAGAGAGCTGTCAGCTCCTCTCACCACCGTCTTCACATCTTGCCTGAGGGAGAAGTGGCCCTCAGTATGGAAGGAAGTGCGTGTGGTCCCAGTCCACAAGAAAAGCTCAAGGTCTGAGCCCAGCAACTACAGACCCATCTCCATGCTCTCAGTGGTGAGCAAGTTGCTGGAGCAAATAGTGTCTGCTGTCATCTGCCAACACCTGAGTGAGAACCACCTCCTCTCAGATAGGCAGTTTGGCTTCAGGCCTGGCCGATCCACAGCAGACCTCCTCCTCATCCTCTCCAAGGACTGGTAAGATGCCCTGGAAGAAGGCCTGGACACCCTTGTGGTGGCCCTGGACATTGCTGGGGCTTTCAACAGGGTCTGGTATGTGAGTCTCATTGAAAAGCTTTGTGCCAAGAGTGTCCAAGGTGACCTGCTAATGCTGCTTGAAGATTACCTCCAGGGCAGGACCCTTCAGGTAGTAGTCAACAGGCAGTCATCAGGGCCTTCACCTATCTAGGCCTCAGTTCCACAAGGCTCCATCTTGGGCCCAGTCCTATGGAACATATACATTGATGACCTCCTCCGGCAGCTGTCATCTGTGGCAGCATACACCGATGACTGCACGCTCTCCTGCTCCTACTGCCGCCTGCACAGTCAGTGTGCCATCACTGAGCTGAACAGGCAGCTTGGATTGGTGGAGCAGTGGGGAAAGATGTGGCAGGTTAACTTTGCTCCTGAGAAGACGCAGGTGATGGTCATCTCGTGGTCCCCAGGTGCCTCACACGCAGTCTCAGGACAGCTGTGTTTTGGAGGCAAGACCCTGCCACTCCAGGATTACATCAAGATCCTGGGCGTGTCTGTGGACTTCAGCCTATGCTTCAATCATCACATCGCTGTTGTTGCCTGCCAGACCTCTCTCTGAGTCTCTGCCCTGTGCAGGATGGCGAACACCCTCGACCCAAGGGGCATCCTCACGCTATACAGGGCACAGATACACCCATGTATGGAGTACAGTGCCCTGTCCTGGATGTCGAGTGCCACCACCCACATGCAAAGACTGGATGCTATGCAGTGGCGAGCCCTGTGCTTGGTGGCCACCAATGAGGACCAACAGCACCCAGCACCAGTAACAACACTGGAGCACTGCTGGGACGTGTCGGCACTTGTGGTGTGCCACAAAACTCAGGTGCAGAGGGTCCCCCACCTTGACCCACTGAGGCTGCTGCCACACACAGTGCAGAGGTGCACCAGAGCTGCAGCCAGTAGCGACGAGCTAGTGAAGGTGCCTCGATCTTGCTCTAGCCAACACCAGCACACCTGCACAGCCAGGACTTTGCAGCTGTGGAACATGTTCATGGTGGCCACTCCCCAAGTACAGGACATGTCCACACACCAGGTGAAGCTGGCAGCCCACAGGTGGTGTAGCACACACCTGTCCCCACTGGCACTTTGATTTTTAGTCTTGCATTAATATATTTCATCATTCTGTATTATTATCGTAATGTTAACTATGTATAGTGTTATTCCCTGTAAATAATACTATCATAGGCTTCTTAAATAATTCCATATTCAGCATGGAATTTTAAGCCTTTTTGTAAATATTTGTTTAAAAAAAAAAAATTGCCTACCAATGCTGTAGGCTAAGAACATGAAAAGTATGAGTATTTGAGTCTTTCAGAATGATGATGAGGATGATGATGATGATAGTGTCAGTTGTACGAGTACCAGTGCAAAGAATCCCAAGGAAGATTTTTTTAGTCAGAGAATTAGGTAGCAACATAGTATTACATATGTAGATTGACATACAAATAGAATAGTTGAAAGTAGACTAGACCAAGTGTGTTATAAGTTTTGAGGGTGTGTGTGTGGTGTGTGATGCACCTTCTCTTTCCTTAGGTGATGCAGTTGTGTGATGCAGCAGTGATGCACCAAGACACTGCCAGGCAGAATGCCATCATAAACCAGATTTCCAAGATTCATGAGGAAAGAGAAAACATAGGGAGCAGAAGCACGCTGAGGGAAATGCTAAGTGCCAGCAAGCCTTGATGCAGATTACTCTTAAAGGAATACCATTGTAATGATTTTATTTTAGTTATACTCTTAATTTTTAGGTGTGGGTGAATGGAATGGACACATATTCTGCTTTTATTTCTGAGCTCGGTATATATATATATATATATATATATATATATATATATATATATATATATATATATATATATATATATATATATATATATATATATATATATATTTTTTTTTTTTTTTTTTTTTTTCTTTAAGAAGTTATAGAAATGTGCCTTACAGTATATTTTAATACTAGTTTCCTATTCATCTCTCCAATTTATGTAACTATAATTTCTGTTCTTGGAGGAAGGTATAGAAATACCAGTTTTATTATTCATCTTTCCAATTTATATAACTATAATTTTTATTTTAAGAGGAAGGTATAGAAATGTGCCTTAAAGTATATTCTAATACTAGTTTTGTCATTCACCTCAAACTCACATAGCTGCATCAGTCTATCTCACAGTGGAGAGTTATAATACATTTGTGGTGGAAATGGAGAAGAATGAGATGGTGTGACAGATAAGCTTAAGTGGGGTAGAAACTATGACTGTCTCTAAGAACCATAAATTTCTTGCAGCCCCTTTTTTTACAATTTATTCCTGTATGACTTACATAATTAAGTTATTAGTGTTCATAATGATAGTGTGGTGTATTTGTTGAATCTCTCCATTCCTTCTATTTGAGTGTTTTATTTCATATATTTTTCTTGAATCACAATTGAGTGAGTATATTTTCTCAACATCTATGCCACACAGCCTCAAAAACCCACTTGCAAGCTAATTAAATCATAATACAGTAAGTTTGACATCTTCCCTATTCATTTTTCTTATAGATCCTCCAAAAAAAAAAATAACTTTTGATTAAAAGTGAAATACCTAAAAATAAAACTTCTGCTAACTTCCTATTACAGACTCTGAAAAAATTGAGTAAAGACAAAATGCATGCAGCTATTTTTCAGTAAATCTTCCCAGAATAAATTGACAATGCCGTTCCGGGCACACACCTCAATGCTGCCTTCCCATGCCAATGGAGGGTGTGCTCATGCCCCCTTCTCATCTGCCACACTCATGTCCACTATCTGGAAGAGGTGACCAACAGATTATAATGTAACATGACACATCCTGAAAGCAAGTATTCTAAAGCAGTCACACTAATTACATAAACCATAAAGACCCAATTTATTTACAAAGTCCCATTCCAAGTATGCTGTAGAGGGTGCACAGATGTATCCTCAGCCTTCTTCCTCTTTAGAGCCAGTGCTGGGTGGAAAAGGGAAAGCAGTCGCCAGCCATCTGTAAGTATACTCAGGTCACCGGGGATGTTTACTACATATACTGTGTTTGTTTTAGTATCTGTTGTAACATTGCACCTGTTCTACTCAGTAGTTTGTGTGTATCTTCAATACTTTTATTAAATTGTCATACTGTTTCAGATCACAAGTCAGTAAAGACTTTGAAAAACATAAGTACACCAAAGCATGTCTGTACAAGCTCTTCAAGGAATCTTTCTTCCTCCTTACCTTATATTCATAGGATAACAGCAATTTTGATCATTTGCTTTTTGTGTTTTGTCTCTAAAGCCTGTGTTCTTGACAACTACTCTCTCTACCCTTTCTTATTTCTTTCTTTTAACTGCAACATTTTTTTTTTCTTATGAAGTGCATCAGCTTTAACAAAGGTAGTGCACACTGACAGATATATATATTTCACAGAGCTCAGATTCAACAAGACTGTTCCATAATCTCACGTGTAGATGCAGCAGATGACCAGAGTGAGGGCGGCACTGATGAGGAACACAGTGCCAGAGAACACATTCAGGGTCATATTATAGATGGGGGTGTAGACCAGAGAACTGATGATGGGTGCCAGGGATTCTAAAATGCCCACTACAGAGAACACAGCTCCCAGTTCGTCTGGTGCCACCAGCTTGGAAAGAGCGCCACGGGAACAGGAGATGGTGATGCCTCCCCCTGCTGAGAGGGCCACTGCTGCTGCCACACAGGTGAAAAGGAAATGAATCTTATTCTGCCCTTGCAGGCTTGTTGAGTGCCTGCAAGATTATAGGGAAACAGGATGAGCTTGACGTTGGTAGAGATAAATATAACAGCACTGATAAACCAATGCCTCTTTTTCTCCTCTTCCTTCACTTTCTCCTTCTGTTACTGACATTACATGGTACTAACACCACCACTACTTTTCTTTATTAAGAGGGGCACTGGCCAAGGGCAACAAAATTTGTTAAAAGAAATATATCCACTGAGGTACCACTCCCCAAAAAAAGAGCCAAAGGGATTAACTAAAACTAGAGGTGTCTTGAGATTTCCCTCTTGAAAGAATTCCAAGTCATAAGAAGGGAAAAATATTGAAACAGGTAGGGAGTTCCAGAGTTTACCAGTGACTACTATTACCACTACTACTACTACTACTACTACTATTATATATTACTACCATTGTGAAATTAGCTGCACCTCACCTAAATAGAGGATCCACTGCTGGTTCGCTGTCCCAATTAACAATCCCGAGAAAACATGGGAGGCTGCCCCGCTGAAGGCCAGTATGGTGTCATCAATGTGCCAGCGGAGGCTAAGCAGTGGCACCAGCAAACAGGCCGCTGTTCATCCCACACACAGTTCAGTGAGTCAGATATGTATACATAGATCTGCTGCTACACTAATTTTTTTATCTATTCTTATTTCATGAAAGAAAATTTTTTTTTATCTATTCTTTATTTTTTTATCTTTTATTTTTTTTTATCTATTCTTATTTCACTGGCCAAGGGCAACAAGAAGTGTGAAAACAAGCCCCACTGAGTGCCAGTCCCTAAAGAGAGGTCAAGAAAGATCATCCAAAATTAGAGGATAGGTGTCTTGAAACCCTTCTCTTGAAAGATTTAAAATTAAAGGAAGGTGGAAATATGTACAGAAGCAGACAGCGAGTTCCATATTTTACAAGAAAAGGGATGAATGATATGAATACTGGTTAACTCTTGCATCAGAGTGGTGGACAGAATAAGGGTGAGAGAAAGTAGTCTTATACAGTGAGGCTGTGGGAGGAAGGGAAGCATAAACAAGACAGTTACTACATGCATACATACATTATTTAGTGCAGGCCTCATCCCATACACGTGGCCACACTTTTCCTTACCTAATATGCTGGCACAGGAGTTGCAGATCATCCAGGGCGTGAACTGATTGTAGTCCCACTTGAACTTGGCTCGAGTGTACAGCACCATGAAATTTATGGTTCCTGAAAGCAAGAAAACACGAATTGTCATAACTTACACCACCTCAACCCTGTGTGTGTGTGTGTGTGTGTGTCGTAATGGATCTCTCTCTCTCTCTCTCTCTCTCTCTCTCTCTCTCTCTCTCTCTCTCTCTCTCTCTCATACACATTAGCTGTGAAGGGTGTCAGCCATGCTCACCGAAGGTTATCATGTAGAGGAAGATGCAGCAGATGTGGCCCAAGATGAGCGCCCTCCCGCCCGCTGGCCGCTGCCGCCCCACTGCCGCCAGTGATTGTCGTAGGTGATTCAGCGGCGTCGTGCTCTTCCCTTCCTGTGTAATCCTGCTAACCTGTTTAGGTCTTTCCTCCCTGAGCCTGATCACAATATAAATAAAGGCAAGCAAGTTTGTTATGAATTCCATCCCGAATACAGCGACGTATCCTCCATGGGAGAAAAGTGCTGCTCCAAGAACGTTGCCAAAGGGGAGCGCCGCGAACAGTGCCATGCCTGCGAGGGAGAGGCGCGTGGTCCGTCCCCAGTCACCAGAGTCCTCGCTCACGTAGGCATAGGAGGCCATGAAGGTTGCCATCATCCCCCCAGAGAGGCCAAAGGGAATGTAGGCCAGCGTGACGTAAAAAGGCTGCAGAGACCACCAGTAGGCGTTGCAGCACAGCCCGAGGGACTTGAGCGTGGAGCCAACTATAGGGAGCAGCAGCGGCAGGCGGCGGCTGCGCGTGTCGCTCCATGTGCCCAGCAGCAGCATGACCAGGGCACCAGGCAGTAGCTCAAGGATCTGGCAGTACATGTTGTAGTTTGCGGTGAGCCTCTGCACGGAGGCTTGCTGTGCTTTGTAATTGCCAGTGTCCAAGTTGCGGCAGACATCGAGGGAATACTGGAGCTGGATGGAACACGTCTTGTCCACTAGCATGTTGGTCTTGAAGATTAGCTCAATGGAATAACTCATCGCTAGCAGAAACAGCGCAGGCTCCACCGTCACAAACGACAGACAGCGGCAGAGTCCCGTGCGAGGCGGCGGCGGCTGCGGCGGCCGCTGCGGCAGAACCTTCGTTAGAGCAGAACTGCTTCTCTTGGCCCCCGACGGCCCCAGCAGCGGGCTGGCTTCGTTCGTAGGATCCAGCAGAACCATTGTATAAATATTTGTTAGAAAGAGATTAGTGTTCAAAAGTAATTCAGAGCAGTTATGAAAATATCACATGAATAGGTTTCCGATATCTTTACACGTTCTTTCTGTCAAATTGCCACAGGTTTGTGGCAGACATAACGCCGCCTTTCCCGGTGTAAAGTACTGATTGAACAGAGTCCAGATGAGCGGAAACACGCAATGCGAAGCTAACGGCGGCGGTCGCTCCCGCAGGTGGCAGTGGAAGGGTGGACTGGCGGCGGTCACTCCTGCAGGCGGCGGTGGGAGGGTTGACTGGCGGCGGTCATTCCTGTAGGCGGCGGTGGGAGGGTGGACTGGCGGCAGTCACTCCTGCAGGCGGCGGTGGGCAATGGACTGGCAATGGACGGTGCCACAAGACTACTCTCCAAGGTTGCCTCGCCTCACCATTGTTCGCCAGGTGAAGAGGTAATTATCAAAAAAACAATGCCGTCCACAGCCCACAGGAATGCCGAAAATATGAGTGACGCCAAATAAAAATAAATAAATAACAACAACAATACTACTACTACTAATAATAATAACACTAATAATAATAATAACACTAATAATAACAACAACAACAATAACAACAACAACAACAACAACAACAACACCCACAACAACAAACGTTTTCATTCCATCAGCATGACACGAGCCTTTTGCTCTCACCCCTCTCCCCTACAGCCGCCATCCGTCACATTCGGTGCGTATCTTAACAGCACAACAATGGAGGTACTAATATTATCTCCTTATCACTCTCACCGTTCTCTCATCTACGCCTTGTATCCGGACATTACTGAGATGAGAGGGGCGTTGGGGGAAGCTCCCTGGCAGGGTGAAATGACTAAGTGAATGATGGGAGACCGGGATCAGTGGCTGGGGGTGCATGGCTGCTCTGCACTGATAACTGTTGCCGGTGTGTGGCGGGCGGCATGACTCACTTGTTCATTGAAGATGTTATTAAGATTTACTTCATAACTTCTTCATCGCTGCTGCAGAGAGAGAGAGAGAGAGAGAGAGAGAGAGAGAGAGAGAGAGAGAGAGAGGCGATCACCAGCGAGTCGAATACAGTCGTT
Organism: Scylla paramamosain; assembly: GCF_035594125.1. Classification (NCBI taxonomy): domain Eukaryota; kingdom Metazoa; phylum Arthropoda; class Malacostraca; order Decapoda; family Portunidae; genus Scylla; species Scylla paramamosain. The sequence goes on from NC_087166.1 coordinate 14,069,352, forward strand.
TCGCGTTTTCAGAACAAGGATGCCTTGATTACACATTGGCCTGTATTCAGAAACGTTTTGCTCTCTCTCTCTCTCTCTCTCTCTCTCTCTCTCTCTCTCTCTCTCTCTCTCTCTCTCTCTCTCTCTCTCTCTCACACACACACACACACACACACACACACACACACACACACTACGATTATTTTCATTAAGTCACAGAGATGATTAGCCGAGTTCTGAAGGGTTTTCCTCCTCTTATCAATGTTGATTTTTTTTTCATATGTCGCTAGAACAACTTGTGAATAACCCAGGAGACATCCCATCTGGCCCACAAGCTTTGTCTGGCCTCAGAACATTGACTTATTCCAGGGGCAGAGAGGGTTATCTAACACTGGGATACCGACACGTGTGCTGACATCATAATCGTGACTTGTTCCAGGGGCAGAGAGGGTTGTCTAACACAGGGATACTAACGTGTGTGCTGACATCACAACCTTGACTTGTTCCAGGGGCAGAGACGGTTGTCTAACACAGGGATACTAACGTGTATGCTGACATCATAATCGTGAAGGGTCTGTGCTGGTTTAAGTACTCTTTCAAAGTGAATGTTGAAATGTTCATCAGTAGTGACCTCTCACTATCGTGATCTGACACATTCACATTACTTTTCCAATTAACAGCTTGCCAAACTCTTCCGTCACCTTTTATCTTGTAGCAATCTCTCCCATTTACCCAAGTTTTCCCTCTCGTTTTCTGTAACCTGACTTCCGCTAATTTTACAACTAATAGCACACTTATATATTTCATGGGATAGCCTGTCAGCAGATTCATTCACGTTACTCTCATCTCGAACATCCATATCAATATGGCCAACAATACTTTCAAAATATTGTTTATCATTGTCGGTAAAACTCTCAGGGTAAGGCAATCTTTCGTTACATGATTAAGTAACCCCTTTACTGCTGTTCAGAAGCGTGCGTTCAAATCACCTGTGATAATATAACCATCCTTTATATGGCAAGAATGCATTTTTTCTTGTACAGCAGCAAATGGCACCCTCCACTCGGCGGTGTGTAGCAAAACACAACACGATGCGAGACACATTACTGAGCATTCTCTCTCACAGACGTCACTGTTGTGTGCTGGAAGAGAGGCACCAAGAGAAAAGGGTTACGTCGCCTTTATTCCAAAACAGGACGCTGTCGTCTGCTAATGCCATCTGTCTGCCCATATATCATTAACCTCAGTCTTGTAGATCTTATGCAGCGCCCCAGTGGCAGGTCCTTACCGCCGCGCCAATATATGACGCACTACTTGGTGATCCTGCCTGAGAAAGAATCATTCAAACCCTGCCTGAGAAGGAGTAATTCTAACACTGCCTCAGAAGGAATCGTTCTAACCCTGCCTGAGAAGAAATCATTCTAACCCTGCCTGAGAAGAAGTCATTCTAACTCTGCATGAGAAGGAATTATTCTAACGGTTCTACCAAAACGAACAATGAGGTCTCCAATTAATACGTATCTATCAATATCATCAGAGTTCTTTACTTTTCTTGCATGGAAGCGAATGATACATCTGTATAATACGGAGAACCTGCAGGAGATGTATAACAAAAGCCGAATAAAGGTCGTGATTTGAGATAGAAATTAATCAACAATTGGTCTACGATACTCATTTCAACACACTCCACGAATTTTGCAAGAGTTTGTGATGAGCAACACACCATGCACCGCCTCGCCACGATCAGGATTAAAGGATATATTCTTTGATCCTGGCTGCAATGGCCTTCCTGCCTCGCTGCGGTGACTCACGCAGATGCTCCCTGAAAAGGTTTTCAGCTCCTTTTCCTTACGTGGTCCAGCTGAGAAAACTGCTGTCTCCACGCATCCATGACAACATTGTCACGATGTAATTTCTTCTCCCCTGATATTTCACATCCTCTGTTTTGTGGTCACTATTTTTTTCTCTTTCTTCAGCTTCTCGTACACGTTTCGATTCTGCTCGGGCACTGGGCTGAAGATCCTTTTTTTCATGTAAATTATCTCCAAATGTTTTTAGAGATGGTGCGTTCCTCATCACGTCGTCCTTGGCGTTTCGCGTTGCCATGACAACCATCACTGAAGGTCTCTCCCAGCCTCCGGTGTGACACAATCTGGTCAACTGCAATTTTCTCCCACACCTTCTCGATCTTGGTAGTAGTAGTAATAGTAGTAGTAGTAGTAGTAGTAGTAGTAGTAGTAGTAGTAGTAGTAGTAGTAGTAGTAGTAGTAGTCTATCTAATTACTGGAAAATGCCCGGAATACTCTGAAAAATGAGGGAAATATCGATGAGAGACACGGAGATGATAAAGGTCTGGGTCTCGACTCTCGATGACGTCATGTTTTCATGGTGGGCTGTCAACGAGGCTGCACCTTTCAATTTATCTGGGCCTTATTTGCCCACACACGCCACACAAAGCCATGCATGCTTCAGCACACGCCCACATACGTCTATACATGCCCACATGCAGTAGTCGAAGTCATTCATACACGCCCATACGTATTCGTACATCCATACACACACCCACATGAAGTCATACATGTTTCAACACGCGCCCCACACAAGGAGATACACGCCAACGCAAGCCCACACACCAGCACGCATTCACAGGCATTCATACATGCCTATACTTACCCATATATCCATACACACACACACACACACACATAAAACCACACATGCTTCCACACACGCCTACGTAAGATAATGCACGCCCACGGACGTCCACTTAAGGCCACACGCACCCACAAGCATTCATACATGCCTAAACGTATCTATACATCCGTACACACGCCCACACACATCTGTAGCAAATAATCTAGTCAGCCATAGAAACATCCCATTTTCTCTCATATTCAGGGTACACTAAAACTTACGCGCTTCTCAGAACCAGTAATGTAAACACAAGTCACCGCTCCAAGCACTCCGTTTTCTCTTATATGTTTTCAGCCTCCCGTTCTCTTTCTACTGCACAGATTTTTCGTCTTTCATCTCTTCTTCCTCATTTTTTATACATACACATTCTGTGCACGCTTTTCGACACATACGTTACACGTCTTTTCTATACATCATATTACTCCTTTCTTCACACAGACATACACACACACATTCACTCTCTTTGTCCATATCTTTATGTAAATAATTTTTTTATGTTCAGTATTTCTTGTGTACATGTTCATGTTTTTGTTAAATAAAGGAGAGAGAGTTTAACCAGTCTAACAAGTGGCTATAAATACAACCTTAGCTGGTGAACAAAAAGAGTTAAGAGATTAAAGGACTTGCAACTGCTGACGGTTACCTGTCGGTTTTCTCTTCTCTATCTCTGGCGAGTTAAGAGATTAAAGGACTTGCAACTGCTGACGGTTACCTGTCGGTTTTCTCTTCTCACATTCCTGGCGGCTTCCACCTAGATCACTAGAAATGGTGACTCGGAGTTAGACCGTAGTGGCCAGCTCCACCAATGCTGTGTCCCAGGTTCTTTAGCACTATAGCGTCGCCACAGCTATAGGTACCTAGCCCAGGTCAGCCCCCGCCTGACACGGACCACCACGGCCAAACCGCCACCCAGCCTGGCCCAGCCGTGACCCACCGACGCCACCCAGCCCGGCCAGCCGCCACGTGACACACACACACCGTCACCCAGCCCAGCAACCGTGGTCACCGCCGCTGCCTCGCCAGTCACCAGCCACCCTCTCTCGCAGCTGTGACTCACCACGCCTCGCCAGCCACCCAGGCCACTGAGGCCACGCTCACCTGCCGCCTCACCACCGCCACCAGGTCCTTCCCTCTCCTGCTGCCGTGACCCACCGCGCCAACTCCACCTGCTGCCTGGTCACCTGCCACCCCTGCCACACCTGCTGCCCAGCCTCCATCACCACCACAGCAGCAGCAACACCTCTCCGGCTCACCACGCACGGTCACCGCCACCCGGCCGTGACCCCACTGGCCCTGATTTCGCTTCTCTACAACAGGGCGGCGCCCCCTGCACCGGTACTCCCGTCTTCCGCTCGACAACAGGGCGGCGTTCCCTGCAACGTTCCTCCACCAAAGTGTTAGTGCTCCCGACCGTCCCTCCCCTCTCCCCCGTCGTCCACCCTCCCCCTGTGTGTGTTAACCCCTGCCCCTAGAAAACTCCCTAGTGTGCATCAGCGTGTACCAACCCCCGTGTGCCAGACACCAACACCTACACATACACGCACACACACACACACACACACACACAGACTACACACTTCGTTCACGGCAGTGCGTTCCAAGCCGTAAGTGCGAGTGTGGTAAAGTACGTGCCTAGGACCATCGCTGTCACACCCTCAGCACTGCACAGTGGCGCCCAGCAGGCGTCCCTTGCCACCTCTCACTGGCACCTGGCGCCGGAGGAGCCCGCGCCTCGCCGACAGGCGTCACTACACCCTGCTCCACGACTCGCATAACAAGCCACCAGGCCCCATCGCACGCCAGCAACAAGAAACGGCCATGGCTCCACCGGACACCGCCTCCCCAGCTCCCCCCTTCAGGGCTCCAGCCTTCAACAGCCACGACCCCAACATGTGGTTTACCATCTTGGAGCTGAACTTCAAGGCAAACAACATCACTGAGGCCTTGAAACAGTTCACTCACGCCTGCACTCTCCTGCCACCCGAGGTCCTCTTGCAAGTCTCTGACGCCATCGCGAAAGCCCCCTCTTCGGACAATCCCTACGACGACCTCAGGCAAGCCGTCCTCAAACGCCTTGCGCCAGACCTCGCGCAGCTGGCTGACGACTATATGTCGACAGTTCCGTCGGCAACGCCACCGTCTTCAGTCGCCACTGTCACTAACACAGCAGACGTCCAGCAACTCACCCACGTTGTGTCGCAGCTGGCCCTGCAGGTCAGCGCGATGCAGGAACAACTAAATACCCGCCTGCGTCGCCGCCCACCGTCGCCTCGACGCCCTCGCTACCGCTCTCGGTCGCGTAGCACTACACGCACCCCGGGCGTCTGCTACTACCACAGCAGGTTCGGTAGCGAGGCCATTAAGTGCACCCAACCCTGCACTTACAACACCACCCCGGCGTCAAACTAAACGGGCGGACGTTCACGGCGCGTACGATCCGCCAGCCCAAGTCACAGCTACTTCACGTCTACGACCGACGCACCGGAATTAAGTTCCTCGTCGACACCGGCGCTGAGGTCAGTGTCCTGCCTGCCACAGACAGCCAGAAGAGGTTGCCTGTAACCACGCACCTCTATGCAGCCAACGCCTCGAAAATCCCTGTGTACGCGCGGCAGACACTACACCTCGAACTCAACCTCCGCCGCTCCTTCGACTGGACCTTTTACGTGGCAGCTGTGACCCAACCCATCCTAGGCGCCGATTTCCTACGCCACCACGACCTCTTAGTCGACTTGAAGCACGGCACGCTGCTGGATCGTCTCACTTCCCTGCGGACCCGTGGCCTAACGGCACCTGGCGAGAGCACCGGACTCTCCGCAGTCTGCCGAGATAACCCCTTCGCCGCCATCCTCAAGGGTTTCCCAACACTAACGCAGCCATACTCAGCCACGCAGCCAGTGAAACATCACGTCCTGCACTACATAGAGACCACCGGACCACCTGTTTTCGCCAAGGCTCGTCGCTTAGCACCAGAACGCTACAAACAGGTCAGGGCCGAGTTTGAGTCTCTGATGCAGCAAGGCATCATCCGCCCAAGCTCCAGCAACTGGTCGTCTGCGCTTCACGTCGTCCCCAAGAAAAACGGTGACATACGCCCTTGCGGGGACTACAGAGCCCTAAACTCCCGCACCGAGATGGACAGGTATCCAGTGCCTAACATTCAGGAGTTTTCCTCACAACTGCACGGCTCTACAATTTTCTCCAGGATCGACCTCGTAAAGGCCTTCCATCAGATCCCCATCAACCCCGAGGACATCCCGAAGACGGCCATAATCACGCCCTTCGGACTATATGAATACACTAGGATGCCCTTCGGTCTCAAGAACGCTGCTCAAACATTCCAGCGCTTCATGGACGAAGTTTTGCGAGGACTGCAGTTCTGCTTCACTTACGTCGATGACATTCTTGTTGCCAGCCCAGACGACGCTGCTCATCGCCAACACCTCGAGCAAGTCTTCACTCGTCTGAAGGACTACGGCATCCAGGTCAACGCCGACAAGTCCGTGTTCGGCGTGCCTTCAGTCGACTTCCTCAGCCACACTGTGTCCTCCTCAGGCTTCACCCCAACTGCAAGTCGCTGTACTGCCATCCAGAATTTCCCGAAGCCCACAACTCAGCGCCAGTTGAAGCAGTTCCTCGGGATGCTGAACTATTACCACAGGTTCATTCCCCGATGCGCGCTCCTCCTCCAGCCTCTCTACGCCTTAGTGAAGCCAGCCAAACGAGGCCAGTCCGTCACCCTTGCCTGGACGCCCGCAGCTGAGGACGCTTTCCTCGCTGCCCGGAAGGCGCTCACATCCACAGCGCTCAGTTTCCCTGCCCCAGACGCCCCTACTTCCATCGCCACGGACGCCTCAGACACCGGAGTTGGAGCAGTGCTACAGCAACACATCGACGGTGCCTGGAAACCCGTCGCCTTCTTCTCCAAGAAACTCAACACTGCCGAGAAGAAGTACAGCGCCTTCGACAAAGAGCTCCTCGCCATCTACAAGGCATTGAAGCACTTCCAGTACTTTGTCGAAGGACGTCAGTTTCATATCTACACTGACCACAAGCCGCTGACGAGCACCTTCATCAAGAACAAGTCATCCTACTCACCACGTCAACTGCGCCACGTAGACTTCATCTCTCAGTTCACCACGGACCTCCGTTACGTGAAAGGTGAAGATAACGCCCCAGCCGATGCCCTGTCACGCAACATCTGTGCCACATCTACCTCTCTCATCGATTACGCCGCCATTGCTGCCGATCAGGCCGACGACGCCGAGCTGCAGCAACTAAAGGAAAGCACCGCACTACAGATGAAGAGAGTACAGCTACCAGGCACTCAAGTGCACATCTACGCTGACGTCTCGACCAACACCGTCAGACCATACCTGCCTCAACGGCACAGGTATCCACTCTTCCGTCAGCTGCACGACCTCTCACATCCTGGCATCAGAGCTTCACAACACATGATGACGTCCCGATTCATCTGGACCGCCATCAACAAGGACGTGAGAGACTGGACACGTAGGTGCACCACCTGTCAGGCCTCCAAGGTGACGCGACACACACGCTCCCCTCCAGCCACCTTCACGCCAGTCTCCGCACGCTTCGAACACGTCCATATCGACCTCGTTGGCCCTCTTCCTCACTCCGACGGCTACCGCTACATCCCCTCACCTGTGTCGACCGCTTCACTCGCTGGCCAGAAGCTGCACCACTGACTGACATCTCCACTGACACCGTTGCACGTGCCTTTATCAGCACGTGGATCTCACGCTTCGGTGTTCCTGTCAGCCTCACTTCTGACCGCGGCGGCCAGTTTGAGTCCAGTGTCTGGAACAAACTGATGACACTACTCGGCATTCGACGATACAGGACTGCCAGCTACCATCCTCAGGCCAACGCTACAGTGGAACGTTTCCACCGCCAGCTGAAGTCGTCACTGATGGCTTCCAGCGACCAACGCGAGAAGTGGAACGCCACCTTACCCCTCGTCCTCCTCGGCATCCGGACGTCCCTCAAGCAGGACCTTCACCACTCTTCTGCCGAGCTCGTATACGGCACCACTCTTCGACTCCCTGGCGAGCTCCTTACCAGCTCACCCGACGCCGGCCCCTGCAGCGTCCAAGACTTCGCCAGCAGTCTTAAGGAGTCGATGAGAAGCCTGCAGCCGGTGCAACCTCGCACGCACCCCGCCAAGACCTTCGTCAGCCAGGACCTCGAAGACTGCACACACGTCTTCGTCAGGGTTGACGCTGTCCGTAAACCACTACAGCGCCCCTACGAAGGCCCCTTCGAGGTCCTCCGCAGGACGAGGAAAAACATCACCATCAACAGAAACGGCTCTTCCGACGTCATAGCCATAGACCGAGTCAAGCCCGCCTACATCCTGCACACCCCGACGGCACCTCACGACCCGACATCGCTGGCCACGCCTTCAGCACCACGCGCCACAGCTAAGCAGCACGTATCGTTCGTCGTGCCTCCTCACTCGGGGGAAGTTATGTAGCAAATAATCTAGTCAGCCATAGAAACATCCCATTTTCTCTCATATTCAGGGTACACTAAAACTTACGCGCTTCTCAGAACCAGTAATGTAAACACAAGTCACCGCTCCAAGCACTCCGTTTTCTCTTATATGTTTTCAGCCTCCCGTTCTCTTTCTACTGCACAGATTTTTCGTCTTTCATCTCTTCTTCCTCATTTTTTATACATACACATTCTGTGCACGCTTTTCGACACATACGTTACACGTCTTTTCTATACATCATATTACTCCTTTCTTCACACAGACATACACACACACATTCACTCTCTTTGTCCATATCTTTATGTAAATCATTTTTTTATGTTCAGTATTTCTTGTGTACATGTTCATGTTTTTGTTAAATAAAGGAGAGAGAGTTTAACCAGTCTAACAAGTGGCTATAAATACAACCTTAGCTGGTGAACAAAAAGAGTTAAGAGATTAAAGGACTTGCAACTGCTGACGGTTACCTGTCGGTTTTCTCTTCTCTATCTCTGGCGAGTTAAGAGATTAAAGGACTTGCAACTGCTGACGGTTACCTGTCGGTTTTCTCTTCTCACATTCCTGGCGGCTTCCACCTAGATCACTAGACATCCATAGATTAGATAAGATTACATCACATCCATACAAGTACCCATACACGCCCATATACATCCACATACGCTTGCAGACATCTAGAAACCTCCAGACGTATCCATAAATCCACATACACGTCCACACACGCCTAAACGCATACGTAAATACAGGGCCCAAAATTCAATAATGATTAATGTATCGGGAAAGTGACCCCGTTAAAGAAACACCAAGTTGGCCACCACCGTTCCCTCCCCTTCTCGGTTATGCTCTGCGGAACAACCCCTCGTATAGAGAACACCATGGATTATAACTTAGGATCTGTAAACAAAGGGAAGCAGGCGGAGGCAAGCAGTGAGGAGGTGCAGGCTGAGTGTGCGAATAAGCTCTGCACAAAACGTTCATGCAGCGTCATGAGCTCTAATCTTTACTCCTGTTGCTGTATAGGTAATGTGTCAGTGTTTGGTAATTGTTCATGATGTACCGTTAAGCATTCCTCTCCTCTGATGCAAGTTGGGAAGCCTGGGATGTGTTATGGTAGAAACAAGCACACACTAGGAAAATATTTTCTGGCTGAGAGAGAGAGAGAGAGAGAGAGAGAGAGAGAGAGAGAGAGAGAGAGAGAGAGAGAGAGAGAGAGAGAGAGAGAGAGAGAGGTGGGTATATCCATGAGTCATCCCATGAACTCCCTCCCCCCCATGACAAGTGAGCGCGTGACCATGCCCGGCCAGCCAGCCACCAGTCAACAGACAGACACGTCACAAACAAGCAAAATTTTGAGTGAAGCATACTGGAGGTAACGGATTTCCACCCCGTATCTCGCCTAGTAGGAGAGGCCATGGGATCAAGTGATTTCCTTTGCTACATTGGTGACTGGTGCTTGTTTTAACAAAGGAAGGGTAGAGGTCATGTAGTGCAAGGGTCGGGTACAGCTAGCTACAATGATGTTCTGTGGAGCATGCAGCGTGTTTGGCATCAGAGAAACACGAAAGTCTGGTTAATTCCAATAAGAGAGAGAGAGAGAGAGAGAGAGAGAGAGAGAGAGAGAGAGAGAGAGAGAGAGACATGCAAATGATGCAATACGGCTGTGCTAAGGAGTGAAATTAAGGCAGGGATGGAAAGACAGGCTTGAATTATTGTATTGATATCTAGTAGGTTAATATTAAGGAATGCTTAACCACTGTGAGAGCAAGCCACTTGTCCATTCACCGTTTGAATGACATTGCTCTAATAACTAATACATTTTTTCTCTTATGTATAGTGAGATATAATGTTTTTTTTTCCGTCAAACATACTGTTACCTACAGTAATGTTATAGAAATTATATATACATCATTCATTCGATGAAATATACATAATTGTATATTTCATAATCTCTAATATAGCCATACATGAACGCAGTGTTAAGAACCCTTGTAATTAACGAACAAATTATTTAGGCACACCCACCTCCAGACGATCAAGGTCATCCCTCAGAATGCGACAAGGGAAAATGCACCTGCCATTTTTCTGAAGACTTTGCATCTATCGCCGGAGTGACTTCACCTGTTGGTATGGTTGTTAGTGACTCACTTTCCATAGGTAAGCTTATTCATACAACGGCGCTAACTTTCTGCCGTCAGAGCTTATACATGACCCTTATTGTCATCTCTGCCTCATCGGTTTCCAATGCCTTATTATTTAGTTGTTGCCCTCAGTTCCGCGCCCCCACCATCAACCCCCTCAGGCTGTCCCGTCCTTCACCACGTACTGCCACAGGCTTCCTGCAGAGTTGCCAACGGCACCACATCCTGCCTCACATGCACGCACACACAGGAGCTCACTCAGTGTGTCGCCTGGACGTGGCTGAGGTGTGAGTTTTCCCGCAAGTGGTCTGTGTGGGCAAAGTGAGCCCCAAGCATCTGTTATATCGCACACAGACATGTGACGCACGTGCAGCGCGAAGCCACCGCTAAGACATGCAGGCTCGTACTCGTGACGGCACCTGTAGAACTGTGGGGTGTTTTTAAGGTCGCCATGACGGTAAGCGAGCAGGACACTGAAAGCCTCCTGCCGCGTCATGAAGAAGACGACAGCAGTGATGGTGATGACACCGGCGGGCGTCGGGAAGGAGAGCCGCCCTACCGCAACCAGCAATGCCGGGTGAGCGTGGAGCCTGCGGTGCTTGTGACGGTATTCGGGCTGGGCCTGGACCTGGTGTTTCATGATAAACTGTGGCTGCAAAAGATCTGTGAGGTGCACTTTGGCTTTGGCGAGAAGGTGTGCAGCACACTGGAGGACGGCAGCCACCCGGAGGAGGAGGAGGCGGTGCAACAGTTAGCCACCCGCTACCGCATGTACGCTAAGGTGGTGGAGCAGGGGCTCGGGCTGGTGATGGTGGTGGTGATGAGCGTATACAGTGATGTCCTCGACCGGCGGCTCCCCCTGCTGTGGTGCCACGCTGGCTTCCTGCTGATGGCGCTCATCTCGGCGGTCAACGTGTACTGGTGGTGGCTGCCCCCTGAGATGCTCTTGCTGAACTACGTGATGCTGGGGGCGGGGGGCGGCACGCTCGTCCTGTACATGGGCGTGGAAGCCTACGTGAGCGCTGTCTCTGAGGAACGACACCGCACCACGAGGCTGGCGGTGTTGAAGGTGATGGCGTTGGTAGGCAGGATACTTGGCCCGGCCGTGGCAATGCTCTTGTTCCACAGCGGTGGCTACCTGGCTGTGTTCGGCACGCAGAGCCTCGCCTTCATCGCCAGTATCGTTTACGTGCTGCTGATGCTGGAGAGGCGCCCCGGGGAAGGCCCCTCCATAGCCACGCAGCAGCAGCAGGCGGTGATGTCCCTGGCCAACCTGAAGAGCACAGTTTTGGTGGTGTGCCATGCTCGGGGGCAGAACAGCAGGCGACGCATTCTGGCTCACATGTGTATTGTGTGGATGGGACTCTTTTCACTTGGTGAGTGGGGCGGTACTGGTCACTGGGGGGGTTTGGAGTAATGCGTGCGGGATGGGCGTGGGCTTATGGGTCTGCTCTCGTTGTTATGGGTCATGGCGCATTGTCCTCCCGCTACTCACCCTTGCTCATAAAAAAAAAAAAAAACCTTATAAATACAAACCTAATGTGCTCGGCTTGTTGACTGCTTGCAAGCTGTTAATATGTTCACTCTTATATTGCGTTTTATACAGGGACTGTCACGTGTAGGTCTATTGGCTGCTTTCCATGTTTTCTTGTGTTGTTACGTTTCCCTGACATCCTTCATCCAGTCACTTCTCCCTTTCTTTCACTCTCCCAGTGCAGACAACGTGCAGTCTGACATAAAGCTCAGTAATTCATCTACAACTTCTATGCTGGTGTCCCGCAGGGTCGTTGAGTTTCCTGTTCTTCTGTGTCCAGAATAGATTCCACTGGAGCTACAAGACCTTCACCCTGTGGTCCGTCATCGACGTGATAGTATCCTTACTGGGTAAGCCATCACCATCAGTGCACCACCGCCCCCAACACCACAATCCCTCCACCATCACCACCACTATCTGCCCAACATACCCAACGTACACACACACACACACACCAAGTGTCCTGAAAACTGTGCCAGAAATTACCAAAACACGAACATTTTGCGAGGTGAGGTCTTAAGTAACGCTCAGCCACGCTCATTACGAGGTTCTGCTTTACCATGCGGTCGTTTCCTACACCACAGGTCTGCTGGTGGCGGTGCCGGCCATCAGCTACATATGCCGGGCGAGGGACGGCGTGCTGGGCCTCCTCGGATCCTTCTCGCTCCTTTTCAAGAATGTGCTCCTCGCTACCGCCCCGAGAGCCTGGGTCCTCTACCTTGGTCAGTATACATCTTCCTGTGACTCGCTGTGCACATCACACACTCACACACACACACACACACACAGGGAAGGGATGTAATGTTAGGAAATGTACAGGTGTACTGGGTTGTGAAGGGAGGATGCATAATTGCAAGTTGTTCTGGCGGCCACAGGTTCAGCAGCAGGCGTGTGCGGGGAGGTGGTAGGCGTGGCATCGCGGGGAGCCATCTCCAAGCTGGTGGAGAAGCGGCACCTCGGGGCTGTGTTCGGCATGCTAGCAGTGGGGGAAGGTCTCGTGCCTGTCCTGTCCGCCATTGTGTTCGCTTCTCTCTACGCAACAACCTACGCTGTCTTTCCCGGAACAGTGTTCGTCCTTAGCGCCTTCTGCTGCGTCCTAATGAGCTGCACCTTTGTGTGAGTTGCTACGCCATTCAGAATCTGACGCGTCACATGTTCGTGAAATATGTTGTGTGTGTGTGTGTGTGTGTGTGTGTGTCTGTGTGTGTGTGTTAGCACACTCGTCTCTCCTACAGGTGGGAAGTAACCTTGTGCAGCGTGAACTCTGCGGGGAGCGAGGGCAGGGTGGAGGAAGACAGCCCGGTCGAGGCTCCGTGCCCTCACTTGGCTCCCCCCGGCAGTGCGGGAGAGGGGGTCACTCTCTAACTCCCATCCCAGTGTTTCACAACAACTGTAAATTGTGGAATTTATCATCTGAGAGATAGATAGATAGATAGATAGATAGATAGAGAGAGAGAGAGAGAGAGAGAGAGAGAGAGAGAGAGAGAGAGAGAGAGAGAGAGAGAGAGAGAGAGAGAGAGAGAGAGAATTTTCTTTATTGAGCTTCCTTCAGTATCAGCTGGCGGTTTTCGCCGGAGCGCTGGGTATCGTTTCAGCTGCACCAGACAGCTGCGTGTCATGCTACTAAACATATGGGGGCTGACTGTCGAAGCCATATTTTCTTGTATGTTTACTGCGGAGATGTCTTTGCTTTACAGTGTGCAATCATGATGCATATGAGGAGTGAGCATACAAAGTGTTGAGGGGACGGAGCTCCCCGGGGCGCCATACTTATGGCACACAGTCTATCAATTTACAATTTGTCCTTCTTTCCATGTAAACCTTTCTTATAAATATCAAGCCCCGGAATATGAAATTTCGCAGTCACTTGAGCACTCAAGCACCGCCTTTCCCAGCTCACCTGCAGGAAAATCAGTCGCTATTTGGGTTAGTAGAGAATTCAAGCGCCTTTCATTAGTGATCGAAGGCCATCCACAATAAACCAATGTAAGAACACAACAGATTCTCCCACAAGCGAAATGTGACATAAACATGATTAGTTTTAGAGAAATCTTAACAAAACTGGTTTGACTTCAGTTTTGGTGAGACCTAAGGGGTTTTGTTCGCAGTGGTATGCTCGCAAAACAAGGCACGCTAACCTGAGGATTCCACCTCGCCACTTTATGAGTTACTAGAGGCGATAAAGGTATAAATGAGGCGCCAAGAGCCAGAGTAACGTAGGCGCCAGAAATAGAAAACAGAGAAAAAAGCGATCAGTTTTGCAACATTCAGAATGCAATATCTCCTCAATTATTTTATTTTATTTATTTATTTATTATTATTTTTTTTTATGTAGGAAGGACACTGGCCAAGGACAACAAAAATCCAGTAAAAAAATGCCCACTGAAATGCCAGTCCTATAAAAGGGTCAAAGCAGTAGTCAAAAATTGATGAATAAGTGTCTTGAAACCTCCCTCTTGAAGGAATTCAAGTCATAGGAAGGTGGAAATACAGAAGCAGGCAGGGAGTTCCAGAGATTATCAGAGAAAGGGATGAATGAATGAGAATACTGGTTAACTCTTGCGTTAGAGAGGTGGACAGAATAGGGGTGAGAGAAAGAAGAAAGTCTTGTGCAGCGAGATTGAGATAGGAAGTAGGGCTTAGCTTAAAAATGTTTGTTATTGCATGTGATTTACAGCCTATACCTGGACATTTAGTGAAATTAAAGCATTTTGAAAGGCTATTGGATGACTACTTTTTTTATCCGGTTTATTTGTGGAAAAAACAACACTTGCAATATTTTGTTTTTCAAACATGCATGTATTGTTTATTCCTGTTCCTGTGTCAAGTTGTTTCAACAGCATGTAGTTTATTGAGATTTACCACCATTGAAGCCATTCCTGATTGATGTACTAATTTTACTAAGCAAAAACGTAAGCGACACTCGTGCACGTACTCCCTAATCTGACCTAATAACAGGGGAGAATGATTACGCACACTTTTCTTTCCCCTAGAGGGTTCTGGCTCCTCAGGGGGCATGTTGTTGTTCGTCATAATGATGAAATCTTGCGTATTAATGTAAAAGAAAGGCAGAGTGTCATTCAATGGTGACGAGCTGGCGGAGGGTGCATGAGTGTCTGTGGGTGTGAGGTGTGGGGGAGGCAGGCTGCTGTCAGTTGTGTCACGTGCGCGCAGCGCGTGCCGTCATTGGCTGGCTGGCTGCTAGGCGGGAGTTACTTCATTCTGGCACCAGCCGCTCATCGCCTTGCTTCCAGAGCGACAAGAAGGGTCTACAGATAACTGCATTTGGGTGGATTTTCGACCCTATTGCGACGTCCATTCTGACTTATACACTGCTTTTCGCTACAGTAGGAAAGTGGGGGAAGACAATGCGATAAAAATTATCATTTCGGCCAGAGTGTCGCTTGCGTTACTCTGGCTCTGGGCGCCTCAAATGTATGAGTGAATTCTGAAAAAAAGTCTTTATAGAAGTGGGCGAGATAAAAATAGGGGGATCGAAACAAGGATTGAGCGAAGTAAATGACTGGTGTTGCCTCCTCACGAAGGAAGAAAAGAAGAGGAATGGCTATGATGAGTCTCACTGTGTCTTAGAAACTTTGCTAGCGAGGTTGTTCTCACGCGATTTGAAAAGACATGGCAGTCTTGAAGCTGAGGCAAGGACTGCAGCTTTATCACACACACACACACACACCATGGAACCGTTTAGTGAGGGTTCACAAGAGCCGACAGGTGGTTATCAAACGCGCGCCTTCATGGCGACGGCAAGCTGCCAGCCGTTACCTGGGGTTGGCGGAGAAGATAATAAGGATACTGTGCCGTCCTCGTCGCTGTAATAATAATAATAATAATAATAATAATAATAATAATAATAATAAAAATAATAATAATAATAATAATAATCATCATCATCATCAGATGACGTAAAGAATCATATTCTGAAACGCTTCCACGCCGCACCCCCCACTACATTCAGAAAAGCTCTAGTTGAGATTACAAGGATTTTCAAGGGTGTTTTTATGATTCTAGTGACAGGTTAACAAGATTTCCACATTATTAACAGGAGAAACACTATTGAAAACCAGGCTAATCATCTCTGTGGCCTTGGAAAATAGTCATGGTGAAAGAGCAAAGCGTTTCTAAATACGAGCAGTAGTAACAGCTGTAGTAATAATATTAACACTATGGTTCATATTTAAAAAGACAAGAGAGGTAAAGTCACAATCTACTTTTATCGCTTCATGTCTCCAAACACACACACACACACACACACACACACACACACACACACACATCACTCATCTTCCCTTGTGTCTGGCACGTAAAAGGACACCACCCGATAAATAGGCCTGTACTCTGAAACGCTTTGCTGTCTCACCACCATTATTTTCCAAGGCCACAGAGATGAATACTCGGATTCTCAAGAGTGTTTCTTCCGTTATCTGTCACTAGAACCATAAAAAAAAAGACCCCCTTATTTTCCAAGCCTTTTGTATGTAGTGGAGGTGCAGCGCAGAAGTGTTTCACAACATGGTTCATACTCGTACACCTTCAAGACTCCACCACCATCACCAGGAAAGACAAAAATTCGTGTTTTCAGCGCAAACCGATTTACTTTTGCTCTTTTTTATGAAAACTGCATGAGAAAAGTCAGATGTAAGGCGGATGGGAGTGTGCAGCCGAGACCCACCTCTGTTACGGCAGCTGTGCGAAATAAAGCGACACACAAAAAAAAAAAAATAAATAAATAAATAAATAAGTAAATAAATAAAATAAAACAAAATAAATAAATAAATAAATAAATACAGAAATAATAATAAATAAATTAATAAATAAATAAATGAAAGTTGTTATAATGAATTCTTCATTAAATATCTACCTCCATACAATTTTGTTATCATTGTCACTATTTTCATTATTTCTTGTAAGTATTCCAAACACAGATTTTGAGTCCATCTTCATTGTATTTAGAAGAAATTGACGGTACACAAAGATTAGAAGGACGTCTTTCATGCAAGGCGGGTGCTGGGCAAAAAAAAAAAAAAAAAAAAGACCCACTGAGATGTTACGCCTTAGCCTGGCTTCCAAATTACGGCGCCGAGGTTGTGACTTTCTGACCTTCTTCTGCCGTGACCCCTTAACCTTCATCACCTGTGACCCCCCCCTAACTTTCACCACCTGTGACCTACTAACCTTCACTACCTGTGACTCCCTAACCTTCACTAAATGTGGTTCTTCTGGCATCACCAGATTTACTCTGCCAACCTGCATGGCTTCAACAGCTGTGTGGCAGTCCAGCTTCACCAGAACATTAACTAAATGGCCAGTTACTAATATCTCTACATTTCTAATATCTACAAGAAGTGTAAGGGAGATAGCAGCATCCCCTTCCCTCCTCCCTTCCATCCCTCCCGCCTTGGTGATTAGATAGCAAGCCTGGCACTGGCCGCACTATAAGGGAATGTTGACATCACGGCAGTCACTAGCTGGCGGTAGTCCACCACGAAATACCTGAAGCAAAATGGCGCTGCGTTATTTGGCGGCGGTGCTGGCAACTGCGGCCGTAAGCCTCGTCTCCGAGGCCTCTAAGTGTACTAACCTCAGCCCCTACCCCTATGAGCTGGAGCTGGGTGAGCCTGACCTGCCGTGCCCCGATGAAAATATGATTAAGCCCTGCACGTGCCACACAGACACCCTGGGATTCATGACTCTCGACTGCAGCCTCATTAACACCAACGAGGACCTGCAACGAGTCTTCAGCAACGAATTTCCATTCAAGCATTTTTACCAACTAATAATTGACCACGACCCCAACGATGCAAACAATCGTCTGACAGAGATACAAGCAGACACGTTCAACTTTCTTGACTTCCAGAGGGTGACCATCAAAGGCACAAAGCTCCAGATAATAGATGAGAATGTCTTCAGTTATTCTCATGATACGCTCACTTTACTAGATTTGAGAAACAACAAACTTGTCGACTTCCCCTTCGAGACCCTCTTCTTGTACAAAAGACTCGAGACTCTGCTTCTTGACTACAACAACCTGGGAAGACTGGAGAAGTTCGGATCCACGAGTTTGCATACCCTCAGTGTGGGCCACAACAGGAACCTCAAGTTCACCAGAGACGTGCTCGAGGAATTGCCATGCATCGTGACCCTCAACATGGAGAGCATAGACCTCGATTACATTCCACAGCACATGTTTGCGAACCTCACTCAGGTGTACAGCATCAGCTTCAACGACAATGATCTCACGGTGCTGCAGGAGTTCTCCATCAATCCGCTCCAGCCAACGGTGGGCCGTCTGATGCTTGGAAGTAACAAAATCCATGACTCTTATAGCATGTCCATCACAGGTGAGTGTCTTGCATTGCCTTGGTCCATCCACCGCCATAACCAAATACTTGTTCACTCATCATTTCCTTTCTCTTTCTCCTAATCATCATCATTATCATCTATAACAACAACAACATGGGGAAACGACTATACTCGTACAAGTCTCTCAAAAACTTCTCTAATTTTCTTTTTCCAGATATGAAGCATTATGTCACTTCTGCCTCCTACCTATTCCTCATTCAGTTACCATTAACAAGCATACACACACACACACACACACACACACACACACACACACACGCTTAAGACATCAGAGTGACAGACTCTAGCGCGGTGTGGAAGGGGCAACGCTGACAAACATTACTCCACAGGTCTCAGGGATAACGCGATCGTCGACCTCACCAACAACAGGATCACCGAGATGCGCAAGGAATTATGGCAGCCATTCTTCGAGCAAGTAATTCACGGTGTGGTGGACCTGACAGGTGAGAGTTCCTTCCCAAGGCCTGTGAGAAACCTCTTCCTTGTGGAGAAAACAGCGTCGGTAGCGTGGTGCATATGTTGGCTAGAGCTCAGTATCTTCACTTTGATAAAAGATATCTCTCCAGAATGAAATATAAGTTTGTCACTGCCGATGAAACTCAAGGTTCGGTGGCTTGGCTTGCCGCTGCCTCAGAAATGGCTGGCATTAACTCAAGCTGGATTCTGGCACTCCCTACCTTCTGTATTTTCTCCTACCTGTCGTTTAAACTCTTTCAAGAGAAGCTGCAAGACACTTTTCGTAATTCTGAATATTCATTTTGACTGTCCTCTTTGGGAGCTGTTAGGGTTAGTAAGATTTTTTTTTTTTTTTTTTTTTTGCCTTTTTGTTGTCCTTGGCCAAAGCCTCTCACACGAAAAAAAAAAAAAAAAGCCAGGCCAGCACAGCCTCACAATAATAGCAAAACCTCCATTCCTCCCGCAGGCAACGACTTGATATGCGGCTGCGACATGAGCTGGCTGTTCCTAAACACAACCACAATCGACCCCAAGGCGCGCTACCTGCCCATCATCACGGAATACACCACGTGCTACGACGGGACGCAAGTCGTCTTCTTGGATTACCACGTCTTTGAGCACCACTGCCCCTGAGTGTCTCGTCACATTTCAGTCCTGGATCGAGAAAACTACAAAAGCTGTCATCAACAAACTGTCTTCCGCCTTCATGACGTTTTCCTTCGTTTGTTTAAAAAATGAGGTCTTATTTTATCGATGTATCGCTGAGGTGGTTTTGTTGATAATGTTTCTCGCCTGACTGTGCCAGCTATCCTCTGCGCTGATTTCAAGGCTGTTTTTTGTTGTTCATGCTAGTATTGTAGATAAAATTTTCTCTCTCTCTCTCTCTCTCTCTCTCTCTCTCTCTCTCTCTCTCTCTCTCTCTCTCTCTCTCTCTCTCTATCTATCTATCTATCTATCTATCTATCTATCTATCTCTCTTCTATGTCTTCAGAATCATCTCCCTCTCTTGCACCAGCAGGAGAGCCGTCAGCTTATTTACACTGATAAGAATAATGAACATACAAAAACAAAAAATGTAAATAAAAAACAAACAGATATATAAACAAATAGGTAAATAAATAAATAAATAAATAAATAAATAAATAATAAGGAATATCAGTATTGTCGAGCAACGCTCAATCAAGAAACCAGCAATGAAATTCAAATTTCGTATCGAGAAGAGTAATAAACTTTTGTCAATGTGTACGTACTGCTTTTCAATTTCCTCCCGACGAAAGGAAACTCAGCATCCGTTCACCGGAGAGAAAAGATGCACCACGAACAACTGATTGTGATGTCAGCGACGGCAGAAAGGTATTTTCCACCAGTGTTGGCTCTCCCTCTCCCCACCTGCTCACTCTTACAGCCAAAACATTTTCCCTCAAGATAAAGACAAAATCTAGGACCGTTGAGAGAGGTGAGAGTCGCAGCACGCGCAGGCCTGGGAGACATGTGTCTATTTTCGCACACTTCGAGTACTTCAGTGACATGTATCGCGGCGATACATGTACTGCCACCTCTGTCTGAGGCCACGGCGTCACTGGGTGAGGCAGGCTCATTGCAGATGAGGCACGTAGCCAGTGGGCCACCTCAGGTCCATTGCAGGTGCGGCACGTAGCCAGTAGGGCGCCTCAAGACACTACAGGTGCGGCACGTAGCCAATGGGGCGCCTCTAGGCACTGCAGGTGCTTTACGTAGCCAGTGGGGTGCCTCAGGGCACTGCAGGTGCGGCACGTAGCCAGTGGGACGCCTCAGGGGACTGCAGACGCGTCACGTAGCGAGTGGGACGCCTCGGGGCACTGCAGGTGAGGCACGTAATCCTGTGACGCAGTTACCATTGGATACAAAAAAAGAAAAAAAAAAAACTTACTTGAGAACACTGTTCACAATAAACTTGACTCTGAATTGAAGCTTCACCTTTTTTTTCCGTTTCCTCCGATGCCTCTCTCGTAGTATTGTTAATACTGCCTCATCTGCGTTCAGGATTAGTTTCTCACACTCACGCAGCATGAAATTCTTTTCCCATATCAGAAAAAAGAAATAAATAAATGAAACAATTAATTAGAATAACAAATGCAAAAAAGTTAAGTGTTTAAAAACTAGCCTGTTACTCTTCCTCTGAAAGGGTGTGAGTTTCTGGAGTCGAAAGTAGACGGTATGTTCCAGGGTTTTAAGATTTAGACCAGAACAAATCAGTTAATGTTCGTATACAGAAGATGGATGCAATGGTTATCATTATTTGTCTTCTCCCTTCGCCGTTTGCCTAAAGCGAGAGGCTGACGCGATGTACAGTACGAGTTTCCTCCAATTGTTTCTATCCCTTGCATCTTCCTCTATGATTTCCATCCCTGCAGAGTCAGGTGCATAGGACTGAATAAGTGGTTCACTTTTTACTGAAGGCGTCTGTCCTACAGCAATAACTCAGGAGGCACCTAATCAGAATTCATCGAACGTTTGTATCTTATCAAAATGCTAAACTCAATAAAAAAAATGTTGATAGTTCCTATTTCCTGTGTATGGCATTAACGGAATTTAACAACAAGCTCTGCGTGGAGCAAAATACTTAAGAAGGATACGCGACCAGCATATGTGAAGCAATGTTTCATGTCCTGCAAGCTGCTGCCCCCGCCCCGCTCCCCACAAGACCATAAGTGCTAGAATGTCAAGACGAGTAGAGGTGCTGCTCAACATCAGTTAGGAGCAGGGACCAACCCCCCCTCTCTCTCCCCAGTTCTTGCTCCCTCCGCGATAAGATATTAGATCTGGCCGAAGTATAAGGGCATGCCAGAGGCACGGCAGTCACTGGCCAGCAGCGGTACAGCACGAGATACCTCGAGCAAGATGGCGTTGTATTACGTGCCAGCGGTGATGGCGATGGCGGCGCTGGGCCTCGCCTCACGGGTGGAGGGCCCAGGGAATCGCCCTATCACCCCAGGGTGGCCCTGCCCTATCCAGTCCCAAATCGCACCCTGCACATGCTTCATGGACACTGTGTACAGGCTGTTTATGGACTGCTCCTTAGCAAATAGCGAAGAGGAACTGGAGAGAATATTTAGCTCCATTTTTCCCTTCAAAGACTTCTACGAGCTCAGGATTGAACACAATCCCGAAGACGCAGACAACGTCATTGACAAGATCACCGCGGACACGTTCGCGGACCTCACGTTTAAACGAATCATCATTACAGGGACTCGGCTACAGAACATCATCGATGAGGCCTTCGCTGACTCGCACAAGACGCTCAGCTACCTCGATCTGTCCTCCAACCTCCTGCACACCTTCCCCTTTGAATCCCTT
This sequence comes from Scylla paramamosain, assembly GCF_035594125.1. NCBI lineage: Eukaryota > Metazoa > Arthropoda > Malacostraca > Decapoda > Portunidae > Scylla > Scylla paramamosain. The sequence continues at coordinate 14,091,382 of NC_087166.1, forward strand.
TCGCTGTACGAAAATCTGGCCACTTTCATTCTCGACGATAACCAGTTTCCTGATCTGTTCGACATCGAGTCACTGTCCCTTCAGATATTTAGTGCCAGTGGGAACCACAACATGAGGATGAACAGTCCCAAACCATTCCAAGGTGCGCCCTCCCTCCGTGAACTGTACCTGTCTGAGATCGGCCTCACCACACTTCGGACGGGCCTCTTCAACAGCCTCACCCAGATGGAAGTGGTTGACTTCTCAAAGAACCACTTGACAAGACTCGAACAGGATGCCATCAGAGTTGATGGATTTACACTCAAACATGTCATCTTCGATGACAATCAGATCTTCAATATCAGCCATGACTCGCTTATAGGTGAGTCACTGCACATAACACACACACACACACACACACACACACACCACTTACCAATGTGAGACATGCAAGCATTCAAGAAGGACATAGCATCGTGTTCGAAGTTAAAAAAAAGTCGTTATGTAAATGTAACCCACTTATGTTTTTTTTTTTTTATTTGTCCCACCACCACCACCATCACCACCACCACTAACGCAAGGTCTCTTTCACAGGATTCAGGGAAAACGCGACACTGTCCATGGTGGCGAACAATGTCGTTAAACTCTTTGAGTATGATTGGAAGCACATCTTCGAACAGATCACGTGGCGGGAGACCATCGACCTCAAAGGTGAGTCACCTCTCTGTTTGAGTCCCCCGGACTGTGTGTGAGTCACCGGTCTATGTGTGAGTCACTGGTCTGTGTGTGAGTCACCGGTCTATGTGTGAGTCACTGGTCTGTGTGTGAGTCACCGGTCTATGTGTGAGTCACTGGTCTGTGTGTAAGTTACCGGTCTATGTGAGAGTCACCGGTCTGTGTGTGCGTCACCACGTCTGTGTGTGTCACTGGTCTGTGTGTGAGTCACTGGTCAGTGTGTAAGTCCCCGGTCTGTGTGCGCCAATGGTCTGGAAAGTGAGTCACTGGTCTAGAAAATGAGTTACTGATCATAGAGGAGAGTCATTGATCTGAGTGGCGAGTCATTGATATGTGAGATCAGTCACTGAAAAAGAAGAGAACCATTGGTCTGAGAGGTGAGTCACTGGTCTGGGGGGTGAGTCACTGGTCTGAGAAGACCACTAATTCGAGGAGTGAGTAAAGGGGATGAACAAGTGCTTCTTAATGATATATATATATATATATATATATATATATATATATATATATATATATATATATATATATATATATATATATATATATGATAAATGACATCAGATTATTCATACTTCAGTAAACAGTGGTAACAGTACGCAGTTTATTTACTCTACGATGAAGTAAAACATAGATTCCTCCTTTTGCACTGCTACTAAGACTGAGGCTGACTGTTATAACATAGCAACTCCTGACTCTTCTTCATAAAAAGACTCCTCCTTGTGTTGTGGACAGGCAACAACTTGCTGTGTGGCTGCGATATGGACTGGCTCTTTATGCAGTACAAGGAAGAGTACCTCTGCCGCCTCACCGACACCACCCGCTGCAGCAGTTCCGGCAACGAGCAGGTCATCTTCATTGATGTCGATACTTACTGTCAGCAGTGTGCTGAATCCTTCCTTAGCTGCCCGCCGCAAACAGACTGCAAAAACCCGGTGACTCTTCCTTACCATTACTAGCGATTATCTGTCTGTGCCGAATATTAATTTAGTGCTGGCCGGGACATCTGTGAGAGTAATTTGTCGTTAGTGGCGAGGCCAGGACTGATATCCCGGAAGCCAGGTGTAATGCTGCTTGATTGTGATCATCAGTACAGAGCGACCTGATCGGTACTAACTTACTGTTTGTAGTCATTGCTGTATACAACTATCCGTGTTCCTTTTTATTATACATTTTCTAATTTCCCTAGCTAACCTTTTGCATCTGATTCAGTTGTACAGTTGCTTACATGCCTGTGCCAAGATGCCGTGCAGGCGATGCTTCTCCCATTGTTTCCTGCCACCTCTTCCTCATGCTCGTACCCTTGCAGTCGTCTTATGTCTTATTCTCGCACCTTGTAATAGCGGCGCCACAACACATTGCCGCCTTTGTATGTTATTTCTATCTCACCGCTTGATTCTCGAAACAGCAATAAAGTTGAAATGTTGCACCTAGTTTTACTTCTTTTATCACTCTGTTGAATGGGTTTGTTCACACACAAACACACACACACACACACACACACACACACAGAGCTCAGCCTCGAATGTCAACCAACAGGCGAGGCAGTGGACATATCGAAGTTTGTGCTGTGGCTGACTGCAAGTAAAATTCTTCCTTCAGTGTTAAGCAATATCCATTTATGAAAGGATGTGGAAGTTTTCAGTGCGGTCCATTGTTAAAACAGCAGAGGTCTTGAATCAGAGTGGAAAAGCAAGGCACACTGGGTTTGTTTGCTAGGAAATCGTACCTTCTCGGCAACGATTTATAATATAATTTTACTGCCTCAAATAAGAACATCATATACCTGTAATTGTTAATCTATATTGTTACATTCATCACTCCCCACAGCCGCATTACCACGGGAAAGCGTAAAATAAATCAGACAAAAAAATTGTGTCACCGAGAAAATTTCCAGCATGTTATTTCACTCCTCCACACTACTCTGTGCTGGTATGTCACAGGTGAGGGAATAATGAGTAATTCAGCTGGAAATTGTATAAAAACTTCAAGCAGACGTGATCCGAGACGATGTCAAGATGGTGGAATGTAAGAGGATAAGCGTTCATTTTTCAGATTTTTTTTTATTATTTCACGTAATTTTTCATTAATAACTAATTCAAAGAATATTAAAATATCATGACTTTTTTTTTATTTAAAGTTTTGTTTTTGACAATTTATTTTCCATGTCGAAAATCGAGTCATCATTTTCCAACCTATCTTTTTTTTTTTTTTTTTATTTCACGCCATTTCTTTTGGTTAACTGATTCAAAATAATTGAAAAAAATATCATAAAACTTTTTATAATAGGTGGTTAAATGGATGGGTCAATGGAGGGAAGTGTGGAATGGCGTGTAGATAAATGGATGGGTTGATGGCGGGTGGGGAGGGATGAGTAGGTGAAGGGTAAGTACAGTGGTAAATGGATGGGTGAGTGTATGGGTAGATGGATGAATGAGTGGGTAGATATGTGTGTGGAATGGTGTAGGTGAATGAGGGGATGGATGACTAAGTGATTGAGTGGATTAGTGAGTGCGGTTGGGTGGATAGGTGTGTGTGGGTGAGTCGGTGGATCGCTGGTTGGATGGGTGAGTGAAGGGTGTGGTTGAGGTGTGGATGGTGGGTTTGGTGTAGGAGAGTGGATGGGTGGATGGTTGGGTAGTGATAAGTAGGTTGGTGGAGGGTCATTGGCTAATGGATGGATGGGTGGATGTATTAGTGGGTGGTTGTGGGTGTGGATGGGTGGGTCAGTGTGCAGTGGATGGTAAGTGGATGGATTGGTTGGTGGATGTGGGTGGATAGATGAATGGGTGAGTGTGAGTGGGTGGGTTAGTGGGAAAAAATGGATGAAAATGGGTGGGTGGATCTGTAGGAACTGGGTGGTGGTGGGTGGGTGGATGGGTGGGCTAATAGAGGTGGGTGGGTGGGTCACAACTACACAACCATCAAGTCACACACACACACAAACAACAAACACACACACACACACACACACACACACACACACACACACACACACACACACACACACACACACACACCCCGCAATATGTCCGTCGACTTGCATGAAATAGGTCAACAGATAAATAGATAAATAGATCAGTTATATAAAAGTGCCAGCTGCTTCGGCCTTGAGTGCCTGCCGGTCACAGCCACGTCTTCATTCGCGCCTCGACTTCCTCGTATGGGAGACGCAACGATTCTTAGAAGCCACGTGGCGCCACAGGCCTGAAGGAGACGCTGGGAGATACCACCTGCGGCAGGGCAAAGGTGGCGGATTTTTGTGGCCATTATCACCACTATCTCGCCACCGCCACCAACACCATCATTACAACCATTACGCCACACCACCAGCCCAGCCACATCAACCACAAGCAGCACCACCATCTTCCCCGCCATGCGCACCACGTGCTAGGTGGGGAGGGCACGCACGGGGCGGGTTAGGGAGACAAGCCGGGTACGGCAGTGAGGGGCGGGGTGGAGGCAGGGCAGTCGGTGCCTCAGGAAGGTCGCGGATGAGAACCTGCTCAGGTGTCCGGCGTGGCAGACGCTGCTATCTACTTTCAATTTCTTTTATTATAATTTGTTTTTAGCGTGGAGTGGCGTGTATGGCGGCGCAGCTGACGCCCACGCCCGTCCCCTGGTTACAAGGCTACTTCTGGCTATCGGACCCAAATTTTTTTGCATTATTTTTGTATCTTGTCAAGAATAAACTGGATGGTGCCTGTCTGCCGCCACGGCTGCAAAACACCCGCGATGAAGAATGCAGGGAGTGAGTGAGGGGATGATGCAAGGCAGTCGTTCAGTTTGGTGGCTTCACTTCTATATCTATTAACACCAGGAAATTCTGCAGACTTCATGAAGACAAGATATCTTTCTATTAACAAATTACATACATAAAAACCATGTAAATTTCCATATAAATGTGCAGATGAACACCAATAATCAGCATTACCTAAGTCTCCCTGCGAAGAAAGAGACCCACGCTGAACCACCCTCGAAGTGACGTTCGCCAAAGCTCCCGTGGCAACTCTCCCAATGTCTCCATATCGAGGTCTTCTATTTGTGGAACACCATCATCCTTTCTCTGAATCTTACCTTCTTTTCTTTACTAAGGTCCAGGTGTCTGGGACTACTGACAACAGTCTTATCCTGTTCCTTTTACTTTCTTTACCCTCAATTTAGTTCCAAAAGTGGCCCTTGTCCCTGTGTAGTCATCGACATCACTAGCACCGCCTTCTCTCGACTATAATTCTTTTAAACACCATATTCTCTCAAACATTTTGCCTCTTAACTATATATTGCTAATCTGTTCGTTGTTTTTGTACTGCCTTTCAGTTCACCAATGCGAGGGGATATCTAACATTCTGCCTTCTGTTTATTGGAAGAACCAGACGCTGTACTGCTGTGACCGTCTCTAGCGTAACCTACCCCCGGAATTTTACTTATTTAATAATCTCCAACAGGTGAGGATCATGTCCCAGTCTTTGGCAGGAAAACATTAGTTCCACACTCATTCTTCACTATTAAGCTACCACTTCCCGGTTCAACTCGCTTGCTCGAATGGTGCCAAATATAAGAGGCAGCTCACAAAGGGCATTGCATCTTTCCTTTCCTGAACGTTGTGTCATCATTCCATATCTATCAGGAATCCTGCTGAACTAACTCCTTGATCAGCTTCTTTCATCAGCTGGACGTGTCGGAGTCTCACTATCTATTCGTTATACTACTCGCCACATCTGGCAACTACTCAAGATTATTCTGATTCCTCTTTGTCTTGTGTCTTTGTACCCAGTTAGCATTGCTTTCATCTGTCATAACAGTGCTTCTTATTCTACTGAATACTTTTAAATAATTCCAACCCTCTGTCTCTTCCATTGGTCAGTCTTAATTATGTCACACCCATTTTATTCCTGATAGCTTTGTCATGCCCTCGGTGACCTTAGCACGGCGAGGGCGACGGTCCTCAATGATTCTGTGCCACCAGTTTCGAGGGTGAGATACTGACAGTAGCCGTTAGGATCAAGGCACATAGCAAGAGAGGCAGGGATGCGGCTTGGAGGGGACACGCACGTAGATATGTAGTGACCAGCCCCAGGCTTCTAACATCAGCGGAGGGCGTCTAATCTCTCCCTGCACGCTTTTTTTTTTTTTTTTTAGCCTTACGGCATCAACTGTCGGGTCCAGTCTCCCGCACTGCTGGATGCACCAAAGAGGCTGGTCCAAGCCCCGTGTGGGAAGGTCAAGGCGTCGCCAGTGTACCGCGTGACTGGAAATGCCTTGCTAGTGAACTGAGGCGCTCTGGAAGTTGATGGCCGACTCTGGGACTCCCACACCCTGATAAGATAACGCTTTCTTACTTAAAACGATCGGCGGCAGAAGGAAGTTTATCATCTGCCCTCGAGAACACTACCGGTCCAGCCATGATGAGCCTTCTGGTGCTCCTGCTGGCGGCGGCGGCGGCGGCGACAAACATAACTTGTCCTAACGCCAATGCCATCGTTCCGTGTATCTGCACTAAAGAGTTCACAAACACGAGCACCCGCCTCAACCTGGACTGCTCTCCTGTCACCAGCGACAGTTCGCTGCAGTCCGTGTTTCAGCAGAGTTTTCCTTGCCTCGATTTTTGGAGCTTGACCATCAACCCGAAAACTCCCCATTCTAATCTCACCGCACTCAACGCCTACGTGTTCGGGGAGGTGACCTTCGTGCATGTTTTTATCGACAACACGTACATCAGCACGGTTCACGAGGAGGCTTTCTATGCCTCCCACACCACTCTCACCAACCTCACTCTCACCAACAACAACATCACTGAGTTCCCATTTGAGGCGATGCCTTCGTTCCTTCACCTGCGCAACCTGAGTCTGTCCAACAACAAACTCCTCTCACTGCCCAACCTGGAGTCCGATTCGCTGGAGGTGCTTGACCTTTCCTTTAACACGGCCTTGACCTTTAGCGAAGACACGCTGAAGGGTACGCCACAGCTGAGTGATATTTATTTCCACGACATGAACCTCCCCTACTTCCCCCCCAACGTGTTCAGCAGTCTCAACAGGCTGAAACTCATCGACCTCTCACATAACAGCCTGAAGGGGAACCTGGTACAGGGCATTCTCCGCGTGCCGCTCGACTCCGTGGAGGAAGTAAGGCTCAACAACAATTACATCAGTGGCATTACATCCACCGCCATCACAGGTAAAACACCCACAGAGAGAGAGAGAGAGAGAGAGAGAGAGAGAGAGAGAGAGAGAGAGAGAGAGAGAGAGGAGGGGAATGCTAATATAGTACATCAGCACATTTTTTCCCCCCCAGGCGTGCACAGGACGGCCACAATTGACTTCAGTAACAACGAGATTGTAGCACTGGAGTGGAAAGACTGGTATCCCTTGCTAGACCAGCTCACTGGCGTGGAGGTGGTCGATCTCACAAGTAGGTGGTGCTGTTCCTGCTGCTGCTATTTTTTCCAGAGTGCCAGCATGGCGTTTTCTAGTAGAGTCACTCTGATTGTAGCCCTAAAGCTGCCCTGGTGGTGAAATATTGAATTTCCAACCTGTAAGTCCAGATATGTTTCTAACATTATTATCAATACGCCACGTCTCCGACACTGCTCATCAGTATCGTGGTCTCCCTAACAGACAACAAGCTGCAGTGTTCCTGTGACCTGGTTTGGCTGCTACTAGACAAAGACGAGCTGAATAAGATCAACAGTAAAACCAAGTGCATGAATGGGACCCTTATAAGGGACTTAAATGTCGACAGCCTACTCATCGTATGCTAACGCGGCGGCGACGAGGGCGGTGGAGGCGAAGGCTGTGGTAGTTTGAAGATGTATCCCTACCTTCGATCGCTATACACAACACGAAACTCTTCTCAAAAGCTATGCAGTACAATATGACATGTAAACACGTTACGTTTCTCCTCTGAATGAATTAAGTTGTATCTTCCATTTGTAAAGATATATATATATATATATATATATATATATATATATATATATATATATATATATATATATATATATATATATATATATATATATATATATATATATATATATATATATATATATATAAAAGGGATATAAAAGAGCGAAATAAAAGGCTCACTGAGGTGCCAGTCACAAAAGAAAGGTCAAAACTTTTGCTTTTGCCTTAGACATATCAAAAGCTTTTGATATGGCACAAAGCTTTGATTTCCAAACTACCCTCCTACGGCTTCCACCCTTCTCATCTCAAGTTTCCTTTCTGACCGTTCTATTCGCTGCTGTGGTAGACGGTCACTGTTCTTCTAAATCTATTAACAGTAGTGTTCCTCAGGGTTCTGTCCTATCACCCACACTCTTCCTATTATTCCTATTATTCATCAATGATTTTCTTGTCCTATCAACTCCTACACTGATGACACCGCCCTGCACTTTTCCACGTCTTTTCATAGACATCCATCCCTTCAGGAAGTAAACAGTTCACACAGGGAACCCACAGAACGCCTGACTTCTGATCTCTTTAAAATTTCTGATTGGGGCAGAACAAACTTGGTATTGTTCAATGCATCAATAACTTAATTCCTCCATCTTTCAACTCGACACAACCCTCCAAATAACTATCCCCTCTTCTTCAATGACGCTCAACTATCCCCCTCTTCTGCACTGAACATCATCGGTCTGTCCTTTTCTTATAATCTAAACTGGAAACTTCACATCTCATCTCTAGCTAAAACAGTTTCTATGAAGTTAGGTGTTCTGAGACGTCTCCGCCAATTTTTCTCACCCTACCAGCAACTAACTCTGTACAAGGGCCTTATCCGTCCATGTATGGAATATGCTTCACATGTCTGGGGGAGGTTCCACTCATGCAGCTCTGTTAGACAGGGCGGAATCAAAAGCTTTCCGTCTCATCAACTCCTCTCTTCTAAATGACTGTCTTCAGCATCTTTCTCACCGCCGGAACGTTGTATCTCTTGCTATCTTCTACCGTTCTTTTCATGCTAACTGCTCTTCTGATCTTGCTAACTGCATGCCTTCCCTCTTCCCGCGTCCTCGCTGCACAAGACTTTCTTCTTTCTCTCACCCCCTATTCTGTCCACCTCTCTAATGCAAGAGTTAACCATTATTCTCTCATTCATCCCCTTCTCTGGTAAACTATGGAACTCCCTGCCTGCTTCTGTATTTTCACCTTCCTATGACTTGAATTCTTTCAAGAGGGAGGTTTCAAGACACTTATCCTTCAATTTTTGACTACCGCTTCGGACCCTATTCGGGGGCCGGCATCTCAGTGATTTTTTTTTAATTAGATTTTTGTTGCCCTTGGCCGGTGTCGCTCCTACATGGAAAAAAAAAAAGACGATAAGTGTCTTAAAATTTCTTTGAAAGAGTTCAGGTCATACGAAGGAAGAAATACAAAAAACAGGCAGACTTCAAGAGTTTACTAGAAAAGAGATGAATGACTGAGAATACTGGTTAACTCTTGCCTTGAGTGTGGACCTTTCGTCGTCACCTTTGTCATCACGAGTGTACAGGAAGGAATGGCACATACCAGCCTGTCACCAGTAGTCTGTCATTGCCAAGACGAGAAAATGTACACTGAGGTGATAATATCTTCCTGCGGCGCTATATCTACTTGCCACTGAAGGTGAAAGTGTGAAAGTGTAGACAGTACTTTGAGTGTGAGCTTTGATTGTTAACTAAATAAACTACATATACTTATGGCATGTTTTTTACATTTTTTTTTTATTCCTCGAAGCAAAAACAAAATAGAGAAAAAAGGGAAATAAACTCTATGGAAATAAAAACAAAACGTAAAAGCAATACGAAAAATGGAGCAAAATTGTACAAAATACATCGCCATTATTACTACCACACACTCCACTCTCCTCACCACCACTGCCACACACTCCACCCTATTCACCACCACTGCCACACACTCCACCATACTCACCACCACTGCCCCATTCTACACCTTGCTAATGAAAGATGACCCAGAAAAATTTGTATACATGAGTAAGGTCAACTGTAGGCCACGTATTTGCATTGCTATCAGTCTTGTCTTGACTTCAACCCGGCACGACGCCACCACTATGAAGTGACCTGTCCACAAGGTTTCGCTTCCCCTACTACAGTGTGGGGTGCATCAGAGAGTGCGCCTACACACACACACGCACACCATGAATATAAATTCCATACTTTTCAGACACACGAAGAAATGATTCCCTTTCATTTCAACCCTGTTCATCAGGAGAGGTGGCCCTGCGACACAGAGCAAAGAGCACCACGCCGCGTGGTGATCTTGCCGCGACACATCTATCTCTTCGACATATGTCTTGGCTAGGATACACCAGATGCACCGGATACCACTCGACTACTCGTTTGTCCGCCAACGACCATGACACGCTGGCTGACCAGACGTATTGAGTGTGTGACCCGACACACTTGTGCTGGAAGTATGATCCAGTACATCCATATCGGGAGTATGTCATCACGCCCGAGTTGGGAGTGTGACCCTACACACTCGCATTGACAGCATGGCCCGACACATCCCTACTGATGGCATGACTCAAAATTCCCACAAAGGCAGTGCGAGCACGACCCAGCACCAGTGTGTGAACTGTCCGAGTGAACACAGTTAAAAAATTGCGCCGGCAATACGACGCCATGTCAGCAGTGCTCGGCTGTCACAACACAGGAGAGTGATGGGTGGTGCCGCGGCCTTGTCAGCTATCTGCACACAGGTGCATCGTTCCCTGACAGAGAGTGCAGGGCCAGGCCCCGCTGAGGACAAGCTGCCCTTCCTTTCCTCTATCCCGCCCCTCCTCAAGCGATTCCTCCCTTGCTGCACTGCTGCTGCTGCTGTTGTTTTTTGCTGTTTGTTAGCTGTTGCTGTAATAATAATAATAATAATAATAATAATAATAATAATAATAATAATAATAATAATAATAATAATAATAATAACAATAATAGTAAATATAATAATGAAAAATAACAGTAATAATTATTATAAAATAACGATGACTATAATAATTATAGTGTACTAGTTAATATATATGCTTTCTCAATAATAATATCATTAATAATAATAATAATAATAATAATAATAATAGTAATAATAATAATGAAAAATAATAGTAATAATAATTATAAAATAATGATGACAATAATAATTATAGTGTACTAGTTAATATATATGCTTCTTCTAGTACTACTGTAGAGGTGGCCAAAAAAAAAAAAAAAAAATCACGGTGGTAATGCTGCTGCGTTATATTAATAAAATAAACTGTACAAAATGATAAATAATGAAGCAGCCAGGCGTCGCACGTCCAGCTCCGAGGTTGTCTGAACGAGGACTACCCATCTCCGTCACTGAGGAAAGGCGGACTCGGACTCTGCATGTCCGCCAGCAAGGCTGGGCGGACACGGACTGGGAATGATGTAGGGGTGGTTGCTGGGCCAGCTCAGGTCACGGCCAGGGCTGGCGTCCGGAAGACAAAGGGTGAAGGTTGACCTCACTTCCATGTGGTGATAGGTGGGGCGACCAAAGGCTTGGCGTCAAGTCCTAGGGAAAGAAGAGCGCCATGGAATGTGGGCGTGTGTCCCCACACCAGCACAATAGTAGTAGTAGCAGGAGCAGCAACAGCAGCAGAAGTAGTAGTGGTAGTAATAGTAGTAGCAGTACTAGCAGTAGAAGTAGTAGTAATTATTATTATCACTATCATTAGTATAATTAATGCTATCATTATCATTACCAGTAGTAGTAGTGGTACATTCCATTCTCTGACTCTGTCTTCTTGTCCCACCCAACTCACTCACTCACACACACACACACACTCTCTCTCTCTCTCTCTCTCTCTCTCTCTCTCTCTCTCTCTCTCTCTCTCTCTCTCTCTCTCTCTGTCTCTCTCTCTCTCTCTCTCTCTCTCTCTCTCTCTCTCTCTCTCTCTCTCTCTCTCTCTCTCTCTCTCTCTCTCTCTCTCTCCTCTCTCTCTCTCTCTCTCTCTCTCTCTCTCTCTCTCTCTCTCTCTCTCTCATCTCTCTCTCTCTCTCTCTCTCTCTCTCTCTCTCTCTCTCTCTCTCTCTCTCGATAACAATATAACAAGAATGGTAATGATAATGATAATAAAGGCATTTACACTGGCGTAATTAAGTCCGTGAAATTACCTCCATGTCAGCAAATGGTGAAGCAAACAGGTGTGTGATGGTGGGTACAAGTGTGTCTATGGCAAGTATGAAAATAGATTCTAGACAAAAAATATGACGAAATTCGTCTCTTGTCATGTGTGTATATTTTCATCTCTTTACAAGATTTTTTTTTTCTCTCTCTCTCTCTCTCTCTCTCTCTCTCTCTCTCTCTCTCTCTCTCTCTCTCTCTCTCTCTCTCTCTCTCTCTTGTTTTGTTGTTGTTGTTGTTGTTGTTGTTGTTGTTGTTGTTGTTGTTGTTGTTGTTGTTGTTGCTGTTGTTGTTGTTCTCTTCCTCCTCCTCCTCCTTCTCCTCCTTCTCCTACTCCTCCTCCTCCTCAGTGTGTGTGTATGGTTATCAGAACATCTTACTGACCACACCTAACTAAAAAGCGAGACATATTTCGGGCAAGTCGGCTGAAGACCGTGTCCTTTGTCTGAGCTTCTTTTTCCTTTATACACAAACACGAAACTGTATTGTGGTAACTAATACTGAGCGGCAGGTTAGTGTGCTGTAGGGCGGGAGAGCCATACACATATTTTTCATGGTGAGGAGGATGAGGATAAAGGAGGAATAGGAGGAGGAGCAGGAGGAGGTGAGGAGAAAGAGTGAGAACGAAGAATAAGAACAAAAAATAAGAGGAAGAGAAAAAAAAAAAACAAGCGATACACACACACACACACACACATACGTCTTTGTGTGCCGAGCACATAACAGAGGTGATAGTGTCTGGCATGGAGGCGTACATTCCTTACTCTTTTTCTCGATCTAAACCTTCTAAACCTTCGTTTAACACAGATTGTTATCGTGCTATACATGATGGAGAGGTGGCCCACAAAAGGTATTTAAGCCTTCCATCACCAGAATCTCATGCACTTTATACTTCTGCCCGGAACCATGCCAAGTCTGTTCTCCAACTAGCCAAAAACTCCTTCATTTATAGAAAGTGTCAAAATTTTTGAAGATCTAACTCCCCTCGTGACTTCTGGCATCTAACCAAAAATATCTCCAATAACTTTGCTTCTTCTTTCCCTCCTTTATTTCAACCAAGTGGCACCACTGCTATCACATCTATCTATAAAGCTCAACTCTTCGCTCAAGCCTTTGCAAAAAACTCTACCTTGGACGATTAAGAGCTTGTTTCTCCCTCTCCTCCACCCTCTGATTACTTCATGCTACCTATTAAAATTCTTCGCAATGATGTTTTCCATGCCCTCTCTGGCCTAAACCCTCGGAAGGCTTATGGACCTGATGGGGTCCCTCCTATTGTTTTCCGAAACTGTGCCTCCGTGCTTGCACCTTGCCTAGTCAAACTCTTTCAGTTCTGTCTGTCAACATCTACCTTTCCTTCTTGCAGAAAGTTTGCCTACATTCAGCCTGTTCCTAAAAAGGGTGACAGTTCTAATCCCTCAAACTACCGTCCTATTGCTTTAATTTTCTGCCTATCTAAAGTTTTTGAATCTATCCTCAACAGGAAGATTCTTAAACATCCATCACTTCACAACCTTCTATCTGATCATTAGTATGGGTTTCGTCAAGGCCGCTCTACTGGTGGTCTTCTGGCTTTCCTTACTAAGTCTTGGTCATCCTCTTTTAGAGATTTTGGTGAAACTTTTGCTGTTGCCTTGGACATATCAAAAGCTTTTGATAGAGTCTGGCACAAAGCTTTGATTTCCAAACTACCCTCCTACGGCTTCTATCTTTCTCTTTGTAACTTCATGTCAAGTTTCCTTTCTGACCGTTCTATTGCGGCTGTGGTAGACGGTTACTGTTCTTCTCCTAAATCTATTAACAGTAGTGTTCCTCAGGGTTCTGTCCTGTCACCCACTCTCTTCTTATTATTCATCAATGACCTTCTAAACCAAACTTCTTGTCCTATTCACTCCTACGCTGATGATACCACCCTGCACTTTTCCACGTCTTTTCATAGACGTTCAACACTTCAGGAAGTAAACATTTCACGCAGGGAAGCCACAGATCGCCTGACTTCTGATCTTTCTAAAATTTCTGATTGGGACAGAACAAACTTGGTATTGTTCAGTGCTTCAAAAACTCAGTTCCTCCATCTATCAACTCGACACAACCTTCCAGACAACTATCCCCTCTTCTTCAATGACACTCAACTGTCCCCCTCTTCTACACTGAACATCCTCGGTTTGTCCTTTACTTATAATCTGAACTGGAAACTTCACATCTCATCTCTAGCTAAAACAGCTTCTATAAAGTTAGGTGTTCTGAGACGTCTCCGCCAGTTTTTTCTCACACCCCCAGCTGCTAACTCTGTACAAGGGTCTTATCCGTCCATGTATGGAGTATGCTTCACATGTCTGGGGGGGTTCCACTCATACTGCTCTTCTAGACAGAGTGGAATCAAAAGCTTTTCGTCTCATCAACTCCTCTCCTCTAACTGACTGTCTTCAGCCACTCTCTCATCGCCGCAATGTTGCATCTCTAGCTGTGTTCTACCGCTATTTTCAACCTAACTGCTCTTCTGATCTTGCTAACTGCATGCCTCCCCTCCTCCAGCGGCCTCGCTGCACAAGGCTTTCTTCTCTCTCTCACCCCTATTCTTGCCACATCTCTAATGCAAGAGTTAACCAGTATTCTCAGTCATTCATCTCTTTCTCTGGTAAACTATGGAACTCCCTGCCTGCTTCTGTATTTCCACCTTCCTATGACTTGAATTCTTTCAAGAGGGAGGTTTCAAGACACTTATCCTTCAGTTTTTTATTTCCGCTTTGAACCGTTTTCTGGGACTGGCATCTCAGTGGGCTTTTTTATTTATTGGATTTTTGTTGCCCTTGGCCAGTGTCCCTCTTATATAAAACACACACACACACACACACACACAAAACACACACACACACACACACACACACACACACACACACACACACAGACACACACACACGCACACATTCACACACACACACACACACACCTCGTTCATACACGCGCATAATATATATATATATATATATATATATATATATATATATATATATATATATATATATATATATATATATATATATATATATATATATATATATATATATATATATATATATATATATATATATATATATATATATATATATATATATATATATATATATATTATCCATTGAGGAGAGAGAGAGAGAGAGAGAGAGAGAGAGAGAGAGAGAGAGAGAGAGAGAGAGAGAGAGAGAGAGAGAGAGAGAGAGAGAGAGAGAGAGAGAGGCGTATGGGAGGGTGATGGGGGGGATGACTCTGATCACAGGTAAGGACAGGACATGGACCAGGTGGGGAAGGTCAGGTGGATAGAGCCTGAAGGCTGAGGCTTCTGAGGGGGTTGAATCAATCACAGGAAAACAAAAGCTTTCACCTGGTGGGGGGATGACAGGTGCCGCTACTGAGTAATTACATAGTCCAGGAGTGGCAAGGAGCTTACTGCTGGTGGCTGTACATGACAGTATATAGTAGTAGTAGTAGTAGTAGTAGTAGTAGTAGTAGTAGTAGTAGTAGTAGTAGTAGTAGTAGTAGTAGTAGTAGCAGCAGCAGTAGCAGTAGCAGCAGCAGCAGCAGTAGCAGTAGCAGCAGCAGCAGCAGCAGCAGCAGCAGCAGCAACAGCAGCAGCAGCAGCAGCAGCAGCAGCAGTAGTAGTAGTAGTAGTAGTAGTAGTAGTAGAAGTAGTGTTAGTAGTAGTAGTAGTATTAGTAGTATAGTAGTAGTAATCACTATTAAAGCAACAACAACAACAACAACAACAATAGCAATAAAAACAAAAACAAAAACATAGCAGCAACAGCAACATTAACAACAACAACAACAACAACAACAACAACAACAACAACAACAACTGCATTTCAACAGGTCACTCCCTTACCTGTCATCAATGACATACTTCATGGCCTCATATTTTTATTCATTAATATATTTACTTATTTATTAATTTACTTTTCTCATTTAGATATTCAAATATTCATTTATTTATTTATTTATTTATTTATTTATTCATTTATTTACTTATCTATTAATTGTAAGAATCACACTTAATGTAATGGCTTCGATGTGTGTGTGTGTGTGTGTGTGTGTGTGTGTGTGTGTGTGTGTGTGTGTGTGTGTGTGTGTGTGTGTTTGTGTACGTGCGTGCCGTTCTTAGGTGTTGTGGGCTGGCCTTAGTGGCGGTATACACTGATAAGATAGAGGGTCTTCTTTTAAAGGTGTGCCGAAGAAAAGGACCAAGTTTCCGCCTCCTTCACCCCTTCAGTATGCTGCGGTGTGCACTGCTCCTCACGCTGCTGGCGGCCTGCGCCACAGATGACTGGCCCTGTCCCAAACCTGAAACTATCGC
This sequence comes from Scylla paramamosain, assembly GCF_035594125.1. Taxonomy (NCBI): domain Eukaryota; kingdom Metazoa; phylum Arthropoda; class Malacostraca; order Decapoda; family Portunidae; genus Scylla; species Scylla paramamosain. The sequence continues at coordinate 14,107,582 of NC_087166.1, forward strand.
ACCTTGCTTATGTACCGCTAACCCACAGCATGAACCGACAATGGACTGTTCAGCGGTACAAGCCAGTGTCACTCTGGCACAGGTACTCCAAACGCACTTCAGTTTTAATGACTTCAAGTAACTGATTATCAATTCCCCCGATCGCTCAAAGTCACTGCAAGAACTCCCTGCGGGAGTCTTTGCCCCCGTGAGTTTCAAACATATTGACATCACGAACACAAGGATCCACACAGTGGAAGAACAAGTGCTGGTCAATTCCCACACCACGCTGGAGTATCTCAACTTTGTGAACAACGAGATCAGGAACTTCCCCTTCGAGACGCTGAAACTATTTACAGACTTGGTAGACTGACATTTCCAGCAACAAGTTTTCAGGAACATGTTCAGACATCGAGTCAGCCTCTCTGTTCACCCTTAATTTATCCGGTAACATAGGCTTCACGCTTACGGAAGGAACCTTTCTCAGAGCCCCTCACTTGAGAGGGTATTCCTCAACAACATACAGCTGGGCGCCTCCATGCCAGCTGACGTGTTCAAGACGCTCAGGTTCCTGAGAGAGCTCCAGCTGAACCACAACGAAATCCCGGGCGAGCTTATAAAGAACTTGATCGACCCTGAGCTGAGAACACTGATGACCTTCACGTTCATCAACGTTCATCATCATTAAGATTCACCATCTGGCGATAACCGGTGAGTCACACTACTGGAGATCCCCTTTCCCGCCAACCACGAGCCTGCGCGGTCACCAGGCTGCCATGGGTTAAAGAAGACGTATTCATGGCCCAGCATTGCATAGCCATGACCGCAGCGGTGCTCGCTACGACTCTAAATCATTCCAAGACAAAAGTAACCGCTCAGTTCTTGAATTGAGGCGTTTTCATCTCTATACACTACCTAGAGTATGCCTTCTTTCGTGCAGTATTTACCACCGCCTTTCCCTCTCTCCTTCCTTCTTAATTCCACGCCTGCCCTTCTTGAAGCATCCAGTTCTTTCCCACCATCCTGTTCTTTCTCCTCGCCGCTCCTTTCCTGTCTTAACGCACTCTTGTCCTCACAGGCATGAACGAGAAAGGTTACATCGGCCTCATGACCAACACGATCGAGTACTTGCACGAGAACTGGGAGATCCTCGTTGCCCAGCTGACCAACGCATTAGAAGTAAGTGGAAACAGTGGTGGTAGTGGTGGTGGGCAGTAGGAAGAGGAGCAGAAATAGTATTAGTATTAGTATTAGTATTAGTAGTAATAGTAGAAGTTGTTGTTGTTGTTGTTGTCGTAATAGTAATGGTGGTGGTAGCAGTAGTAGTAATAGTAGTAGTAGTAGTGGGAGGAGGAGGAGGAGGAGGAGGAGGAGGAGGAGGAGGAGGAGGAGAAAGAGGAAGAAGAAGAGGAGGAGGAGGAGGAGGAGGAGGAGGAGGAGGAGGAGGAGGAGGAGGAGGAGGAAGAGGAGGAGGAGAAGGAGGAGGAGGAGGAGGAGGAGGAGGAGGAGGAGGAGGAGGAGGAGGAGGAGGAGAAGAAGGAGGAGGAGGAGGAGGAGGAGGAGGAGGAGGAGGAGGAGGAGGACGAGAGAGAATAGCAGCAGAAGTATTAGCAGCAATAGTAGCACGGGTAGTAGCATTAGTAGTAGCATCAGTAGTGTATGTGGCAGCCTGATGGCACTGCTCGGTGTATCAGGTGTAATGAACCCCCGTTGCTACACAAGGTACAGTTTATTTTGAGTCAAGTTAAGCGTATAATCATATAAAACGCTTAACACCATAAATATATTGTTTTGCTTTACCGTCACGTCTGTATCATCAGTTTCAGTTACTCCTTTGTAAATGAACGTGGGCGACAGATGTAGAACACAGATCTATGTGTGGAGGTAGCGATCACCCTTCTGCCGTTGGGAGTGTCGCGAGCACACCCGACCGTCACGAGGGTTTCATTATGGCTCCATCCCATAGGTCAGCATCTTTTAGTGTAAACATCGTCATCTCCACCCTCACGACTCACTCTCCCACCTTCTCCTCCTCTACCCTCTCATCTTCACTCTTTCACTTCCTCCTTCTCATCTTCACTCCTTCACTTCCTCCCCAGCAAGCGGTAACACTCCCCCCCTTAGGGCAGTCTTGACCAACATTGCTGTGTTGCCGGCACGTGTGTCTGCCTGCACGTGCCTCCAAGGCAAGGGAAAATATCTCTGGTCACAACATATGGGAAAGAATGGGCCTCCTCACTTGCAGGTGTTACATCCATCCAGTCTCAGGAGAGCTCCAGGAAACAGTTTGTTAGAGGGGCGCTTGATCAGTGCATTGTCAGTCTGAACTGTTGCCTGTCGTACCAACCCGTCGTCGTTAACCTTTGTGTGTATTACCCTCGCTAACCTCCATAATTTCCGAAACACCATTGCATCAGTAACAATAACCTGATCTCAGGTTCCGACGTGGCGTCGGTCGGCGTCGGGTCTCGTCTTCGGTGACAAATGATGGCACGTACTCATGCAGCCAACATCTCCAGAAGGGATTAGCCAGGTACTAAGTGTGCTTCCACCGCCTGAGAATGGTGATTACATTCTCTCTCTCTCTCTCTCTCTCTCTCTCTCTCTCTCTCTCTCTCTCTCTCTCTCTCTCTCTCTCTAAGCGATAACATTCCCCACGTTGGAAATGTGAGATTCATGTCTGGGGTCGCTCCAAATTGTAGTTTCATGGCTCCGCTATTTGAATGACATGGTACCGCAATGTCCCTGCTACTCCTGATTTCCTGATGTCTGCAACCTCCTCTCAACTTCCTCTAACAGACCAGGTGTCATTCTTGAAAGTAGGAGCACTGCGCCCCGTGGCTCCCACCTTAATCTTATATACTTATCTGTCATCACCCGGCATCGCCTCTAGTCATGATGAGGAACGGCGTTCCCTTGTCTCTGATGTAGCCATCGTCAAAGCATATTTTATATCCTCAGCATCACACCGGCTCTCGGCAGTTTGCCTTAGTTCTCTGCTCACCTCACCATGTTAGTTCCAGGTCGGACCTGACTCATTTAGGGAAACCTCTGTGAGCGCAGAACCTCAAAGGGCAGCGATAAATATGTCAGCGCTCAAGTGGGAGTCAGGACTTCTAAGTAGATGGGCTAAGGAGTCAGGCACATAAAGTACATCGAATCCTTCGATTTGTGTTGGTCCTTGTTTGATCAGAAATGACCCAAAGTAATTCAGCCATCAATGGTTGAAAGTCCTCTCTCTTGCCTTCTGAGCCTACGGCAAGTCTGCTCGGCATTGATAACTGTTCCATAGCAACACCTGGCTAGCTACTTGCGTTCCATTGTTCAAGTGGGAAGTGTCTCGAGTCATCCTGCTCGGACAGGGGCAGTGTCCTTTCAGGATCTTCGTAAACCGTGGTCAAAGACCCTCGTGGACTCTCAGTTGTGACCTCGTTCAGTGGGGCTTCCTTGTCCATCGCACCTGTCATGATCAGGTAAAGCTGGCTGGTGCTCAAAACTGTGCAGAGATCGCTGTCATGCCACCTTCTGCAGATTAACTTTCTGAAGCTATATAAGAGTCATAATGACCCTTTTCTATAGCTGAAGCCGTTCTAAAGCCATTATAAACGCTTTCTCTTAACAGACTTATCTCTTCACCTCATCGGGTAACTGATAATTCAACGTGACACGTGATCAATACCTGAACTAGACAAAGGTACGTGGTGTGAGCGATTATGCTAATGAGAAGAAAAAACCCAACGTTTACATTATGGTGCAGGTTCTAGTGAAAAAACTCCGCAACTTTGTTACTTTTGCTACTGCCAATGCACCATCATGTGTAGAGTTGACTGGCGATATCTTTCACTACACAGAGGTCACCGAAAATTGGTCAGCATGTGTATCCTCGTTGTCACCTTTATATATATATATATATATATATATATATATATATATATATATATATATATATATATATATATATATATATATATATATATATATATATATATATATATATATATTTTTTTTTTTTTATGTAGGAAGGACACTGGCCAAGGGCAACAAAAATCTAATAAAAAAAATGCCCACTGAAATGCCAGTCCCATAAAAGGGTCAAAGCAGTGCTCAAAAATTGATGAATAAGTGTCTTGAAACCTCCCTCTTGAGGGAATTCAAGTCATAGGAAGGTGGAAATACAGAAGCAGGCAGGGAGTTCCAGAGTTTACCAGAGAAAGGGATGAATGATTGAGAATACTGGTTATCTCTTGCGTTAGAGAGGTGGACAGAATAGGGGTGAGAGAAAGAAGAAAGTCTTGTGCAGCGAGGCCGTGGAAGGAGGGGAGGCATGCAGTTAGCAAGATCAGAAGAGCAGTTAGCATGAAAATAGCGGTAGAAGACAGCTAGAGATGCAACATTGCGGCGGTGAGAGAGAGGCTGAAGACAGTCAGTTAGAGGAGAGGAGTTCATGAGACGAAAAGCTTTTGATTCCACCCTGTCTAGAAGAGCAGTATGAGTTGAACCCCCCCCAGACATGTGAAGCATACTCCATACATGGACGGATAAGGCCCTTGTACAGAGTTAACAGCTGGGGGGGTGAGAAAACTGGCGGAGACGTCTCAGAACACCTAACTTCATAGAAACTGTTTTAGCTAGAGATGAGATGTGAAGTTTCCAGTTCAGTGAAGGACAGACCGAGGATGTTCAGTGTAGAAGAGGGGGACAGTTGAGTGTTATTGAAGAAGAGGGGATAGTTGTCTGGAAGGTTGTGTCGAGTTGATAGATGGAGGAATTGAGTTTTTGAGGCATTGAACAATACCAAGTTTGCTCTGCCCAATCAGAAATTTTAGAAAGATCAGAAGTCAGGCGTTCTGTGGCTTCCCTGCGTGATATGTTTACCTCCTGAAGGGTTGGACGTCTATGAAAAGACGTGGAAAAGTGCAGGCTGGTATCATCAGCGTAGGAGTGGATAGGACAAGAAGTTTGGTTTAGAAGATCATTAATGAATAATAAGAAGAGAGTGGGTGACAGGACAGAACCCTGAGGAACACCACTGTTAATAGATTTAGGAGCAGAACAGTGACCGTCTACCACAGCAGCAATAGAACGGTCAGAAAAGAAACTTGAGATGAAGTTACAGAGAGAAGGATAGAAACCGTAGGAGGGTAGTTTGGAAATCAAAGCTTTGTGCCAGACTCTATCAAAAGCTTTTGATATGTCCAAGGCAACAGCAAAAGTTTCACCAAAATCTCTAAAAGAGGATGACCAAGACTCAGTAAGGAAAGCCAGAAGATCACCAGTAGAGCGGCCTTGACGGAACCCATACTGGCGATCAGATAGAAGGTTGTGAAGTGATAGATGTTTAAGAATCTTCCTGTTGAGGATTCAAAAACTTTAGATAGGCAGGAAATTAAAGCAATAGGACGGTAGTTTGAGGGATTAGAACGGTCACCCTTTTTAGGAACAGGTTGAATGTAGGCAAACTTCCAGCAAGAAGGAAAGGTAGATGTTGACAGACAGAGCTGGAAGAGTTTGACTAGGCAAGGTGCAAGCACGGAGGCACAGTTTCGGAGAACAATAGAAGGGACCCCATCAGGTCCATAAGCCTTCCGAGGGTTTAGGCCAGCGAGGCATGGAAAACATCATTGCGAAGAATTTTAATACGTGGCATGAAGTAGTCAGAGGGTGGAGGAGAGGGAGGAACAAGCCCAGAATCGTCCAAGGTAGAGTTTTTAGCAAAGGTTTGAGCAAAGAGTTCAGCTTTAGAAATAGATGTGATAGCAGTGGTGCCATCTGGTTGAAATAGAGGAGGGAAAGAAGAAGAAGCAAAGTTATTGGAGATATTTTTGGTTAGATGCCAGAAATCACGAGGGGAGTTAGATCTTGAAAGGTTTTGACATTTTCTGTTAATGAAGGAGTTTTTGGCTAGTTGGAGAACAGACTTGGCATGGTTCCGGGCAGAGATATAAAGTGCATGAGATTCTGGTGATGGAAGGCTTAAGTACCTTTTGTGGGCCACCTCTCTATCATGTATAGCACGAGAACAAGCAGTGTTAAACCAAGGTTTAGAAGGTTTAGGACGAGAAAAAGAGTGAGAAATGTACGCCTCCATGCCTCCATATATATATATATATATATATATATATATATATATATATATATATATATATATATATATATATATATATATATATATATATATATATATATATATATATATCTTTTTTTTTCTTTTTTTTATGTAGGAGGGACACCGGCTAAGGGTAACAAAAATCTAATAAAAAAAAAAAGCCCAATGAGATGCCGATCCCGAATAGGGTCCGAAGTGGTGGTCAAAAATTGAAGGATAAGTGTCTTGAAACCTCCCTCTTGAAGGAGTTCAGGTCATAGGAAGGTGGAAATACAGAAGCAGGAAGGGAATTCCAGAGTTTACCAGAGAAGGAGATGAATGATTGGGAATACTGATTAACTCTTGCATTACAGATGTGGACAGAATAGGGGTGAAAGAAAGAAGAAAGTCTTGTGCAGCGAGGACGCGGGAGGAGGGGAAGCATGCAGTTGGCAAGATCAGAAGAGCAGTTAGCATGAAAATAGCGGTAGAAGATAGCAAGAGATGCAAAATTCCGGCGATGAGAAAGAGGCTGAAGACAGTCAGTGAGAGGAGAGGAGTTGATAAGACGAAAAGCTTTTGATTCCACCCTGTCTAGAAGAGCAGTATGAGTAGAACCCTCCCAGACATGTGAAGCATACTCCATGCATCGACGGATAAGGCTCTTGTACAGAGTTTAGCAGCTTGGGGGGTGAGAAAAACTGGCGGAGATGTCTCAGACCACCTAACTTCACAGAAGCTGCTTTAGCTAGAGATGAAATGTGAAATTTCCAGTTTAGATTATAAGAAAAGGACAGACCGAGGATGTTCAGTGTAGAAGAGGGGGTCAGTTGTGTGTCATTGAAGAAGGGATAGTTGTCTGGAAGGTTGTGTCGAGTTGATAGATGGAGGAATTAAATTTTTGAAGCATTGAACAACACTAAGTTTGCTCTGCCCCAATCAGAAATTTTAGAGAGATCAGAAGTCAGGCGTTCTGTGGCTTCCCTGCGTGAACTGTTTACTTCCTGAATGGTTGGACGTCTGTGAAAAGACGTGGAAAAGTGCAGGGTGGTATCACCAGCTTCACCCGTGTTGTTTAATTCCTCTAAGCGGGCAGTGTGGCAGCTTCACCCGTGTTGTTTGTTTGATTCCTCCAAGCGGGCAGTGCGGCAGCTTCATCCGTATAATCTGTTTGATTCTTCCAAGCTGGCAGCGCAGCAGCTTCACCCGTGATGTTTGTTTGATTCCTGCAAGCGGGCAGCGCGGCAGCTTCACCCGTGTTGTTTGTTTGATTCCTTCAAGTGGGCAGCACAGCTGCTTCACCCGCTTAGTCTGTTTGATTCTTCCAAGCGAGCAGCGCGGCAGCTTCACCTGTGTTGTTTGTTTGATTCCTTCAAGTGAGCAGTGCGGCAGCTTCACCTGTGTTGTTTGTTTGATTCTTTTTAAGTGGGCAGCATGGCAGCTTCACCCATGTTGTTTGTTTGATTCCTCCAAGTGGGCAGCGTGTTGTATATTTGTTTACCAAGATGCTGCCCAAATTAACTTTTACTCTGCATGACGTTTCCTCCTCGCCGGCGCTCAGGCACTCACCCCAGTTATCTATACTATGGGCATTTTTTGTGAACCGTACATAAATACAGTGAGTGTGGGCAACACATAAATCAGTCGCACTATCTTCATGGATTGCAGGTCAGTTCGCATTCGCAACACATGAGAACTCCACAGCAATTGACAGGATATTACACATCATATGTACAATAACAATAAACAAAATATTACATCACTACATGTTCCGCACTCCGTTTTGTCTGTGAACCACGGCAATACTACGGTATAATCACGAGCCGTCAGTCTTGTGCCACGTTACGAATACAGTATGAAGTCACGAATACACCAAATCCCCTTTTGTCAAGAATTTTTTTTTTTTTTTTTTTTTTTTTATGTAGGAAGGATACTGGCCAAGGGCAACAAAAATCTAATAAAAAAAATGCCCACTGAAATGCCAGTCCCTAAAAGGGTCAAAGCAGTGGTCAAAAATTGGTGGATAAGTGTCTTGAAACCTCCCTCTTGAAGGAATTCAAGTCATAGGAAGGTGGAAATACAGAAGCAGGCAAGGAGTTCCAGAGTTTAGCAGAGAAAGGGATGAATGATTGAGAATACTGGTTAACTCTTGCGTTAGAGAGGTGGACAGAATAGGAGTGAGAGAAAGAAGAAAGTCTTGTGCAGCGAGGCCGCGGAAGGAGGGGAGGCATGCAGTTAGCAAGATCAGAAGAGCAGTTAGCATGAAAATAGCGGTAGAAGACAGCAAGAGATGCAACATTGCGGCGGTGAGAGAGAGGCTGAAGACAGTCAGTTAGAGGAGAGGAGTTCATGAGACGAAAAGCTTTTGATTCCACCCTGTCTAGAACAGCAGTATGAGTGGAACCCCCCCAGACATGTGAAGCATACTCCATACATGGACGGATAAGGCCCTTGTACAGAGTTAGCAGCTGGGGGGGTGAGAAAAACTGGCGGAGACGTCTCAGAACACCTAACTTCATAGAAGCTGTTTTAGCTAGAGATGAGATGTGAAGTTTCCAGTTCAGATTATAAGTAAAGGACAGACCGAGGATGTTCAGTGTAGAAGAGGGGGACAGTTGAGTGTCATTGAAGAAGAGGGGATAGTTGTCTGGAAGATTGTGTCGAGTTGATAGATGGAGGAATTGAGTTTTTGAGGCATTGAACAATACCAAGTTTGCTCTGCCCCAATCAGAAATTTTAGAAAGATCAGAAGTCAGGCGTTCTGTGGCTTCCCTGCGTGATATGTTTACCTCCTGAAGGGTTGGACGTCTATGAAAAGACGTGGAAAAGTGCAGGGTGGTGTCATCAGCATAGGAGTGGATAGGACAAGAAGTTTGGTTTAGAAGATCATTAATGAATAATAAGAAGAGAGTGGGTGACAGGACAGAACCCTGAGGAACACCACTGTTAATAGATTTAGGAGAAGAACAGTGACCGTCTACCACAGCAGCAATAGAACGGTCAGAAAGGAAACTTGAGATGAAGTTACAGAGAGAAGGATAGAAACCGTAGGAGGGTAGTTTGGAAATCAAAGCTTTGTGCCAGACTCTATCAAAGGCTTTTGATATGTCCAAGGCAACAGCAAAAGTTTCACCAAAGTCTCTAAAAGAGGATGACCAAGACTCAGTAAGGAAAGCCAGAAGATCACCAGTAGAGCGGCCTTGACGGAACCCATACTGGCGATCAGATAGAAGGTTGTGAAGTGATAGATGTTTAAGAATCTTCCTGTTGAGGATGGATTCAAAAACTTTAGATAAGCAGGAAATTAAAGCAATAGGACGGTAGTTTGAGGGATTAGAGCGGTCACCCTTTTTAGGAACAGGTTGAATGTATGAACACACTACACTTGTCTTTACTCCACTGCTTGTATGGGGGGCAACGATCATCACGGACGTATCATGCTAACGGCGTAACACTGCGTGTTCATATTCATAAACTGTCTCCGTCGAAATTCACACATACGTATAGACAGACAGTAGGTGCCTCAGTCTTCACTCGTGTGGTGGCGAGGCGGGCAGCCAGCAGCTGGCACGGCCCCACTCGCCTGGGCTAACAGGGTGGGAGACGACGCCACATCACACACACACACACACACACACACACACACACACACACACACACACAAGCACGGACGGGTACACACTGTAACACAGATCTGAGTTAGGTGGAGAGTCGCCTCTGCACTAGTTTATTAACGTCCACTTTGTCCCATCTTTCTTTCGATGCGACAAGGTACTCTCGTATCCGATGTTATACCGACAGACTGCTTCTTTCATACTTAGAGATCCCCCTGACGTGTCTCCGTCCCATCTCCCGAAAGAGGAAGATGGGTGAGTGGCCGTCTGTAGAGGACCTCTAAAGTCTTTATGCTTAACTGTGGCAGCCTGATGGCGCTGCTCGGTGTAACAGGTGTAATGAACCCACCAATGCTGCACACGGTATTATTGTAAGTCCGGTCAAGCCTGTAATCATATAAAACGCTTAACACCAAAAACATACATTTTTGTTGTACCGTCACGTCTGTATCATCAGTTTCAGCTACTCATTACAAATGTTATTTCGTCCTATTTACTACACCATCTACTGCTCACTTAATCTATTGTACACTTACGTATTGGGGGCTTTGTGAATGAGCGTGGGCGACGTATGTAGAACGCAGATCCGTGTGTGGTGGTGGCGATCACCCTTCTGCCGTTAGCCTGTTAAGAATGTCGCGAGCACCACAACACCCGACCGTCACAAGGATTTCATTATAGCTATCCCATAGGTCAACATCTTTCAGTGTAAACATCGTCATCTCCACCTTCACGACCCACTCTCCCACCTTCTCTTTTATCCTCTCATCTTCACTCCTTCACTTCCTCCCCCGATAGCGGTAACAATGTACGTAAGTGACATCCGGGTAGTGACGGGGGCCTCGTCTGACTCCCAACAGACAAGCCGGTGGTGTGTGGCTGCGACGTGAAGTGGCTGGTTTTCGACCCAGCCCTCATGAGACTCTTCCACAGCGACATGACTTGCGCAGCTGGAAACACCTTGGTGAGTCTGGACAAGTCTTGGTTGTTGGGTCACTGCCAGTAAGCTGCAGCCGCCACGCCCAACCAACCAACAGCCGCCATTATCTTCACAAGTCCCAGCCACGCTCACACTACACGACGAAATTATCAAAACTCTAGTTCCTTATCTTTTCTTTTTCGTCATGTTGCATGTTATTAAATTCTCCATCGATTATTTTTTTTTTTTGTCCTGCCTGGTGTCAATTATATAAAGGCTAATATCGTTTTAAAATCTGTATCCCTTCGCTGCTCTCTGACCAACGAAAATTTGTCTTTGCCATTTGACGTTCTCCCTTTTTACATGGCAAGATGACATCTAACCTGTTCAGAAGAGAAATCATTGCTGCAAGTGCTCATAGCACCACCATGTGCCTCCTACACCTCCTATGCATCTAAAGGTTTATTAAGAGTCAACATGTGTAATTGTTGTATCATCCTTTATCAGCATGCTCACGAACTAACTGCTCTCTGGCATTCTCTAAGAATTCTTCCTCAACAGGAAGATTCTTAAACATCTATCACTTCACAACCTTCTATCTGATCGCCAGTATGGGTTCCGTCAAGGCCGCTCTACTGGTGATCTTCTGGCTTTCCTTACTGAGTCTTGGTCATCCTCTTTTAGAGACTTTGGTGAAACTTTTGCTGTTGCCTTGGACATATCAAAAGCCTTTGATAGAGTCTGGCACAAAGCTTTGATTTCCAAACTACCCTCCTACGGTTTCTATCCTTCTCTCTGTAACTTCATCTCAAGTTTCCTTTCTGACCGTTCTATTGCTGCTGTGGTAGACGGTCACTGTTCTTCTCCTAAATCTATTAACAGTGGTGTTCCTCAGGGTTCTGTCCTGTCACCCACTCTCTTCTTATTATTCATTAATGATCTTCTAAACCAAACTTCTTGTCCTATCCACTCCTATGCTGATGATACCACCCTGCACTTTTCCACGTCTTTTCATAGACGTCCAACCCTTCAGGAGGTAAACATATCACGCAGGGAAGCCACAGAACGCCTGACTTCTGATCTTTCTAAAATTTCTGATTGGGGCAGAGCAAACTTGGTATTGTTCAATGCCTCAAAAACTCAATTCCTCCATCTATCAACTCGACACAATCTTCCAGACAACTATCCCCTCTTCTTCAATGACACTCAACTGTCCCCCTCTTCTACACTGAACATCCTCGGTCTGTCCTTTACTTATAATCTGAACTGGAAACTTCACATCTCATCTCTAGCTAAAACAGCTTCTATGAAGTTAGGTGTTCTGAGACGTCTCCGCCAGTTTTTCTCACCCCCCCAGCTGCTAACTCTGTACAAGGGCCTTATCCGTCCATGTATGGAGTATGCTTCACATGTCTGGGGGGGTTCCACTCATACTGCTGTTCTAGACAGGGTGGAATCAAAAGCTTTTCGTCTCATGAACTCCTCTCCTCTAACTGACTGTCTTCAGCCTCTCTCTCACCGCCGCAATGTTGCATCTCTAGCTGTCTTCTACCGCTATTTTCATGCTAACTGCTCTTCTGATCTTGCTAACTGCATGCCTCCCCTCCTTCCGCGGCCTCGCTGCACAAGACTTTCTTCTTTCTCTCACTCCTATTCTGTCCACCTCTCTAATGCACGAGTTAACCAGTATTCTCAATCATTCATCCCTTTCTCTGGTAAACTCTGGAACTCCTTGCCTGCTTCTGTATTTCCACCTTCCTATGACTTGAACTCCTTCAAGAGGGAGGTTTCAAGACACTTATCCACCAATTTTTGACCACTGCTTTGACCCTTTTAGGGACTGGCATTTCAGTGGGCATTTTTTTTTATTAGATTTTTGTTGCCCTTGGCCAGTATCCTTCCTACATAAAAAAAAAAAAAAAAGAACCATAAACAATGGGTGAGTGGCGGAGAGAGAGAGAGAGAGAGAGAGAGAGAGAGAGAGAGAGAGAGAGAGAGAGAGAGAGAGAGAGAGAGAGAGAGAGAGAGAGAGAGAGAGAGAGAGAGAGAGAGAGAGAGAGAGAGAGAGAGAGAGAGAGAGAGAGAGAGAGAGAGAGAGAGAGAGAGAGAGAGAGGGGTAGAGATTGGAGAAAAGGCACTTCAAATAGAAAGAAATACTATATTCATGTCTGACAATATAAATAGATCAATGGAAACATAAACAGGCAAATACACACACACACACACACACACACACACACACATCCACCTATCCACCCACCCACCCACCCACACATAGGGAGCTATGGTACTCAGGTCATACAAGCCCCAGGTCAGATGATCCTCAAGACTGATCGGCCTGAGTGCAAATAGGCCTCAGGATGTTTGGTGCTCGAGACACCTGGTACCCAAACCAATTGGTGCCCAAAATGTTTCTAGACTCGGCCGTTTGGATTACAGGCCTCGGGAAGGCATCATGTGGATCCGAACACACTGATATAATGTTGACCAAACCGTCCATTCCTTATTCAACCATATCCACTCATCCACTCTATCACTCAACCACTCAACCATCCCCCATTCCACTTACCCACCCATCTATCCATTCATCCACCCAGCAGATCGCCAGTAGTAGTAGTAGTAGTAGTAGTAGTAGTAGTAGTAGTAGTAGTAGTAGTAGTAGTAGTAGTAGTAGTAAGAGTAGTAGTAGTAGTAGTAGTAGTAGTAGTAGTAGTAGTAGTAGTAGTAAGAGTAGTAGTAGTAGTAGTAGTAGTAGTAGTAGTAGTAGTAGTAGTAGTAGTAGTAGTAGTAGTAGTAAGAGTAGTAGTAGTAGTAGTAGTAGTAGTAGTAGTAGTAGTAGTAGTAGTAGTAGTAGTAAGAGTAGTAGTAGTAGTAGTAGTATCGGAGCTTTGACCCGATGGCCGCCTGTCACCACGAACTCTCCCTGGAGGCCGCCCACCGCAAGAATGAGCAGGAGAAGATCCGAGCGTATGGGGAGAGAATCCAACACGTTGACCAGGGCAGCTTCACACCTCTGGTCTTCACCACATCTGGCGGGATGGGCTCCAAGGCTCAGTGCTTCTACTCAAGACTAGCCGACCTAATGGCAGAAAAGAAGCACCAGCCAAGGAGCCATGTCGTCGCATGGATGAGGTGCCGTCTCTCATTCTCCCTCCTCAGATCTGCCCTCCTGTGTCTCAGGGGGACAAGGCATTCCACTCCCATACCTGCAGACTTAGGAGGCCTCTACTGCGAGGCTACAGTGGTGGAGAGTGGCATAAGAGTAGATAGAGTAGAGGTAGAATGAATTTATAGTTAACAACTAATGTGTATATTATAGAGTATTAGATATGGTTGGATGCCACAGTCATTAGCGGGAGCTGGGGCTAATGACCTCCAAGTAATGGAGCCCCTAATTGACACATCAATAAACATGGGGTGGAGGTATTATTAAGTAGTAGTAAAGTAGTAGTAGTAGTAGTAGTAGTAGTAGTAGTAGTAGTAGTAGTAGTAGTTTATCTATTTACCAGCCTGGCAAACCCACACTGTGCGGCCCAGACAAGGCACGGCACACACACACACATATTATTATTATATGTTTATTGACCACAGCAACAATGTACAAATAGAAATCTGATTAATAAATATTAATTTTTAAGACAATTCACAACCACTGTAGTCCATAAAAATAACTGATAGTAAAAGAAAACTAAAATTAGAACTAAAAACTAAAACAGAAGCATTAAACTAATGTAGATAAAACTGTAAAACGTACACTGATCTCAAATCTTAAACAATATTAAAGATGAAATCTAATACAACTAACACGATAAAAAAAAAAAAAAAAAAAAAAAAAAAATTTACAATAACAAACAAAACTTAAAAGGATTATTTAGAAGAATATATAAGAAAGAGACCATAGGCAATATCAAAAGACACTATTACAAACGCGTGCAATAAAGACATCCTTCAATAAAAGACACAAATTGAACATAAAAAAGTAATAGCTAAAAAAGAACTCAAAACAATGGTAATCAAAACAAACTACCAACATTTCCTCAGAAAATCAACATACTATAAAAGGGTTATAAACACATCATGAAATTTATATATTATACAACGAACTAAAAACAATAATGATAAAAGCAACTATCAATATTTCTTACAAAACAACAACAACGAACTATATTAGGTCTTAAATACATCCAAAATTTTATATATTATACAACATCTTTCATTATTATCATATTTATCTGAGAATAGGTCTTGAATATTAGCAAAGTTATACATTTCTCTCAGATGTTCGGTGAGGATGCAGTGTTGTGTTACATGTGGTTCTGTTTGTATTTCACCACATGGACAAAGTCTTTCTTCTAATGGCAATCTTCCCCGACCCCTTCTGTTCCACCTTCCCACCTCTACTGCGAGGGAATGGGCGGACACACGGAACCTCGTGAACGCAGCTCGATGGTGTTCATTTACATGTGTCTTTCCTTTATATACTGAGTGAACAGAAAGGTCGGGGTTGATTTCTTTATACGTTATACGCTTTGATGAAGTTGAGTGTAAGATACCAACTTTTAACTCCCTGACTCCCTCTTCTATGTCATCGTGTACAACATGTAACAAGTTGTCTATATAAGCTCGAGTCTGGTAATCATGATTCATGGAAATCTTTAAGGACAGTGCAAGTGGGTCATCCTGCATTCTCTGTCTCTCCTTCCACATCTTAGAAAAGAAGTGTCTCTGCCTGCTCCTAACTAATGCCTGTAGAGGTGGATAACCAGTCTCCAGGTAGCAAACATCATTACACGTTGTAAGTCTCACGTCTAGTAAGCATTTAAGTGACCAATTGTAGAGTTTTATAACTGGCCTTAGATCCGCATTCAGCCAGGACTCACAGCCGTATAGAATAGCGGACATTAAACAAGCATCAAAAACGCGTTTTTTTATTTGAAAAGGAATATCATTATTCTTTTTTAAAAATGAAATAAATTTCATAACGTGACCCATCTTAGAATCGGCATGAGCCCTGACTGATGCTGAGACCGATCCATCAGCTGTGAAAGGGGAGCCCAGATATATATAGCGGGTGCACCGTTCAACCACTAACCCGTCAATATGTAGAGACTCGTTGTCCTCTGGAGTGCCGTGTATCACAAAGAATTTCGTCTTAGATGCGTTCACCTTCATTCCGTACTCCTCACAAAATCGTTTCGTGAGCGAAAGCTTCCTAATCATTCTATCACGCGATGTTGACAGCAGCACGGTGTCATCCATGAGTATCAGGACGTGTAACCATTTTAAAAAGCTGTCATCCTCACAGTTTTCTTTCACTAATTTAATCAAATCATTAACATAAATTACAAAAAGTAGGCAGGATGTTGGAGAGCCTTGGCGAACTCCCAGGGTGGTAGCGAAAACTGCGGTACCAATGACACTCTCGGTCACACTATACATGGCTCCAATAACACCCAACATCACCACTCCACAACCTAAACGTTTCAAAATTCGTATTAAAATATGCCTTGGCACCAAATCGTATGCTTGGCTAAAATCAATAAAAGTAACAAATAATTTATTTTTCTTCTTTCTGGCTAAATCAGTTAAAATACGCAACGTCACAACGTGCTCTAGACAACCGCGTCCTCTTTGTGCCCCCGCTTGTTCCCGATACGGCGTGAACCAACGTTCTAACCTCGAACACAACACCATATCAAATAATTTGGAAATGCTGTTTATTATACTAATGCCTCTATAGTTTCTTGCGTCTCTCTGGTCACCTTTTTTGTGTATGGTGAAAACTTTAGCCCTAGTCCAAGATACAGGATACTGTGCTGTAGTAAAAACCATATTAAACAGTGATACGATGAGCATTAGCCAGTGAAGAGGTAACAACTTCAAAACTCCAGGTGCAATACCGTCCGGACCACAAGCTTTGTCCGCTTTAATGTTATTAACCTGAGTACTGACCTCGCCAAGGGTGATCGGATCATCTAAAACAGGAATCGAAACCGACGAGTCCCTGTATTCTTCAGTGATATTATTTCTGGCAGCACCCATTAATTCTTCATAGAAATTCTTAAATTCTTCATCAGTAGGCCTGACACCTGTACGGGTATCCTCCTGCAAACAACCTTTCCAATTAATGGCCTGCCACACTCTTCTATCATCCCTGTCTAGAAGCAGCCTGTCCCAGCGGGCCAGGCTGCTGTCACTCTGAGTACTGACTCGACCCTCATCCCTCACTACACGGCTGCTTCTCGCACACTCATACAAGACATCAGAAATATTTTGGGCAAAGTTGTTTACATCATTTACATTTTCATAATTAGATACATCAAGACTATTCACATTTACAAGAAATGTATCATGACTAACGTGAGAAAACTTTACGGGTCTGCGCACCAGTGGATCACGCTCCTCACTACTGATTAGTGACGCATGACCACCAAGATAACAAGCTCTCTTGTACAAACAGTCTATACTAATAGGTGGAACTTTAACATCTATGCTGATTGGAGCATGATCCGATGGCAAGCTTTCCACATTATGTACACGAAAGGACTTAACGTTACTGATAGCTTCACATGACACCAAGCAAACATCGAGTTCCGAAATCCAATTTTCACCTTTGCGATATGTTTTCCCACTTTTGAAATAGTTAGTTGGTGTTTTTAGATTATTTACAACCAGTAACTTGTTGTCTATACATATTGAGGATAACACGTACGCATTCTCGTTAGGGTTGTTCACACAGTCCGAAACAACAGGGTACTCGTAGGAGTGAGCATTCGGCATTTCACTTAAGGCGGGTAGCTCACGAACATATTTACCAAACTTACAGTTCAGATCTCCCATTAGTAAGTACTGACAGTCACTATCACTGACCCTCTCTTGAATGGCTGCAAACGACTGCTGTGTAAAATACTCAGAATCATATGGCGGAATATAACAAAAGCCAAAAATTACATAAGGAACACATCGGAGCTTCAGCCATATCTGATCATTAGTACTATAATCAATGCTAGTTACGTGATTTGCTAAGTAATTCTTCACCATGACAACCACTCCTCCCATCACACACACACACACACACACACACACACACACACACACACACAAGTAGTAGTAGTAGTAGTAGTAGTAGTAGTCTACCTGTGTATATCTCTCTACCCAGCTGGCAATCCTACATCGGGCGTTCTAGACACGGCACAACGCACGCATGCACAATAATAGTTGTAGTAGTAGTAGTAGCAGTAGTAGTAGTAGTCTACCTATATGTATCTTTCTATCAGGCCGGCAGTCCCACACAGGGTGTCCCAGACACGGCACCCTACACACACACACACACACACACACACACACACACACACGTCTTGACCTCACACGGGCAGGACGTGTGACCTTAGGCGCTCTCGAGCAGCCTCGGCTAGCTTGTTGGCCTTCCCCGCCCCCTAGTGATAGTGACCTCAGTTTTTTTTCTGTTTTCAACTTTTAGCTTTTAGTTTTAGGCTCGACCTGGTGGGATTGTTGTTTTTGTGAACACTTGTAGCGAGTGCGTGTCGATACATAAAGAAAAATGTGTGCTTCAGTGCAAACGTACGAACGCAACTACCTCCTGCGTCGTAGGCGAGGATCCGGGTACCCGCCGCCCAACGTGATACAGTGCCTTAAGTCCTTGAAACTATTTCGGAACCGAGGATCGAGAGGAGGCAAAAGTGTGGTGCGTCCCATCAAGGTAGTGACCTCCAGTGCCAGAGAAGACCGCAGGATGGAGAAGAGGGAATACAAACACTTTGAAGTGCCACGTGTGTGGTATAGTCTTCCCTCCCTCCTCTTATTTAATGCAACGTCTCTGGCCAACAAGATGGACGAGTTGATTGTGACGGTGAGATTTACTTGTGCGGACATTGTGGCGGTTACTGAGGCGTGGCAGATTGTTCCTGAGGTGCGCACGATGCAGGACTACCAGCTCTACCATCACCTCAGGACAGGACGCAGGGGAGGCGGAGTGGCCGTTTTCTGCCGCTCTGCCCTCGGCCCCTCACACCTCCCTGTCGATATTCCTGCCGGTGTGGAGGCCCTGTGGGTGAGAGTCACACCCCCCTCCCATCCCAGCAACACGGCCTCCATCATCGTGTGCGTCGTGTACCACCCCCAACGAGCCGCCACAGCACAGTTACTCACCGCTCACATCATCAACACTGCTGATGCCCTGAGGGTGAAGTATCCTGCAGCCAACCTGGTCATCTGTGGGGACTTTAACAGATTAGATATCAACGATATCCTACATCAGCTACACCTCACCCAGGTCGTGGACTTCCCCACCCACCAGCAAGCCATCCTCGACCTTATACTGACAGACCTGGGCCAGCAGTACTCGCCCCCCAAGCCGCTGCCTCCCATGGGACGGAGCACCCACCTCTCCATACTGTGGACACCCACACCCACCACCTCGATCCCCCGGTCAGCTGTCACCAGGACCCACCGCCCCATGCCTGACTCAGGCATGAGGGAGTTTGGGCAGTGGGTGACACAACACCCGTGGACCGAGGTGCTGGATGTGGAGGACGTCCACTTAAAATGGCAAAGTTACGTCGCCACCACCACAGAAGCCTTCCACTGCTACTTCCTAGCCAAGAGCGTCACAACGCACCCGTCTGATGCTCCCTGGATGACGCCCCGCATTAAAAGACTCATGCGTCAGCGGACCTGGGCGTTCCACTCCTGTCCGGTCCTATACAGGAAACTAAGAAACAGTAATCAGGGAGATTAAGAATGCAAAAGCAAGCTATTACCCAGACAAGATACACCACCTCAAGTTGACCAACAACAGACAGTGGTATGCTAAGATCAAAGCTTTGTGTGGCCTACAAAAGCACACTTCATCTCTTCTTTGCACCTCACACCTTCCTGCTAATCTCGCGGCTCAGGAGATGAACGATCACTTTGCTGCTATCTGTCAAACCTTTCCTCCCCTCCACACCACTCCGCTTCCTGCCTATCTTCCCGCTTTCTCCCATCCTCCCAGTGTCCAGGCGGTGGATGTTTTTAAGAGAATACTCAAATTCAAACCAAGATCCACCACACCCACTGACCTTCCTATAAAAATTTACAAGGAATTTGCTGTAGAGCTAGCAACACCGCTATGCTCCATAATAAACGCCTCACTCTCCCAACACTCTTGCCCCGCGGACTGGAAGACATCTTACGTCACCCCCATCCCCAAAACTTCTAGTCCACAGTCACTCAATGACCTCAGGCCAGTCTCTATCACCCCCATCCCTAGCCTTATTTGTGAAGATTTTGTATATGACTGGGCCTACACCAAAATTTGTAATACCGTGGATATCATACAATTTGGAAATATTAAAGCCACCTCCACCTCCCATTACCTGACCAGCTTCCTTGAATTCATCCACAGCCACCTGGACAAGCGAAACACCTCTCTAGCTGTTGCTTTTGTGGACTTCAAAAAAGTTTTTGATCTTGTTGATCACACTGTTGTCATCTGGGTCTCCCTCCTAACCTGATAGCGTGGCTAGCCGACTTCCTCACAGGGAGGCGTCAGGCCGTTCGGTATCAGGGTTCTGTCTCTAATTTCCAACAGCTGACATGTGGGGTCCCCCAGGGGACCAAGATGGGTCCTCTATGCTTCCTCCTCCTCATTAAGTATGCTTCCTCCTCCTCATTAACGACGCCCTCACTGACACCCCCCATCGCTGGAAGTATGTGAACGACTGCACCGTGGTCGTCCCAGTTTCCACCAAGAACCCGGACTACTCGCCACTGCAAGCAATTCTGGAGCGACTGCAGACGTAGACGGAGGAGAGCAGGATGACCATCAACCACAGCAAAACTGTGGTGATGCATTTCTGTACCTCCTCTGTACCAGTGCCCCCTCCCCAGCTCACAGTGGGCCCTCACCCCCTCCAGGTGGTCCAATGTGCCAAGCTTCTCGGAGTCACGGTGGACGACCAGCTGACCTGGAAGCAGCATGTCGCCAGCACCGTAAGATCAGCTACCTACAGGGTGTACATGCTACGCAGACTCAGGTCGCTGGGGAAGCCGACAGATGAGTTAAGGGGGGTGTACCTCACCTTCATCCTCCCTAAACTCATGTACGCCTCCCCAGCGTGGTCCTCCTCCCTCACACACACTCAACAGCTACAGCTAGAGAGTGTGCAGAAAAGGGCGTGCAGGGTCATCCTTGGCCCTGCATACACCACCTACGAAGAAGCCCTGACCACCCTGAGTCTGTCCAGACTATCCACCAGGCACCGAGAGGCTCTGGAGAAGTTTGGAAGGGGACTACTGCATCATCCACGTCTCAGAAACATGCTGCCGCCTGACGCGCCTCGCCCGGTCCGTGCCACCACACACCACAACAAGATAACGCCCCTAAAGGCGCCGCACACGGACCGTTACAGACTCAGTGCGATTCCCACCATGGTGCGAGCCATCAATCAATAGTATTTCCCTCCTAGATTAGACTTACCTTTAGGATTAATGTTAAGTTTTTCCCCACCCCCTATGTACATTTTCAGTTTGTTAACTGCCTAAATAATAAACCGTTTATTATCATTATTATTTATTATTA
Source organism: Scylla paramamosain (assembly GCF_035594125.1). Classification (NCBI taxonomy): domain Eukaryota; kingdom Metazoa; phylum Arthropoda; class Malacostraca; order Decapoda; family Portunidae; genus Scylla; species Scylla paramamosain. Next base: position 14,128,761 of record NC_087166.1, read on the forward strand.
TTACACACACACACACACACACACTCTTAATAATAATAATAATAATAATAATAATAATAATGCTACAACTACTATTACTATTACTATTACTACTACTACTACTACTACTACTACTACTACTACTACTACTACTACTACTACTACTATTACTACACTCCACACACTTCCATTCTTCATTTCTTCCTCCTTCTACTACTACAATATACGCTTTGCAGTCTGGAAAATATCTGAAATGTTCGGAAAACCCTGCAAATTGAGGGAAATATTGACGAGGAGACACGGGGAGGGAGAAGAGAGGCTTTTGGTCTGCATATTGATGACGTCATGTTTTCATGGTGGTCCCTCTGAACGGGGCTGTACCCTTCAATTTCTTTAAGTCTTATTTGAAGCATTTTGTGGGTTATCTATCTATTTTCGTGGTTGATTCTGGCTTTCCTTCAATTATAAGTCTGGAAACACCATGAACTTTAGCTAAATATTGATGTGCAGACAGGTAGGGAAGCATCCTACACCAGCCTCGGAGTCCCCATCTGGGGAGGGGGCCACAAATGTCCCCAGGTCGGACTACTCTTCTGATAACGACCCTAAGTGTCTTGACACCCCCTTCAACTTTTTCTTCATTAACTTCTGCAACATTCGCGGTCTAAGATCTAATTTTCATTCTGTAGAACACCACCTCTCCTCTTCTAAACCTCATCTTCTTTTCCTCACTGAAACTCAGGTGTCTGAGGCAACTGACAATAGTCCTTTTCTATTCCCTCCTACTTTCTCTATCCTCATTTTCAATCCAAAGTTGGATGTTGCGTTTTTGTGCGCAACGACTTAACCTGCTCTCGTACCCACGCTCTTAAATTTTCCGAGTTTTCCACCATCTGGCTACGACTACAGAGTCATTTTCAAACTAAATTTATCTGTGCTGTATACCTCTCACCTAACTCCTCTGACTATAAGAAATTCTTTGACTACTTAACTTCCAAAGTGAAGCACATTCTGACTCTCTTGCATTTTGCAGAAATCTCCATTCTTGGAGACTTTAATGTTCACCACAAGCTTTGGCTTTCCTCTCCCATCACTGGCCATCCTGGTGAACTAGCCTTCAACTTTGCTATCCTCCACGACCTAGAGCAATTGGTGCAACATCCTACTCGTATTCCTGACTGTCTTGGAGATACGCCCAACATTCTTGACCTTTTCCTGACCTCTAATCCTTCTGCTTATGCTGTCAACCTCTCTTCTCCGTTGGGCTCCTCCGATCACAGTCTCATATCTGTATCTTGTCCTATCGCTCCAATCCCTCCTCAGGACTCCCTTAATTAAGCGGAGGTGCCTCTAGCGTTTTGCCTCTGCTACTTGGAGGGACCTGAGGAGGTATTTTACTGATTTTCCTTGGAATGACTTCTGTTTCCGTGTCAAAAACCCGTCTCTGTGTGCCGAGCGCATAACAGAGGTGATAGTGCCTGGCATGGAGGCGTACATTTTTCAGTCTTTTTCTCGCTCTAAACCTTCCAAACCTTGGTTTAACACAGCCTGTTCTCGTGTTATACATGATAGAGAAGTGGCCCACCAAAGGCCTTCCATCACCAGAATCTCATGCACTTTATATTTCTGCCGGAACCATGCCAAGTCTGTTCTCCAACTAGCCAAAAACTCCTTCAGAAATAGAAAGTGTCTAACTCCCCTCGTGACTTCTGGCATCTTGCCAAAAATATCTCCAATAACTTTGCTTCTTCTTTCCCTTCTTTATTTCAACCAGATGGCACCACTGCTATCACATCTATCTCTAAAGCTGAACTCTTCGCTCAAACCTTTGCTAAAAACTCTACCATGGACGATTCAGGGCTTGTTCCTCCCTCTCCTTCACCCTCTGACTACTTCATGCTACCTATTAAAATTTTTCGCAATGATGTTTTCCATGCCCTCGCTGGCCTAAACCCTCCGAAGGCTTATGGACCTGATGGGGCTCCTCTTATTGTTTTCCTAAACTGTGCCTCCGTGTTTGTACCTTGCGTAGTCAAACTCTTTCAACTCTGTCTGTCAAGATCTACCTTTCCTTCTTGCAGGAAGTTTGCCTACATTCAGCCTGTTCCTAAAAAGGGTGACCGTTCTGATCCCTCAAACTACCGTCCTATTGCTTTAATTTCCTGCCTATCTAAAGTTTTTTTAATTTATCCTCAACAGGAAGATTCTTAAACATATATCACTTCACAACCTTCTATCTGATCACCAGTATGGGTTCCGTCAAGGCCGGTCTACTGGTGATCTGACTTTCCTAACTGAGTCTTGGTCATCCTCTTTTAGAGATTTTGGTGAAACTTTTGCTATTGCCTTGGACATATCAAAAGCTTTTGATAGAGTCTGACACAAAGCTTTGATTTCAAAACTACCCTCCTACGGTTTCTACCCTTCCCTTTGTAACTTCATCTCAGGTTTCCTTTCTGACCTTTCTATTGCTGCTGTGGTAGACGGTCATTGTTCTTCTCCTAAATCTATTAACAGTGGTGTTCCTCAGGTTTCTGTCCTGTCACCCACTCTCTTCTTATTATTCATCAATGACCTAAACCAAACTTCTTGTCCTATCCACTCCTACGCTGATGATACCACCCTGCACTTTTCCACGTCTTTTCATAGACGTTCAGCACTTCAGGAAGTAAACATTTCACACAAGGAAGCCACAGATCACCTGACTTGTGATTTTTCTAAAATTTCTGATTGGAGCAGAGCAAACTTGGTATCGTTCGATGCTTCAAAAACTCAATTCCTCCATCTTTCAACTCGACACAACTTTCCAGACAGTGACGCTCAATTTTCCCGCTCTTCTACATTGAACATCCTCGGTCTATCTTTTACTTATAATCTGAACTGGAAACTTCACATCTCATCTCTAGCTAAAACAGCTTCTATGAAGTTAGGTGTTCTGTGACGCCTCCGCCACTTTTCCTCACTCCCCCAGCTGCTAACTTAGTAAAAGGGCTTTATCCGTCCATGTACAGAGTATGCTTCACATATCTGTGGGGGGTTCCACTCATACCGCTCTTTTAGACAGTGTGGGATCAAAAGCTTTTCGTTTCATCAACTCCTCTCCTTAATGTGACTGTCTTCAGCCTCTCTCTCATCGCCGCAATGTTGCATCTCTAGCTGTCTTTTACCGCTGTTTTCATGCTAACTGCTCTTCTGATCTTGCTAACTGCATGCCTCCCCTCCTCCTGCGGCCTCGCTGCACAAGACTTTTCTCTTTCTCTCACCCCTATTCTGTCCACATCTCTAATGCAAGAGTTAACCAGTATTCTCTATCATTCATCCCTTTCTCTACTAAACTTTGGAACTCCCTGCCTGCTTCTGTATTTCCATCATCCTATGACTTGAATTCCTTCAAGAGTGAGGTTTCAAGACACTTATTCTTCAAGTTTTGACTACCGATTTGGACCTTTTTGTGGGACTAGCATCTCAATGGGCTTTTTTTTTATTGGAATTTTGTTCCCCTTGGCCTCCTACATAAAAAAAAAAAAAAAAAAGAAAAAGGGAGAATGTGCGCCTCGGCCTCTATGTTTACGTAATGTAATTCATTTTGAAAATCGAAAGGAAGAAGACGCCCAGACTGGAATGCGCTTCATATTCTGATTTGCCATATACTAATACCCAAAATATAAAAAATTTACCGAACTCAGTAATAGTAACGATATCTCCAAAAAAGCAATCTGGAATTTTTACAAACGGCACCACAAAAATTTTATAATATAAAG
>NC_087166.1:14135000-14147500 GCF_035594125.1 Scylla paramamosain
TTGCTCCCCACCCATGTGTAATAACCAGCGGAGTGAATGCAACACATGACACAACACAAGGCGCTTCAGTGCACCAGCACCAGCAACACCACCACAGCCGGTCACCGCACGACTCTCACGCTTGGGAGTCACGAATACATACACAACGCATTAACCCATTCACTGTTAGACAGTTGTTTCCCACAACACCTTAGAACTTTTCAGACACTTATTTTTGCACTAAAGCATGTTAGACATTCCTGTAGCCTAAAACAGACAAATAAATCTGTTGTCCTCTCTTTACTGTGTCCGTGAAAAACAAATTTCTACACTATTCTAAAAGTTAACGGAAGACGAAGCTGGCAGTAAAAGATTACGTACATGTTTTTAGGAACTTCATGTACAAAGGTGTTCTTATATACGGCTAAATTTTAAAAAAAGAGGGAGGAATTGGCTTTCAAATAGAATGGTAGATGAGTGAAGTGGACTCAGTTATCAGGTTGTTAGTGCAGAGTTTTTAGGGAGCTTTAAAAGAAGATTTGACAAAAATATAGATGGGGATGATAGGTGGAAATAGGTAGGCATGCTTTATACAGGGACTGCCACGTGTAGGTCTGATGGCTTCTTCCAATTTCCCTTAATTTTTTTTTTTACCTTCTTATGTTCTTTAAGTTCGTTATGCATCTCAACATCATCACGAAGCTGAACCAGAGAGCACCAGACACACGATATATTTTCCTCTTTGCATTCCTGACAAAAATAAAGCAAATCCTGCCACCAAGACTGCCCACTTTCTCTCGCTCTGTAAACGTTAATCTCGGCGCCCCTGCTCGCCCATCCCTGACAAGCCACATAAGCCCCACCTAAGCACACCACCGCACACCACCGCTCTATCCTGCCGCCACTCACCACCACCACCTCCCACTCACAACTATGGGCGACTCTCTTCCTCTCTGGCAATCACCGAACCAAATAATTCCCTGACAACACCGCCTGATGCTTACTTTTCCTGCCAATCTGCGCCTCTACTGCTCATCTCTGCCTCCCTCCCGCCTCCTCCACTCCTCTCCTCTCCTTCCTCCACCTTTCATCAGTTTTTATCCGTTTCTTTTCCAACCATTCTTCACATCAGTTCTCCCCTCTCCTCCTCCTTCTCGCTGGAAACAAGACACACAGGAACAAAAATAGCGAATAAGAGGAAAGGAGGGACCGAGGGAGGAAAGGAGAGTCTTGCAGGAAAAAAAATTATTCTGGGAAGTCACGAGTCTGCCGCTCCTCTGTGGCTTTGGAGGAGGGAACTTTGTCACTTGTGGGAGGGAACGATGGTGCTTCTGATTGTAATTCTCTCTCTCTCTCTCTTTCTCTCTCTCTCTCTCTCTCTCTCTCTCTCTCTCTCTCTCTCTCTCTCCCGGTAATAGTGTTAGTAGTAGAAGCAGAAATGGTGAATGTAATGGAGGAAGAAGAGGAAGAAGAGAAGGAAGAGAAGAAAACAGCCAGGAGAATAAAGATAAGATAGAAAAATTAAAGATAAAAATAAAAATGACGTGAAAAACTATATGGATGAATAGGAGTCGGAAAAATGAGGACTGGGAGAACTAGGAGGAGGAGGAGGAGGAGGAGGAGGAGGAAGAGTGGGCGGAATGTTGAGGCGTGGGGGTGAAGACGTTCGTGATACCCTAGAAATGAGATGGGCGGAGTTTCCAGTGGTGAGGTGGGCGGTGTCTGTAGGAGGATGGGCGGGACTGGCGTGTGCAGGGAAGGCGCGGGTGTGGGCGGGCAAAGGGCGGCGCGGGATGGGCGGCGCGGGGTGGGCGGGGCGAGGCGAGGGGTATATAAGGAGTGAGGCTTCATCGCTTGACTTGGACTTCGACAGGACAGCACGCTCCTTGCAGGTGAGTGTGTGTGTGTGTGTGTGTGAGATGTAACGTGTGTGTGTATAGACAAAACTACTTTTCTTTCTCGACGAAGGAGTTCTCTGGTGTGTGTGTGTGTGTGTGTGTGTGTGTGTATCTGTCTATGCACATAACCACTATAAACATGCATTAACAGACATGCCTATAGACAGATTATTCTTTTCCACTGGGCGCATACGTGAGTCAAAACAGCACAAGCCTCACTCCTGCATGAGAGGAAGGCTGAGCGATGCTGTGGGCGTGAGGGCAGCATGGTATGGGTGGGCGGTGGCCGTGAGGAAATTATAGGTGTAGGGAGTAAAATATTATACTGAGGGAATGAGCAATTGATTGAGTGGATTTCTGCGGTGCAAAAAGATGGTCATATGGCGCCAGTGGGATCGGGAAGACATTATATTGTATGGACAAGTGGAGAACAGACAAGAAGGCGTGAAGGGAGATTATATAAGCAATGGTGGGTGGCGGTCATGTATGCGTTTTGACAGAGGGAAGCGAAGTTGGAGGAAAAGGAGGAAGAATGAGAAATCTAGAACAGTCAGTGAGCCCCTCCCTCCTTTAGACAGCGAAATAAAAGCCAGGTAGCCCCAGATTAAAGGAGGGCGTTGTGTGTGAGAAGGGTCACTCTTACTCTCTGCATGACCGCTGAGACGCGCACACCTGTCATGTTTACGTAGTGAAGTCACGCTCTGCTCTAGATACGTGACACTCTCTGTCCATTCACGAAGATAAAGAGTTATCGACCATCCTCGGACACGTACCAATGACACGCCAATAGAAAATGTGGAAAGTTAATGTGCGATTCACCGTTTGGTCTCCGGCCTGCGTTCACATTGTAAGCCAGCGATCATATTAGAGCTCTTGTGATGTGTTATTAACCAACAGAGTAATGATATGAACTAAAGATGGACGCGCGCAACCTCTCTTAACCCTTTGCCTTCAGAACAGCGTGGCCTGAGCGGGCTGACCTCCAGGGCTCCCACTGCGACAGACTGTCTCACTCACTCACTCACTCACTCACTCGCTCGCTGGATCTCTCGCCACGCATCCTCGTAACCCACCAGCACTTACTTCATAAATCCATCCCCTAATGACAATGTAGTAGCCAAATTAGCTCGTAAGAATGCTGATGCATTGCATTTTCCCTCTTCTCTCTTTTTTTTCATTTTACATTTCGGAGAGACAGAACTGAGAGAGACATGAGGCAGCTGGGTCAGGATGGAGATGCAGAGAATAGATGAAACTGGCGACAACGTATGAGAGCGGCCGACCCCATTAGGGATTAAGGGAAAGAAAAAAAAAAAAAAAAACTAAAGTGCCTGAAAGCTTTGTCACTGTAGGTTTGTGTGAACAGTCTGCAATGCTTATTTCTCTAAAGCCTGCACTAGCGGCCTCCTATAGCAGGGTTATTTTTAAGTGACGCCTGTAGAGGTTCGTGCCGAGTCTCAATGCTCCCCGACGCTCTCGCAATCGAGGACAGTATTAACAAAAGCACGCGGGTGATCCTCGACCACTCTGATATAGCAGAGGGACTCAAACCTGAGACCACGAGTTCACCGCTTCCATGCGTTGAGCAGTCGACCACTGCCTCCCCAGCGGCGGTCGATAGCAGCTGTCACTAAGAAGTTGGTGAGAGCACTTCTTCGATACCTAATTCTTCACCCGTGAATTTCCTGGCTTTCTACAACAGACCAGAAAAGGAATCCCCAGATAACATGAGGTGAACACACCACCACAGCTGCAGTGTCAAGTAAACAATCGTGACACAAAGTGGTGCACCACTGGTAATTCTAGTCTGTAGTGATGCCTACACACTCACCAGATCTTTGCCAGCCATTGTTCTATCCTCCCGTCGCGTCTCATATCGTGCTTTTTGTCAAATAGAAGAAGACTATGTCGTGTCGCCGCTGAACTGTCTCAGATCACGACGAAAAACAGTCTGCCGCCACCATGAATTCAATATAATTAAAGGAATAATGACGCCGACCACTAACAGGTGGCGAAACGTCGCTCTGAGGAAGCCAGTGACGAAAGGCTCTCTTTGACATAACTTGACCTCAAACTCTGTCGGGGGTCACGTCTACCACACTGCTACATCTTAAGAGTCAAGATGGTAAAGACTTGTATTCCCTCACACATACACACACACACACACACATACACACACATACATACACACACACACACTACTCCTACATTACCGCTCCTATATATAGGGAGGTTCAACTTGCACATCCTTTCTAGAATCAAAAGTTTTTCGTCCCATCGACTCGTCTCCTCCAACTGTCGCTCACTCAGTGTTACATCTCTTACCATCTTCTACTGTTATTTTCATGGTTATTGTTTCTCTCATCTTTCTAACTGCATGCATGTAACCCTCTTACGCCCTCGCTACGCAACACTTTCTACTTTCATCCCTATTCCATCCTCCTCACTAATGTAGGAATCAATCTATATCTTCACTCTTTCATCCCTCTCACTAGTAAGCGCAAGGATTTTTTCATATTTGTTTTTCTCCTTCCTACGACTTGAGCTGTCTCAAAACGGTAGTATCAAAACACCTTAGAAACTACACTGACTGCCTCTTGATTCTTCCCTGGTAGTTTCTCTTTGGGAGCGGCAATTTAAGAGGAATTTTCACTCTTTCACTCTCTTGTTCTTTGCCAGACTCCTTAACACGTATATGAGAAAAACGGCGGGGGATCATGCATACGGTAGGGAGGCAGGATGACATGTCAGGGTGACAAGATGCGCGGCTCCCGCCTCCCGGGAGCCTGAAGGGCAGGGAGGCACGGCGGGGAAGTTTAATGCCAGCCACAGAAGGTGTCAAACTAAATAAATATATTAATCAGTTGGTTGTTAATGGCGTTGGCGGTATTAGTGATGTGTGTGTGTCTGTGTGTGTGTGTGTGTGTGTGTAACATGAGCCACACACCGCACCAGTAATGAGTTCGGATAATCAGGTAAGTGCGCCCACGACACAAATGATGGCATGTAATTTAAAAATAATTGATACAATTATACGAGTTGTCAGAAAGACAGGCGACGGAAGGCAAATGGTTCTCCTCCTCCTTTTCTTCTTTCTCCTCCTCCTCCTTCCCTTCTTGCTCCTTGTCGTGACTCGTTATAATAACATTTGCATCGTCCTCATTTTCCTCTGTAATTGTGTCATTGAAGAAGCGATTGCCTGGATTTACCGTCTGTCTGTCTGTCCGCTCCACACACACACACACACACACACACACACACACACACAATTATTACCTCTCCATAAAAGTTCAATCAAGAGTAAATGTAATTAATGTCGTTTCATTCAATCTCGCAACACTTACAGGCCTACTCTATTTAGCCGCTCCCCTCCCTCCCTCCCTCCCTCCCTCCTCTTCTTCCTCCCTCGCCCTCCCTCCTTCCTCCCTCCCCTCCCTTCTTCCGCTCTTTCCCCTTCCCTTCCCTTCTTATGTTTTCCTCCACAAGTGTTTTCCTCCCCCTTCTCCGTCCTTATCTCTGTTCTCTGCGTTCTCCTTCGTAAATTTCCCCTTCCTCTCCCTTCCTCCACTTTCCCTTCACTCTTCTTTCCTATGTCCCCTTTCCAAGTTTCCTTTTCCCTCCCCATCCCCTTTTTTTTTTCCTTTCTCTTCTTCCCTGTCTTCCTCATCTCATTTTTTTTTCCTTTCCTCCCCCTTCCTTCACTTTCCTCCTCCTCTCCCCCAATTCAAAAGTTTTCTTTTCCTTTCCTCTCCCTTCATTTTCCTCCTTTCCGTTCCCTGCCTCCGGGTTTGGGGTCGGGGGGACGGAAGGAAGTTGTGGAGGGGAGGTGGGGAGTGGGGGACCCTCCTTCCTTCCTCTTTCAGCCTATCAGTGCTCCTTCACCAAACTTGTTGAAGTCTTTCTTTCTTACTTCCTTCACATTGCTCGTTCTTCAGCTCTCTCTCTCTCTCTCTCTCTCTCTCTCTCTCTCTCTCTCTCTCTCTCTCTCTCGTTAAACATTGTAGAACAACTTGCATGTAACGCAAATGAGAGTGGACGAGACAGGGGTGTGTGTGTGTGTGTGTGTGTGTGTGTGTGTGTGTGTGTGTGTGTGTGTGTGTGTGTGTGTGTGTGTGTGCGCGCGCGGAGATAGAAAAAATAATACTATACAGACGACTGAGATGAATGCTTTCTTTATGCAAGAAGGGCTCTGGCCAGGACCAAGTAAAAGGCGAAGACAAAGCCCAATGAAGTACCAGTCCCTAAAGAGGAGAGCCCAGAATGATAGCCCAAAATTATGAGGAGCAGCGTCTTGAAACCTTCTTGAATTAATAAGTCACAGGCAGGAAACACAGAAGCAGGCAGGGAGTTCCAGATATAACTGTTTTTTGTATGAGGAAACACAGCACTCAGAGGAGACCAAACAACAACAATCAGGAAGGAAAGCAGCAACATGTCGACCTTACTTGATGATAACACTGGAGACGTGAACAGTATTACAATACAAAAAGAAGCACTTACCTTGCCTGCCCCGCTACCTCCCTCGCCAGTCTGCAACAAGAAAAAATATTAGAGGCTAGTACTACATGGGGTTATATTTGGAAAGTAACAGCAACATAGAAATACAGAAAAAAAAAATAAATACAAGGGAAGTCCAAACAGCAACAGACTCTGAGGTCTTTATCAGGTTGTTTGGATAATTATTCTACGCTATTAGTGGAAGAGACAGGGTAGTACAAAAGACAGGTTAGTAAGGAGAAGGAGAAAGGTGAGGTAGAAAAGAAGAAGGAGGCGAAGGAGGAGATGAAATATCTGTGGTGGTTGCAGAATCAACAACAACAACAACAACAACAACAACAGCACATCAAGTAAGAGACTATAGCAAGCAAGACACAGACGACGGGAAAAAAAAGGAGCAGATTTATTTGCAATACTTGGCTGCGATTTTTGGTGCTGACACATAATTCCTTTCCTGATGTGGCACGCGGCGGGCTTATCCCTGGCCCCGCGCGGTAGAGATGGACGGGACGGGGGAGGAGAGGCAAAGAGCGGGAAGGACGGGAGAGAGGAGCTGCAAGCGAAGGGGATTTACCGAGGGATGCGGAGGGATGCAGGGAAGGAGACTGTGATGATGAATGAGAGTAGGCGAGCACGGGGAAACAGAGGCAGATGAAAGGAGGCTGCAGGGAGAGTGGATGTGGGAGGCTGGAGATGTGGAGGAAGGCACACAGAACTACAAGTCGACAAAAGGGGCTGTAGATGTACTATTATGGAGTGAGAGATGCGAAGGGATGTAGGGAAAAGAGGCTGGAATGACGAGTGAGAAGACTGTAGGAGTGCAGAAAGGAACAACTATAAGGGGATAGACGGGACTATGGAAGTGCTGTTAAGTATTTTCGCAGCCACTGACAGCTACGAACATTCAGTCTAGATTCACATACCATAAAATTCCAGAGCACTTTGTTAGAGAGTACAGCACGAGGCCACACGCTCCATCCGAGAACACCTGACAACTTGCATTAATATTAAAGCTATGAGAACATAAGAAAATAAGGGAAGCTGCAAGAAGCCGTCAGTCCTACACGTGAAATACCATGTTTTCAAGTACTGGCGGAGTTTCGTCATAATTACCTTCACTGGAGTGTCTATCAGATGACGTTGGCGACCACAGATCTCCACCTCTCTCCCTCGTCTGCCAGTCACGATTGTCTTTATGTTAATATTCACCATTAGCATCATCAGTCTCACATACGAACATGTGTCGCTTTGCACTGTCAGCCAGGAGCACTCAAAAAAAGATTAACTTACTCCACACATTCACAAAGCCACTGAGAACGCTCCAAGGCAGTGGTGAAACATGCACCCTGGGCGGGAAGGGTGTGGGGAGGAAGCCAGATACTGCCATCACTACGTCTCACATGAAAATTCACAATTAATTTAATCTACATATATCACTGTACTACATTCCTCCCCCTCCTCCTCCTCCTCCTCCTCGTCACACTTCTCCGTCCTAATTTCTCTCATGTTTTTCGTCCTTTCCCCCTTACTCCTCCCTTCCTCTGATTTCCCTCCTCCATCCAGATTCCTCCCTCCCCCTCTTTCCCTGCCTCCCTCACTGATCACATTAGCTAATATGAATTTAAACACACTGGACAACAAGACGAAGCGGAGCTATCACTGAATGCACTCGAACTAGAACATTATACCCGTGGATGTCACACACACAAACACACACCGTGTAGTGCAGTGGTCAGTACGTTCGGTTCACAAACGGGTTCGAGTCCCGGGCTCGGCGAGACAAATGGGCGAACCTCTTGATCTGAAACCCTTGTTTACCTAACATTAAGTAGGTAAAATTGACGGGATGTAAACCAAGGATTGTGATCTTTTTGTCCTGGTGTGTGGTGTGTGAGTGCTCTCATTCCTACCCAAAGATCAGTCACTATGAGCGCTGCGCTCTTTCCGTAGGTGAACGGCTGGCTGTGTGATCAGCAGATGACTAGGTGAATGACACACAGCATCCCATCGTGGAATCCAGTCAGTGATTTAACTAATAGTTCTGCTGTTACCTCCTCCGATCCCCCTCTCCTCCTTCCAGCATATCCGTCTCTTCCTCCTCCTTCTCCTCTTCCTCTCCCTCCCCTCTCTTCTTAAGTCCTGTCCGAGCTCCCTGATGTTTTGCGGTCAGATGTGGTCAGTAAGACGTTCCGATAACACACACACACACACACACACACACACACACACACACACACACACACACATTTTTTTGTAAAATATATATATATGTACAGAGAGAGAGAGAGGAGAGAGAGAGAGAGAGAGAGAGAGAGAGAGAGAGAGAGAGAGAGAGAGATGAGAGAGAGAGGAAGCCCGAGTGTGAACAAGATTTACTTTAAATCATTGGCCTCACTCTTATCACCTTGGGGGGAGAACGAGGAGAAAGAGGAGGAAGAGGAGGACGGGGGCGAAAGGCAGGGACGAGGGCAAATATAGAATAAAAAGGTGAGGACAGGACAGGACAGCCCGTGGTGAGGAAGGAGAGAGGAATGCTGGGGTGACGGGGGAGTTAGAAGACTCGAGGAGGTGGCCACGGGGGAAAGTGTCCCTCGAGGTGGCCAAGGTGGTTTTTTACCTATATCCTGGGGGGAACGTGAAAGGTGTTGTAACCTCCCTCAGGTGAAGAGGAGGAGGTGGAGGAGAAGGAACAAGAGCAAAGGTAAAAATAATCCCCTGGAGGAGCGCACCTGTGAGTGTGTGGCCACTAATTGGTAAGCAACAGGTAACTTTGATGAAAATGAACACAAGCCTTCCATTACCTGATGAACCTTGCGCTGGACACACACACACACACACACAAGAGAGTGCATCCCCAGAGAAAAGATTTAACGGTTGGAACATAAATATATATATACATGATCAATAATGCACAAATGACATTCTCTCTCTCTCTCTCTCTCTCTCTCTCTCTCTCTCTCTCTCTCTCTCTCTCTCTCTCTCTCTCTCTCTCTTTCATACACACACACACACACACACACACATTGTTTTGATTTTTGGCCCCTTAAGGCCGCTGGGAGCATAAGGTGTGTGTGTGTGTGTGTGTGTGTGTGTGTGTGTGTGTGTGTGTGTGTGTGTAAGGAGCACAGGCCGCATCTAACACCCACCATTACCTCCCTCCCTTACAGACTCTCCTCACCACACGCGGACAAAAACGGGGAGCGAGTGACAGAAAGAAAGAAAGAACGAGAAAGAAAGGAAATTTAGACAAAAGGAGAGATAGAGATAGATAGATAGATAGATAGATAGAGAGAGAGAGAGAGAGAGAGAGAGAGAGAGAGAGAGAGAGAGAGAGAGAGAGAGAGAGAGAGAGAGAGAGAGAGAGAGCTTATCGGCACAACCTCTTTTCTCCATCTCCACAACCGCCACGACACCCATCACCACTACCAGCACCACCACCCGCGCCACCGTCATGTCCCTTCAGAGGCTCCGCGCCGCTGCGCTCTGCTCCCTGTGCTTCCTGATGCTGGTGGGCACAAGTGTGGGTGTGCCCGAGGAAGGTGCTCACGCTGCCCCCACGCCGCCCAGAGACGCCCTAAACGCTCATGACGACCAAGGTAAGTAACTCATTTAATTTTTGTGTATGACCATCTCTCTCTCTCTCTCTCTCTCTCTCTCTCTCTCTCTCTCTCTCTCTCTCTCTCTCTCTCTCTCTCTCTCTCTTCTCCTTCAGCCGCTATCTCACACAATCTTTAATGGCTTTTCCTTTCAATGACTCTTAATAACCTTTGAACCTTTGAATGACTCTTAATAACCTTGAACCTTTAAATGAAGTAAAAAGAAAGGAGGAAGAGATAAAACTGGAGAGATGGAGATAAGAAGAGAGAAAAAGATAAGAAGAATCAGTATGCTATTCTTCCTCCTCCTCTCTTCCTCCTTGTTTCCTTCGGCTTAGCGTGACAGGTCTAAGGCAGAGGAAAAGCGGTGATTGTGGTAGTATTCTCTCTCTCTCTCTCTCTCTCTCTCTCTCTCTCTCTCTCTCTCTCTCTCTCTCTCTCTCTCTCTCTCTCTCTCTGAAACTATGGTAAGAGGCAACACTCGTCAAATCTCTTGCTCACAGATGTAAAAATAGATGCTTGTCTAAGAGAGAGAGAGAGAGAGAGAGAGAGAGAGAGAGAGAGAGAGAGAGAGAGAGAGAGAGAGAGAAAGTGGACAGTAAAACATGAGTCATCTTATAACGCGTTATACATTTATCTTCTATCCCTCTCTCTCTCTCTCTTTCCCTCTTCTCCTTCCCTCTATCTATCTCCTCCTCCGCCCTGGCCTCCATCCCTTACATTCTCCAACCCTCCCTTACTTCCTCTCCTTTCTCTTCCTTCCTTCCTTTCCGCTGAAAACTGTTGGCGAGTGAGAACCAATTATGGCGTGCTGAGTTTAAGGAAGAGAGGAAAGTGATGGCAAAAATTACTTTGACTTACTGTTCATTACTTGCTTGTGGCTTAATGAGACTGTGGAGAGGGTGAGGGAGAGGAGAGAGGGAGAAAGAGAGGGAGAGGGAGAGGGAGAGGGAGAGATATGAGAGAGGAAAGGAAGGGAAATGAGGGGATAGGAGTGATTCTAGTCACCTGCTCGGTTCCCTCACCTTAATGACTCTCTCTCTCTCTCTCTCTCTCTCTCTCTCTCTCTCTCTCTCTCTCTCTCTCTCTCTCTCTCTCTCTCTCTCTCTATTACGAAGCAATCTTAGGCCTTAATACACGCGAGATAGTGAACATGTAATAATGAAGAGAATCTGGCCGTGTATTTCTCCACGTCGCCCCGTCATTGCCTTCAGATTGTACCCCTAAGCAACTCGTCGTCTTGTCTGATACATTTAATAACCTAGAGCGGGGGTTATTTAGGTGTGCTTTTTTGGATATAACACTTCTTCAGGCAAAACACTCAAGATATTACGCACAACTATTTATCTTTGTGGCCTTTGGAAATAGTGTCTATGAGAGAAGAAAGCGTTTAAGAACACGAGACCTAACGACTTATTTAGGGTTTCCAGGTGTGTTTTCATGGTCCTAGTGATGGTCTAACAAGAGCTTTACATTATCAGTAGGGAAAACACTCAAGATATTACAACTAGTCATCTTTGTATCCTTTGAAAATAGTCCTCATGGCAGAGAAAGGCGTATGAGAACACGAGCCTTATCCCCCACGAATGCTACTGTTGTCGTGTGGGTGCGAGAGACATAAAAAAATAAATAAATCAAGATCTTAAGGCACAAGACGGGTGTGGACATAGGAATGTGGTGCGGGATCAGAGCAGATGCTGGGTAAACCTACGCCTTCCTCTACTCTATCATCATTTCTGCTTTCTCTTACCTCTATGCTCTCCACCTCCATAATGCAAGAGTTGACTACTATTCTTACTCTTTCGTCCCTTTTGCTGGTAAACTCTGGAACTCCCTGCCTGCTTCTGTATTCCCATCTGACCTATTTCAAGAGGAATGTTTCAAGACACTTATGAAATTTTGGGTAACCCTTCTGACTACACTCTTTGGGGACCGGGACCTTCAGTGACTGTTTTTTTTCTTCACCACGTTCGCAATCCTAACAACAGACCAAATGTCATCACCACACTGAACTGACTATCTAAAACGTATCACTACACCTATTATCATAGTCAAGCGTAAAGGATTAGGAGTCATTATCATTATCACCACTGTCACCACAAGCTTCATAACACTCCAAACGCCATCACCACACTGAATTGACTGTCCAGAACTCATCACTACATCTAACATTACAATCATATACAAAAGGAAAAGAATCATTATTATTATCATCACTATCATCACCAAGCATCACACGACCACTACACCACGACATGGCCTCACCAGCAGACATCCCCACAGTCACTCCCACGTCACCACAGTCACCACCACCCTTACCACCACCGCTACGTTCCTTGCTAAAAGCCCCTTCGAGACTACTCACCAGGGCGCCTCTAAATCAATGAGCCTAGCTGTGGCCTACTTGCACGAGGAGGAGGAGGAGGAGGAGGAGGAGGAGGAGAACAACAACAAAAACAAGAAGAAGAAGAAGAAGAAGAAGAAGAAGAAGAAGAAGAAACTGAGGGAAAGTGAAAAAAGGAGGAGGAGA